>NC_056589.1:4738859-5338859 GCF_018340385.1 Cyprinus carpio | reverse complement strand
CAGTAACCAAATATTGGTAATATTAAACAGAAATATAATAAGATTTTAAAGCTGAAGGCACTGCCACTTTAAATGTTTCCACATAATGCCTCAAAGTCTCGATTGCTCGGAAAATGTACACATTTTGGGGTTTTTATAAGAATCATTGATGGAATCACTACTAAGTAGTTCTCAATTTGGAACCACATTACTTCAATTCCTTATGATTCTAATCACAAGATTACAAAACGTTCTACCTACATCATGTTAGTTTAGTGTGCAGCTGATCATTCTTTGTCACAACTGTGAGATTCTCCTCTCTGTATCTCAGGTGTCTCCTCTAGAGAGTAACGTCAGTGAGTCGGTTTGCTCTCTGAAGTTCGCTCAGCGTGTTCGGTCTGTTGAGATCGGGCCCTCGTCTTCCTCACGCCGCCAAGCAGAGAGCTCCTCTACATCCTCCTCTCCAACTCATGACGGCGTGGAGGTACAGCGTCACAAACACACACATCCTCAAGTGTTCATGTCTGAAAACAACAACGTCTTTGAGACCTCACCCACAACTTTCCTTCTGTTACTAATGCAGTGGTCACAATGCACTCATTATTCCACTTTTCCTCCTCTCCTGTTCATATTTATACTGTCATTTATGTGTGAAAAACTCATTTACAAAATTTAACTGTGGTTCTTACATAAGCAACACAAATTTCAACCCAATATATTTTTTGCACTTTGTTTAAATTGGCATTTGATTTACATTGTTTTAAAAGCTTAATTAAATTGTTAATGTTTTATGCTGTTTTAGATAATATATTTGTATCATAAATCCAGAACAATTAAAATCGACAACAAAACACAGAATTTCTGAAAAACAGAACATTTCATAAGGCCCTATTATTTTAAAAATGTTAATACATTTTTCAATTACAGAACTACGGAAGAGGATTAGGGCCAAGCAATAATAAAAAAATAAAACCATCTCGAGATTAAAGTCATTATATTGCGAGATTAAACTAGTTAAATTTCGAGAAAAAAAGTCTAAATACAATCTTGAGAATAAACTCATTAAATTTCGAGAATAAAGTCGTTGTGTTTCGAGAAAAAACTCGTTAAATTTCGAGAAAAAATGTTGAAATACAATCTTGAGAATAAACTCAAATTTCGAGAATAAAGTCGTTGTGTTTCGAGAAAAAAACTCGTTAAATTTCGAGAAAAATAGTCGAAATAATCGTGAGAATAAACTCATTAAATTTCGAGAATAAAGTCATTGTGTTTCAAGAAAAAAAGTCGAAATGAAATGTAGAGAATAACGCATTCGATCAGTGTTCATTGCATAGCCTATATCTTTCAGTAACAAAGAAATACTATAAACTTTAGCTAATTATGACACAATAATAATTAGCACACGAACTTTAAAGTGAATTTGCAAGCGGTCAAATGCAAGGTAGAAGAAAAAAAATCAGTCCAATTTGCGCGATGTAGGCTACTCGCTTTTGTCCAACATGAAATGACAACCAGAGGACAAATGCAAGGTTATCGCTGGCTTCACCCAAATGCACTCTGGCACTTGGACAGCTATGATAAATTAAAACCGTACGGCATTGCCATTAATGGCGTGTAATGTAATGAGTTTATTCTCAAGTTTGTATTTCGACTTTTTTTCTCGAAATTTAACGAGTTTAATCGCGAAACACAACGACTTTATTCTCGATATTTCATGAGTTTATTCTCAAGATTGTATTTCGACTTTTTTTCTCGATCCTCCCCCTCGAAATTTAACGATTTAATCTAGCAATATAATGACTTTAATCTCGAGATGGTTTTATTTTTTTATTATTGCTTGGCCCTAATCCTCTTCCGTACAGAACAGAATAAAATTTTCAGAAATAATCGTGAAGACCCGAAAATGTATTTTTGTTAAACTTTTAATAAATTATTTAGACGTGCTTTTTGATTAAAATTTAATTAAACTATTAAAACTAAAAATTAAAATGTAAAACACAGAATGTGGGGAAAATAAGATGGAATTTGGGAAAAAAATAAAATGGATTTCACATGGCTCTAAAATTATTAATAATTAATTTTCAAATAAACTTTTAATAAATTGTTAAATTGTATAAGTTTCATGGTTTCAGTTAATAAGACATGCTTTTTAAGTAGCCAATTTGATTTAACCATTACACTGGAATCCAGAAGAAAAAAAAAAGTTTGGGAAAACATCCAACTGATTTCCTAGGGCACTACAAATGCAGGTCATATTACAAAATAATCTTTGTTTTTCTCATGTAGCTGGATTCTCCGCCCGTGACCCCTGTGCCGCTCCCCATCTCAAGGGCTAGCAGTGCAAGTTCAGCCCTCTCCTCCACCTCTAAAACCCCCACAACCCGACGGAGATCCCACAGTCAGCTGTCCACAGGTGAGCAAAGAGAAAAACACCCACAGTTTCACTGTAAAACCAACGGTCACATGATGCAGAGATACCTGCTTATATAAGACTCTGATATAATAATCCATTAATCTCATAAACACACCCTTGATAAATATAGCATCTGACGTGGAGCATTGAGTACAGGTCACACTGTGTGAAGGGGACGTCTGTTCTTTGCATTGTGACGCTGTAATTGGTTGGTTTCCAGATAGACAGGTAGACAGAAGCAGCCCATTGGTTGGGGACAGTGGGCAGGTAGGTGGGGTTTTATGTGGTTGGTCGCTTGGCATGAACTGCTCAGCATGGCATGGTGCCCCAAGTGTCACCTCGTCAACGCCCATCCATCTAACACAGCGCCTTTAAACCCAGGAAGCTTTGTGTGTGTGTGTTAGAGCTTAGATTCTCTGCCCGAGCCCGATATTTCCCGCAACCGTCCTCGGGCCGGGTCGGGTCGGGCCCTTGATAAATGCGCAGCGTCTCGTCCACTCGCATTCGCAGTCTCGCACGCGTGACGCATCACACCTGCTGTGCGTGCTGTACTATTCAGTAGCTTAAGTGCCACATGGAGCTTGAAGAATCAAAGAAAAAAAATTAAAACAGGAGAATTAACTTTGAGCAAGTTTGGAGGAAAAATCGGAGGTATGGAAACAGTTTAAACTAGTCGTGGGGAGTGACAACATATGTGTTGGCTTTGTCTCGTGCATAAAAATGCGGCACGCTGCTTGCCTATGGACAGCAAAAAAAAAAAAAAAACCGGTCTAGGCCATCTTTTTTCTGTGTTCATCATTGTTCACTGTTTATCTTTTTATTTTTATTTTTTACGTTTCTTCATTCGGAATTTCAGATTCATTTACGATCCATCAGTTATATCTGAATAAACAAACAACGCAGTTTACATGCTTCTTCCTTGTCGTATTATTCATTAAGATCATAATAAAAAAATGCACGCACAATTATGAACTTGATAAATGTTACAGATATGTTACTATGCACAAACAAATGCCTTTCAACTTACATGTGCAAAATTCAGAATTAAATGAATGTGCTGCAATTTGTACAAAAGAGTCTGTAGTAGCATACGTGTTTTAGCCATTAAATAAGCACATTTAGTTTCAAGTTTAAGTTTTGTTTTGAAGAAAGATTTTTTCTTTAAATGTGAATTTCGTTTAGTATAAATTGTATCTTAATTTTTAATACATTTTTCATCAACCAATTGCCTGGATTTAATACATAAAAAAGCAATATAGCAGACAATAAAATAATGACATGGAGGCGCCGGCGCGCCACGGTCACACATACACATTTAAAACTCACCGAATTTACAAAGTCACATCTTGCTTGTTGCTCACACACATATTATGTTGAAATAACAATATTTTGAAGTAACATTATTAATAATAATTAATCTTTAAGAATATTTAATTGAATGCTGAATGTTGTGCTTGTTCAATTTAATAAAATTAAAACTTTAATTATGATAATTAAAATAATTGAATATTTAATATTGAGTGGCCAATTTTTGCTCATTTATTAATAGTATTTATATAATACATATATAATTGCGCAGCTCCCCCTGTAGCCTAAATGATGTAGCACAGCAGCACCTGCGTTAAAAAAAAATCTGGCGCCGCCCCTGGTTATAACGGCCCACATATTAAAAATGGTCGGGTTTATATCGGGCTCGGGCTCATAATTACAGTGAACGTGTCGGGCCGGGCCGGGCTCGGACACAACGTGCTCGGGCTCGGGTAGGGTCGGGCTTGATTTGTTGGGCCCGATCTAAGCTCTAGTGTGTGTGTGTGTGTGTGTGTGTGTGTGTGTGTGTGTGTGTGTGTGTGTGTGTGTGTGTGTAAATTGATATCAGCTGCTGTTTTGTTCTTGTCTTTTTAGTTTTGTTTGGCCTTGTACAAGCTTTACTGTATTTGTCCAGTTGATTTATGTCAATTGTCTTGTGATTTTTGCAACTGTGCACTGTGTTCACTGTTTGTCTTTAAGTGTGTGTGAGAGAGATAGTGGTGAAAATATTTTTGTTGTTTTTATATCTTCACCTACGGCTCTGCTTTTGATTGGCTGGGCTGCACTGTGGTGGTGACAGAGGATACTGTTTATTCTTGTGACAAATATGATTTAAAGGGATAGTTCACCCAAAAATTAAAATGACCCCGCTCACCCTCAAGCCGTCCTAGGTGTATATGACTTTCTTCTTTCAGACGAATACAGTCAGAGTTATGGTTAAAAATGTCCTGGCTCTTCTTAGCTTTATAATAGCAGTGAATGGTTACGTCCTACATCCTCCGCTGGAACAACACTCTCTTGTGTACATGCGTACCAGTTAGTGTAAGCTAGAGATTATGGTTTATAAAGTTTTAAATATGGATATTTTTCTTACACAAACACATCGCTTCGCTTCAGAAGGCCTTTATTAACCCCCTGGAGCTGTGGAGTACTTTTATGATGGATGGATGCACTTTTTTGGGCTTCAAAATCTCCCTTTGCTGTCATTATTAAGCTTGGAAGAGCCAGGGCATTTTTTAATATAACTCCAATTGCATTCGTTTGAAAAAAGAAAGTCATAGACGCCTAGGATAGCTTGAGGGTGAGTAAATTTCATTTTTGGGTTAACTATCCCTTTATCTGTTATCATGTGAGGATAAATGATTCACAGAAATGTTCAGTACTGATTATGGTAGCTCTGTTCTAAGCTGCCTTCTGATAAAACAAGATGAATATTCAATGTGAAAATATTTGACAAGCAACATGTTAATGTTAATGCATCTGTTCAGAATGAAATGCACTTTATTTTTCAAAAATCTCTTTTCCATGAAACTGCAAAGAAAACTGGCCAACCATTAGGATTTTTACTTTTGTTCATGTGCCCGGAGACACTGCAATTGGATAGAACTTTGACTTGTTGACGCCAAATAATTATATAATTCAAAGTGACTGATTTGGAATGACAGCGATCAGACTTGACTTATAATTAATTTTAATGTTAGCATGTTGCTAACGTTCCTGTTCACACCAACATGAATGTTCTGGATAATTTTGGTCAGATTTTTGCATGTGATTTTTGTTTTCAGACCAATGCAGTTTCACTCTCTGACAGTAGGTGGCGTTTAAGGGCCAGCAGAAATACAGTGGCACACAAAGCAGAACTGCTCACAGATACAAGAGTACAGAGAAAGAGATTCTTCCTCTGCTATTCACTGTTGCTTGGCAAAATACACTGTTCATTTAGTTTTGTCTAACAACAGCAGCTCTGAGAAAAACCCCAAATCTTATTGGCTGGACAGTTCTCTTCGCGATGCAATGGAAAAGATGATAGAATGCATCACGCTAAAAAAAAAAGTTGTAGTGACTGCATAAATCAAACAATTTTTAACACAGACTTTTCACACTTAATATTCGTCTTGGTGTGAACGGCAATCTTATATTTTCTGTAAAGGCTACACATGAAGCTGCCTTTAAATTTTGTCCAAAACTGCCAGCATCATTAGGTTGTGTTTGTGTTGAAATGATTTAAAATGTCACCCACGGTGAAAATAGTGTGCGCAAGTTGCAGTAAGATAGTAAGTGAAATCTAAATGGAAGATGATGATTCTGTTGTTGCTCTATTGTGTGGTTTCCATAGCAACAACATGCTAGTCCAGGAAAAACTTCATGAATTAGTCATGATTGTGCATGTAATTCCCACACTTATTATTTCATTTACAGGACGAACGAAGTTGATGGCGTGAGGAAAACCTCTTGACCAATCAGCTCCTTTCTTGAATGAACCAATGGAAGACTTTGATTGCTGCAGGGGAGAAGCTTAACTGGCAAATCAGGGTTGATGTTGGGAACTATGATGGCTGAAGTGAGGTTCCTTTTGATCAGAATGACTTGATGTATTTTTACAGTGACGATACGTGATTGAAACCGGTCAACACTCCCGCTGACCTCTCGACAACACCTGCTGCCTCAGGATGAGAAGATACTTCTGTTATGGCAAAGTATTTCTGGACAATAACGCACTTTAGTCTAGTCTAGGCTGTCATTTGTAATGTTAATGTTATGTAAATGCAATTGGTTTCTAGAAGCTTGAATGTACATGTATGTATATATTCATGTGTCTGAGCAAGATTTTAATTTTTATTCCTTGATCTTGAAGAGATTGCTTTTCTTTTTCTTTTTCTTTTATTTTATGCAAGAACAAGTAAAAATTTCACAACCCATAAGCTTTGAACAATTCTGTGTTTCATAGTGGCAATAAGAAATAATGCAAATGTTGAAATCTCAGTAGCATTTTGTGTTTTTGTACAGTATATAGAAACTTGAAGGCTGTTGAAAGCCGGACCGTCTTCCTGATCCATGCATGCGTTCAGTGCTCAGTTTTTGTGCAGTGCAGTCAAACCATGATGGTATACAGTGTTTGCTAAACAGGGCGAGGACTAGATCTGTATATAGAGGTGCATTCCATGTGACCCCACACTGACACAACACTACTAACGCTCATCTGGAACTGTTTCTGGGGGCTTGCTTGCTTGATTGTATTTACATTGGTGTAGGTTTGTATGCAGTTTTGTTTTTGTACATTGTTTTTAATAAATGCTCCAAACCAAAATTTGGGCGAAATTATTCAAATGTACTTTTTTTGCTCATGTAAAATAAATATTTGTTAGTTTAGTGAAAAAAAAAAATTCATAAGATAGCTCATAGTATAGATGCACATTGGACATCTATTGAACGATTTATGGTGTTCATCTCTTTTCTAGTAAGGCATTCCTTTTTAACATGTATTTTTAATTACTGGCTATAAGGATAATTATTAATACTTAATAACATAATCATACAATTTATATAAATAAATAAAAAAAATGCAAATACAAACATGTATGTATATAATATATATATATAAAATGTGTATATATATGTATATATATATATATATATATAAGTATGTATATATATATGTATGTATATATATGTATATGTATATATATATGTATGTATATATATGTATATATATATATGGATATGTATATATATATATATATATGTTATATATATATGTATATATATGTATATATTGTATGTATATGTATATATATATATGTATATGTATGTATATATGTTATATGTATATGTATATATATGTATATATATATATGTATATGTATATTATATATATATATATATGTGTATATATATTATATATACATATATGTGTGTGTATGTGTGTGTATTTTATAATATGTATATATGTATGTATATATATGTATATATATATGTATATATGTGTATGTATATGTATGTATGTATATGTATATGTGTATATATATGTATATGTATATATATGTATATGTATATGTGTATATATATGTGTGTATATGTGTATATATATGTATATATGTATATGTATATATATATATGTATATGTGTATGTGTATATATATATGTGTGTATACATATATGTATACATATATGTATATTATATATATACTATATGTGTGTGTGTGTGTGTGTGTGTATTTTATAATATGTATATATGTATGTATATATTATATTAATGTGTGTATATATATATATATATATATATATATATATATATATAATATATATATATGCATGCATGTATATATATGCATGCATGTATAGTAAAACAATACATTTCCTGAGAATTTATAATGTAGTTTATTATAAAAGGTATTTTAAGAAAGACTGCTGTCACTTGACAATCTTATATACACAGGCATCACAGTGCATGTTATTTTTACGCTAGCCATTTCTCAAGCATCCACAATTTATTTTCCAAAAGAGTGATCCAGCACATCATGCCATTTATAAAAAAAAAATAAATTTTTAAAGTATACCCAGTGCAATCAACTATCCATATATGTGAAAAATGACTATTACAAATGGAAGCACATATCTTATTTACAAAATGAGATGATCCAGATACATTCTTCAGTAAATGGCAGTGTTTCATGTCAAATACAATAAAACAAACTTCAATAAAACTCCATATTTGCATTCCGCACCATTTGCTCACATGGATGCTGTTATAATGTAGTAAATCTGACTTCATGTTATCAGCTCACCGACTGCCAGGTCTTGAGTGATGAGAGTGTCTCAGCATCTGTGTTTGTGTTTATATACTGTACAGTGTCTCAAACAGCAGACTGGAGTTTGCTCACGTTTCTCTGATGCATACTGTGATGTCTGACCAGCTCATCTGAGCGGGCGAACTTCTTCTGACAGCTGGGCCAGCGGCACGTGAACGGCTTCTCACCTGACAACCACAAGAGACACAACACAGCAACACATTTTATTGATGTGCTGTAATAAAATCAATGTATATGCAACAAATGGATCAAATGGTTTTTGAGAAATCTGGAAAAAATCTTACGCACTTGTTTTACCTGTATGAGTCCGAGTGTGAGTCTTGAGATGGTCCGAGCGTGAAAACTTTCTTTGACACGTGTCGCACTGAAAGGGTTTGACGCCTACGGGAGCAAAGCAGGAGACAGAGAGACAGCTCAGGTGGGCTTCTCATACTTTACACAAGTGACAGCTGGAATTAGTGGGTGGGGCAATCTTAATCTAAAGCATCTGATTGGACAAAAATTTGGATAAGCCCCTAAATTCAAGATGAGTCACCGATATTTTTGATCTGTTTTCTCAGAAGAGAAGAATTTTGAAGACATGAATTTTACAGTCTAATAGCTTTTAATGCTAAAAGTATATGAACCTTTGACTGATCAGCAGTTCTTAAAAGAACCAATTTTTCTTTGTGTGAAGATCATTTGAATAATATAAATAACTTTTTGCCACTATAAAGAATTCCACATTTTGTGGAATTAAAAGTTTCCATAGATGTTAAAGGATCTTCATGGAACCATCAATGCCAATGAAGAACTTTTATTTTTACAAGTGTAGCACATTAATGACCAGAACTGCTGTCCTGGAGTGTTCTGAAGAGCAGAGCCGTGTCTAACCTGTGTGTCTGCGCTGGTGTCTCTTGAGTTGGTCAGATCTGGAAAACCTGCGGCCACAGCCTGTGTAGTCACACTGATAGGGCTTCTCACCTGCACACAGAGAACAGCATCCGTCCATCACTGACAATATGTGTGTGAACGTGACTGTAGTCTTCCACAAGGGGGCGCCATTTGAATTGAGCATTTATAGTGTCATAAATCATACATTTATCTGTAAAACTGTACATGCCATGAGGTCACAAATTACTCACTCCAGATGTTTCACAGTAAATTTTGTGATTCTTGTGCAACTGAGAGGAGGCTCTTAAAAATAATTTACTATAGTAACATTACACCAAAATACAGGTGTCATAAAGAAATGAATCAAAAACGACAGAAAGACTGACAGCTTTTTACACAGTTTAAAGATCCCATATTGCTCTATTATTGTTTTACTGTAGTATTATAATCATGATCACCATGGTTTATTAAAATTATTTTATATAAAATTTCCAGCAATGAACATTTACATTTTTTAATTTAGCAGACATTTTTATCCAATGGAATGTACAATGCAGTTTCTGTCATATAATTAGGGCTGGACGATTAAAATTTATATTAAGATTTATTTCTTAATTTCTGTCGAAACAATATAATTGCCATATAATCACCATTACTGAAAAAAAATATTGTTATATTGATATTGAATTATTGTCCAGCCCTAAGTATAATTAATTCTAATATTAACAATAATAGAAATAGATCAGTTTCTGTAAACACTTTACAATCAAGTCCCATTAGTTACTAACATGAAGTTGTAGGTTTGGGAGGGGTGAACCCATTTTTCTAATATTTTCTTAATAATAATAACTGTCCTGCAATGACTAATGTTTACAGTAAAGTGTCTTCTTCAGGGTGTGGCTTAGACATTACAGTCATGTTGCTATAGTGATGCCTCCTAAATGAACCGATGTTTACTTCTAGAGGAGTGTGTGTGTGTGTGTGTGTGTGTGTGTGTGTGTGTGTGTGTGTGTGTGTGTGTGTGTGTGTGTGTGTGTGTGTGTGTAATAACTTGTTATCAGACTCACTCTGTCACTAGAATAAAGTCAGACATTCCTGAGAATCCTGGAATTCAAATGTCCAGGGACCTGATCTCTTGAATTTTTATTTGTGGACCGGATCTATGTTTCTGAGCTATGGAGGAATTTTCACATCTTCTAATTTAATTCCTTGCCATCAATTTCTCTTATTGGAGGTCTGAAAAAAATTGATTCTCGTATGAATTATGGCTTTGTTATGCGTGTTGCATAACACTGTAAATCTCACCTGCTGTTCTTTTAAAGAGAAAAAAAAGATCTCAGTTTAGACCATAAAAGCGGCTTGGACTGTTTGTGACCCCAAGGTGAAACTGGATTTTCTTTGGTGGCATCTCACCTGTGTGTTTCCTGCCGTGCATCTGCAGGTGGGACAGTTTGAAGTATCTCTTACTGCAGCCCGGGTAAGAACACATGAAAGGCCGTTTCTCACTGCTCTCTGATGATTTATTAGAGGGAGTGATGCCTGGTACACTCCGCACATCCTGGAGAAAAAAAAAAAACAGGGAATAATTGGCAATCAACAAACTCTATTTGCCAATTCTGCTGCATTTCGAATCTTTGTTTGTTTAACTTCTGAGTTACCAAACCCCTGATGAGTTGTGCATCTGAACAAACCCTCTTATCTTGTGGCCTGTTAAATATCTATTTAGCTTTTAAAAGCCTTTAGAGGAATGCTTTAAACTAAAGTTATAAACATACATACATGCACACTATTCCCTGGACAGTATCAGCTTTCTCAAGCTCTGATGGATGTTGATTCAGAGCAAACACACACTACAGACTGAAGTAGTGTCAGACTTTTTTTTTTTCCTGCTCTCTCACTCTCTCTCTCTCTCTCTCTCTCTCTCTCTCTATACATACATAGTGTTTATTATAAGTAATAAATACTAACAGTATATATATACAGTGCCTTCTCAAAAAATTAGCATATTGTGAAAAAGTTCATTATGGTTCCATAATGTAATGATAAAAATTAAACTTTCATATATTTTTAGATTCACTGCACATCAACTGAAATATTTCAGGTCTTTTATTGTTTTAATAAGTGATGATTTTGGCATACAGCACATGAAAACCCAAAATTCCTATCTCAAAAAATTAGCATATTTCATCTGACCAATAAAAGAAAAGTGTTTTTTAATACAAAAAAAGTCAACCTTCAAATAATTATGTTCAGTTATGCACTCAATACTGGGTCGGGAATCCTTTTGCAGAAATGACTGCTTCAATGCGGCGTGGCATGGAGGCAATCAGATAGCCCGTGGCACTGCTGAGGTGTTATGGAGGCCCAGGATGCTTCGATAGCGGCCTTAAGACTCATCCAGAGTGTTGGGTCTGCGTCTCTCAACTTTCTCTTCACAATATCCCACAGATTCTCTATGGGGTTCAGGTCAGGAGAGTTGGCAGGCCAATTGAGCACAGTAATACCATGGTCAGTAAACCATTTACCAGTGGTTTGGGAGGGTGAGCAGGTGCCATGTCGTGCTGAAAAATGAAATCTTCATCTCCATAAAGCTTTTCAGCAGATGGAAGCTTGATGAAGTGCTCAAAATCCATCCTGATAGCTAGCTGCATTGACCCTGCCCTTGATAAAACACAGTGGACCAACACCAGCAGCTGACATGGCACCCCAGACCATCAGGAAGGGGATATACCAAATGTGGGTACTTGATCTGGACTTCAGGCATTTTCTGGCATTTCCTTCTCCCTCATCTTCCTCCAGACTCTGGCACCTTGATTTCCGAATGACATGCAAAATTTGCTTTCATCATGAAAAAAGTACTTTGGACCACTGAGCAACAGTCCAGTGCTGCTTATCTGTAGCCCAGGTCAGGCGCTTCTGCAGCTGTTTCTGGTTCAAAAGCACACGCCTGCTGTGAACGGTGACTCTGTTGTTTCTACTCCAGACTCAGTCCACTGCTTCCGCAGGTTCCCCAAGGTCTGGAATCGGTCCTTCTCCACAATCTTTCCTCAGGGTCCGGTCCCCTCTTCTCGTTGTGCAGCGTTTTTTTTGCCAGGGACTTTTTCCTTCCCACAGACTTCCCACTGAGAAGGGATACAGCACTCTGGGAACAGCCTATTCGTTCAGAAATTTCTTTCTGTGTCTTACCCTCTCGCTTGAGGGTGTCAATGATGCCTTCTGGACAGCAGTCAGGTTGGCAGTCTTACCCATGATTGCGGTTTTGAAAAGTAAAGGAACCAGGCTGGGAGTTTTTAAAAGCCTCAGGAATCTTTTGCAGGTGTTTAGAGTTAATTAGTTGATTCAGAAAGAAATTAGGTTAATAGCTCGTTTAGAGACACCTTTTCATGATATGCTAATTTTTTGAGATAGGAATTTTGGGTTTTCATGAGCTGTATGCCAAAAATCATCAGTATTAAAACAATAAAAGACCTGAAATATTTCAGTTGGTGTGCAAAAGAATCTAAAATATATGAAAGTTTAATTTTTATCATTACATTATGGAAAATAATGAACTTTTTCACAATATGCTAATTTTTTGAGGAAGGACCTGTATATATATAAATAAATATCAAAAATAACAAATAATAACAACACAATTTATAGAATCCAATCTGTGTGTGTACAGGTAGAAATGATATGTCTCTCTGTGTTTGAGTAAGTGTGTTTTGGAAAGGTAAGGAAAGTGTTTTTGCGATCACCCCCCTGCACTCAGCTCCTGCAGACGCATGTGTGTGTATGTTATACCTAATAACCCATTCTGTAAACCAACACAAATCCAAAGACAGAGAGCAGTTACACCTCACAGAGAGCAGAGAGACAGAGACCGCTCAAAAAAACAACACAAACTACCCACAATGACATGTATTAAAAACAATTTGCCCTAAAACAACACAAACTTCCCACAGTGCTTTGGGGGCAATACCCTTTGCCCTTCAGCTAGCGTACAGATGAGAGAGTAAAAATAACGTGCGCTGGAAAGGAAAGTTTGAAGGTAAAGGAAAGGAAGATGGGATGGGATGGGATGGGAAGGGATGGGAAGGGAAGGGAAGGGAAAAGAAGAACGGGAAGGGAAGGGAAGGGACGGAAGGGAAGGGAAGGGAAGGGAAGGGAAGGGAAGGGAAGGACGGGAAGGGAAGGGGAAGGGAAGGGAAGGGAAGGGAAGGGAAAGGCAGGGCAGGGAAAGGAAAGGAAAGGAAAGGAAAGGAAAGGAAAGGAAAGGAAAGGAAAGGAAAGGAAAGGAATTCAAATGATTTGGAATTCTTTTTAAAAGCACAAGTGTTGATATGAGACTGAGACTGTACCTCTTTATGCTGGGTGTCAGTGAGCTGACGGGATTCCAGGTAACACATTCCAACTGAGACGCCATTTGGTAGAGATTATCACTGCCAGGGCAGAAGACATAAATCACAGTCATGTGACCTCACTTTCACTGCTCAACTTCTCAACAAGCACAAAAAAAGGGGGGAGACACCAAAAATATGGAAGGAAAAAAGCAATAGACACATAGAAAGAAACTTAGAATTTAGTTTTTTAAGACAATATTTTTTTTTCATGCAGTGTTATTTTTCTGGTTTCTAGGCTGATTAGAAGTGCAGACATGTCTCTTTCTAATCATCACCACTGATTCATAACTGTTTTCTGAGGAAGCAGCACAACTGGAGGCTTGTTTGGCACTGTGGAAACACACACATCGCTGCGTTTCACCACATGTTGTGAAGTGTTGCGTCTCAGCCAGCTCTCACGTGGTCCTGGCTGGCGAGTCGAGTGCCTGGCACAGTCACGTAATAGTGTGATGTCACAGAGATTTCTGGGTATTGTGCGAAGGATTTGGGGAAATGATCTTGACTCATATGCTGTCTGTCCCTTTTCTGTGGGCTGAAGTAGCAGTTTTTGAAGGTCAGCCAGTTTCTTTGAGATACAAAATGTATTAAGATATACACTATTGTTTATTATTATTTAACAATAATAATGATGATCTAATACTAGTTATTGTAGTTATAATTATTTAGTTAGTTATACCCCTTAAAAATATAAACATAAAAATAATAATAACAAATTTTCACAATATAACATACCAAAAAAAAATATAAAAAAATATAATATAATATAATAATCGGAAAATAAAGAAGTCATGGTGGTGTTTCATTATTACTTTATGATTGGTTGCCACATTGCTTCCCAATAAACTGCTTTCCATTACAGCTCATACCAGTGTTTCAAAATGCAAAAGACAGTTTCTATGCCAAACACTGATGAAAAATAATGTGGAATTTCCCTTTTCGTTCCCTTATAATCTCACTTTATTGGCAAGAAATTGAGGTTTGTGAGGTCACCGGAACACCACAACAGTATCAGGTTGATGCAGTGTGTTTGAGTGAAGGATCAAAAAAGGACACTAAAGACTGGCGTTATGATGCTGAAAATTCTGCTTTGATCACAGAAATAAATTACATTTGAAAATATATTCAAATAGAAAACATTTATTTTCAATTGTAATAATATTTCAAAATATTAGACTTTTGAAAACTGTAGTTTTGAATGGTAGTGTCAATTGTTATATACTGATATTCTGGTTTCCTCTCCTCTCCTTATAATAAAGTTCATCTTTTGAATACATAACTCTTTCTCTCCATCCTCTCGTGTCTCATGGGAGGGCCAGGCAGAGAAGGGGAGAGGAATTTGGAGGAAACGGGCAGTAGATCACTGTGAGTGTATTTTGGCCTGCTGAGAGCTGCTGTGTAGATCTTAACCTTTGTGCAAAAAGCAAGACTCACTGCAGACTTACTCAGGATTTAACTGAGCCATCCAGACTGGGACTCACTGACACTCAATTTCAGTCACTCAGAAACCAGACGGGGCTGACACAAATCAGCAATATACATATTTTACTTCTTACACTAACTAATGTGCCTTTTTTAAAGAATGATACAAGTTCAAGTTCAGCTCTATCAACAGGATATACTGTATGACGTGTTGTTAATTACCACAGAAAAGAAACCATAAAAACAGCAACAAAAAAAATGTAGTATGACACATACAATAGAGATCTATGGGGCAAAGCACTGCATGGGAAAAACCATTAGAAAATATTATTATTATATTTTATATTATTATTATTAATAATAATATATATTATTTCAAACAAATATCAAAAACTATCTGAATAGTATTAGCATGTAAGTGTATTGGTTTTTGGCAGATCTACTATGCTGCTGCTGAGTCAGTATGGACTTTCTACTGCCAATAAATACACAACTGTGAGCATGTAAGATATGCTGCTGCTGCTGCTGCATGAATAGACACTCATAATTACCGTAAAAGATCTAGACAGGTGGAGCTGGAGGAGGTGGAGGGCTTTAGAGCACGAAAAGTCAATTATGTAAATGATAGCAAATGATGGTCCTCATAGCAGATTGGATGTTAAGGACCAACTAAGGCAGGGGTGTCAAACTCAGTTCCTGGAGGGCCGGAGCCCTGCAGAGTTTTGTTCCAACCCTGCTCCAAAACTCATACCATGTAGTTTTCAAATAAGCCTGAAGGACTTGATTAGTTGTATCAGGTGTGTTTCATTAGGGTTGAATCTAAATTCTGCAGGGCTACGGCCCTCGAGGAATTGAGTTTGACACCCCTGGACTAAGACAATGTGATTTGTGCAAAGCACTAAATAAATTTGACTCGATTTGACATATTAGACTGTACCATGTAGAGCAGTGGTCTCCAACCCTGCTCCTGGAGAGCTACCGTCCTACAGATTTCAGCTCCAACCCCAATCAAACACACCTGAAGCAGCTAATCAAGGTGTTCAGGTCTACTTGATAATTACAGACAGGTGTGTTGGAGTAGGGTTGGAACTGAAGTCTGCAGGACGGTAGCTCTCCAGGAGCAGGGTTGGAGACAACTGATGTAAAGTGACTAAACTAGATATATGTGTTAACATGGCACTAATTTGCATTGTTGTGTACTGTTAATATATATCCAATTTACTATATAAGGTTAATATATAAGTTTTAAACACCTGTCATGGCCATGTAAAGCCAGTACAACATTTGTGTTTCATATGACATGAGAAAGGGAAATTATGTTACGCAAAAAAAAGAAGTATATCCTCCTAACACTAAAAACAATCATTTAGATCGTTGTTCTTAATTTTTATTTTATTAATTTTTTTTTTGACTCAAGACTGCCATTGTCCACAATAACATTTGAAGGCCCCATGAACTTTCCGTTTTTTTACCCACTATTTCTACACTATAAAATATTTTAGAGCTACAAAAATGGATAACATGGCCATGCAGTTATAATATTTAAAACAATTTGCATGATCCATGGGAATTCTGGTTCTTCAAAGGCAAAAACAGCTGTTGAAGGGTGAATTGGAATAAAAAAAAAAAACTTGATTTTTAGTAGACTATATTAAAGGAGTCATGAAACAGAAAACCAAAGTGTCCTTGACATTTACGCATATTAGGGTTGTGACGTAGCCTACTATTTATACGCACTTTCATGAGATCGTGTTAAATTTTTCCACCTGTTAATCGACGTGTGACAACACGGTAATACCGATATCACAGTGGGGGTGGGGGCATTCCCTCTTTTTCTCACTTTCCTTCACTTTTAAATAGCTTGTAAAAGCGGCGTGCACATTTTACTTTCACTTTCGAATTAGCAGCAGTTCGGTGACAATTGCTTGAATGCAACAACAAAATACGTCAAACTCACTTAAGCCTATATATAAAACAGAACTTTTATTAACAAAACCGCATTCAGATTTTAATTGTAGTGTCTGTTCTTTTACTGAACTAAATAATTTTTTATAATTACAAAAAATCAAAATGACGGTGGGGGTCGGTGCCGAAGTGGGCAAGTAACGTAAACGCTGTTACTGCTTAATACCGGTATCACCGTCAATACCGTCTATCGCAACAAGCCTAACGCATATAAGAAGTTTCTATACAATAAAAACATTCTTCTAGTTCACTTGCATCTCTGAAAGAGGCAACATTCCTTGAAATGTGTGTTCATGATGGAGAGTGAAAATTAGGATAGAAAATGATCATCTTTACAAATATTTGAACTATTTTGATGCAAAAACTTCATAAGCTAACCACTAGAAACATAAAATTCCATGACCCTTTTAAAGCCTGTTTGTCTTATTTTCAATTATTTTAGGTCATTTTTAGCAACCCCTTGGAAGTTTGCTGAGGCCCCCTAGTTGAGAACCACAGATTTAGACAATATACGGCCTAACATTTCTCATTTTGAACCCTCCAGAATGCCTTTGAGATTTCTGCATGTTTTTGCAGACTGAGGGACAAGCAGAAATTGTTTTCTGTGGCACGTCTCAGAAGCTGTTGTTAGATAATATCCAGGAATATCCCTTTATTTCAACAGGTGCATAAACAATTCGGCGTATTTTTGTAACTTCTTGTAATTCGTGGCTGCTGCCTCTATGATGCAATTTACTGCACTTTTATTGTTTTTATTCCATGCATGATGAATCACACCTTGGGAGTTATTAACTCATTAATAATGCAAGTAAAGTTTCAAAACTCATAATAAGGAAATCATGTAATGCTTAATTACATCTCTTATTACACTAACAATCAATGGTAAAGAAGGTACCTGTTGAAGCTATTTCTCAAAAGACTGTCTGGAGGACTGTGGCATCCGTAGACAGGCGGTGGGACGGAGTACTGCTGCTCACCTGCATATTCACAAAATCAAAGCATGTATATCAGCAATATCTGAAGGAAAGTCCTCTTCAAAGACCTCATACTGTACTTCAGTTTTCCTGTTTACAAGTGAAACAAAGCGTTTTACAGTAGAGCTAACAGAGAGTGCGGCTTCATCTTTACTGCGGTTATCCAAACAGCGCAGGGCTCCCTGCGTCCATAAAGAAGTCAGCAGGGTTTCTGAGAGCACTCGGTTCATTTCTTAGGGAATCAGTCCCTCAGCAGCACTAAACATTCTTCTCCACATCCACAATTCTGCTTCCTCCTCTCAGCTGCCCGAAAAAGAGTGCCGATAATTTATGCTTAATGAACTTAAAAACTGTCGCATACAGTGTTTTGAGTGTTTGAGGAAGGAGACAGAGAGGGAAAAAAAATCTGAATATTTACTGCCCTAACATTAAAACTCCATCTGACACTTAACCTGGAGACGATCCTTGCAGATACAGTGATCTCCAGATATCTATTCATCTTATTTGTCGTACTATACTTAAATACATATACAAATTCACTCTGTCCTGCACAGCCCTTCTGAAAAAAGAAGTACTCTTTAGCATACTTTTAAAAAGAGATCTTATTTATGGAAATAATATACTTTAAAACAATACACGGACACTTTTCGGATATCTAATTGCATGCCATTTGCAACTGAATGAAAATTTATCATAGCTTAATTTTATATTAATGCAATTAGTTAAATGTAAGAGTGATTTTTGTTTTGACTCACCAAGTTCGTTTTTACATGCAATTACTTCTATTGTCATTTGAAATATGGTTAAAATGTACTAACGATTGTACTGACAAGCATTTATGGTAAACTAAAGTACAGTTTAATATAATTTCTAATGAAAATTGCATGTCATGTATTTAAAAATATATATGTAATTAAACATTTTTGATGATGAAGTTGCAGTTTAGAACTTTTAAAATATAACTGTAAGATCTGTATATTTTAAATATAAATGTACCATCAAATAACACACTAGAGTTAAAATTATAATAAAGTACTTTACAAGTGCATGTATAGTAATAGCCATTGAAGCATGACAAAGGATTATCAAAACAAAATTTACTTTAAAATACAACCTTTAATTTTACATTACTACAACTTAAGTAAACTTAAGTACATTAAAAAACATGGTCAAGAAAGTGCACTCTTTTTAAGTACTTTTTATTTGATTAATCTGCTGTTAATAAATAAATAATTAATCTGCTGATAATATAATATAATATATAAAATTATTTATTGGCTGAAGTCTGTGATATTTGTAATAGCTCCGCCTCCACACACACCCCATTGGCTGAGTCTTTATTGCTTTCTTAGGCTGGTCAGGATGCTCAAACAAACAGTATTTACACTTTACATGTAAATCACCCTGCAAAAGACTTACTTATGTTTCCCTCATCATTTACTCATCATTTATTCAAAGGCATTCACTGCTTCAAATGCCACACTGAGAATATATTTTCCTTACCCATGCTGCTTTGGGAGGACATGGGATCCTCGTGTTTGAAGGTATCGTTGGGGAATGGTGGAGTGTGGTGAGCAGGTGTGTGTCCATAATTGGGAGCTCCATCTAATGCTACTGTACCATAACCTGAGAGAAAGAGACAAAGAAAAACCAAGAACGAATTAGTGTGTTTGTTCTCAGTGAAATCCAGATCTTCTCAGCTGACTTCATTCTTCCTACTGAAGAATAGCCAATTGTTCATTGTTTACAAGTGTAAAGAATTACAATAAAATTCGAACTAATGCAAGTAATCATCTGAAAATGACTAAATATAAACATAGAAAAGGTTCCATCAATACTCCTGACAAATTGTATTAAATACACATCCCTCTCCAACAGACTTATAATTCATCTGGTGCATAAACTCACTTGAGACCAATAAGCTTTTGCAATGAATCAATTTGTCGTTGTGACTTTTCCTAAAGTTCATCTAATGATAAATTAAAGAAGATACGTTCAGCCACTGAGCAAAAACACTACAGAAAATGTCATTTCATGCTTCTAAACTTTAAGAAAATTCCATCTGACTTTTTTTAATAAACACATTATCTCCAAAAAGTTTTTATTCGGTTGGTTTAATGTAAATTAATAATTTAACCCTTTAAGAAAAATTTTAATTGACTTTCCTTTAGAACATCAGCTGTGTTCCCAAATGTTTTAAGGAGGTCAGAAGTGCCCTTCATAAAAACAATCTGGCAACAGAGAGATCAAATGGAAGATCCAGGATGTTTATCAATCTGACGCAGCAGATATAAAGACTTCATGCAGAATGAGTTTCTTTAAAGCAGCTAAAACTGAGCACAATGGAAAAATATCAATTTCAGCTGAATAGTACGGTTTTGTATTTTTTACATTCAAATAAAAAAAAAAGTTTTTGATTTTCCTTGATTGTTAGATATGAATAATTGATTTAATAATACATTTAATATATCATTTATAATAAAATATAAAAATCATTTTAAAAATAAGTTTTCACTATTTAACTTAATTCAAATGCATCATTAATTTACTTTTCAGAAGTAATATTTTTAGGGTGATAAGAGATCCTCTCTGAGTAATTTGGTATCAACAGCTCTGTAACTTTACAATCACACACCAGCTTATTGCAAAATCTCAAACATCTCATGTCCACTCTGAAGTTTCATGTTTTTTTTTATGTTTTTGATACCAACAGCAGAGACTAACAGATTTTGTGGCTCATGACAGAGAGACTGTGAGCCACGAGCGGGACGGCTGTCTCACCCTGGGTGCGCGGGGCAGGAGGGCTGTCCATGCAGCCTGGCAGATAAGGCCCGCTGGAGAACATCCTGCTCTGGCTGGACGGAGAATCAGCAAACGGCCCATGCATCCCTGTGAGCTGCCCCGAGAAGTGCACGGTGAAGGCCCCCAAACCGCAGTGTGGATCCTCGTGAGGGTCTGTGGGCCCCCAAACCGGCTCCTGTTTGACAAAGGAGTGGGAGGGAAGAGATCCGTACGGGGAGGCAGGGTGAAAGTCCAGCATCGGTCCCCACTGTGGAGCTCCTCCGACGGGCAGGGAACAGTTTGCGTTCGGGACGGCTGGAAGCAGGGCGCTCAGGTCTCTGACGTCCGATCCCATCAGGCCACACGGCTCTGTCAGCATTTAGGAGGATTTTCTTTCCTGCGACACCCTTGAATATCTCCAGACTAGATTTCACGAAGAAGGTGTCCGGTTACAAGGTGTCCAGCAGAATGCGCGTTTATCTGCTTCTGAGATGGGAAGCACTGGTGAGGTGTTTGGAGCAATGCATGGGAGAGTTTGAGCAGGAGTAACTTCACTCTTGTACATTTGTCTGAGTCTGTCAGCTCTAAAAACCACCCCACCATCTCCAGAGGAGGAGTCAGAGCCCGGGGTTGTGAAAAAATCACTTCTTCTGTACCTTACTCATCTTTTACTCCACTTCTGACTAATGCCTGGATGTGTGTGTATGAATATGAGTGTGTGGGTGGCTGGGTGTGGGTGTTTGTTTGTTTAGTGAGCATGAAACCAAATTGTGTAAATGATCTTCCTCAGATAACTTGTTTTGTTAAATTAATCTAAATATACACTTAATTTCACTCAAATGTTTATTAAAGTTTTAAAGTTATACTTTTATAAATTGATGGTTCCATGTAGAACCTTTAACATCCATGAAAACTTTCCATTGCACAAAATGTTTTTTTTTTTTTTTTTTGTGGAAGTGTTCTTATAAGAACTGTTCACTGAATGGTTCTTTGAGGAACCTAAAATGGTTCTTTTGCAGAATAGCTGCAAAAACTCCCTTTTTGAAGTTTAATTTTTAAGAGCATATATAATAAGCCCACTCATTTCCCCATTTGCTTTTCCCTTGGATCTCTAATATAAGTGCATTATATGTTTGGAGTGTACTGAAATGAACGCAGATAAGGGTCTCCAACTGAAGTGCTGACTCTGTGTTCTCTGTGGGGAAGTATAAATGAGTGCTATCTTAGGGATTTGTGGTGTCAGAATGAAGATTCAATTAAGCTGATGGATGTGCACTGGGATTGGGCAACACTGTTGTGAAATACCAGCACCGTCTGTTGCCTGTTTGAAAAAACAAGAAATGTCAATGAAAGGCAAAAGGGGATTTTTTAATTTTGTTAGTAAAAACCTGATGCTTCCTCTAATATGACATTTGAACATTTAACTCATTTATGTATTTACATATACACACTAGTCTTAAACAATTATAATTTTTTTTAATGTATCTTCTGCTCATAATGGCTGCATTTATTTGATCAAAAACACAGAAGAAAACTGTAAAAAAAAAAAAAGAATTATATTATTAGTTTAAAATAAATTTTCTATTTGAATATATTTTAAAATGTAAGTTATTTCTGTGATGCAGAGCTGAATTTTCAGCATCATTCCTCCAGTCTTCAGTGTCACATGATCCTTCAGAAATCATTCTAATTCTGATTTGCTGCTTAAGAAACATTTCTGATTATTATCAATGTTGAATACAGTTTTGCTGTGTTATACTAAACCATGATACATTTTTTTCAGGATTCTTTGATGAATGAAGTTTAAAAGAACATCATTTATTTGAAATAGAAATCGTTTGTCACATTATATATGGCTTATAAATGTGTCACTTTTGATCAATTTAATGCACACTTATTGAATAAAAGTATTCATTTTATTAAAAATATATATATATTTGACTCTCAAACTTTTAATCTGCAGTGTATAGCCTAGCATATACATATAGTTATCTGCGCATGTTGTGAAGTTAGCTAAATTGTAAAAGTTATCAAATGTGGTTGAAATTGCTTGCTCTTGTTTAAGGCTTTTCAAATTAAAGTATGTTTTTTTTTACTTTGAAATATCAATTTCAAAGTCATTCTGGTGGTCACTGATTTCTAATAAGGCGCATGACTGTTGTTTCTTTCCCTTTGCTTCCCTCAAATGTCTGTTTCGGAAGTATGCAAGTTGGGCAAACAGGTACGAACCCTGTGTTCCATTCGGAAGAGCTCATCACTATGCCCTAATCCCTTCAAAGGGTTTACCCTCTGGAGTGAGAGTTTCGAAGGGTTGAAGGGTGTAGGGGACAAAACAACTCTCTTGAAGTGTCCTTCTGTGTAATCATCACGTGCCCACACGGAGGCGCCGTCATCATGCAAATAATCTGTGCAAAGGATCATGGGAGCCCGAAGTGTCCATCAGTTGTACCCTTCGAAATCCTTCATTCTGAAGGGCCCTTTGAAGTGGCCAGTTTTGAGCACTTTGGTTTGGAACGACTCTTCAATATGGCAGCCATGATTGTTTTTACTCCAAAGTGCCCTTCTGAGGGTGATATATCCTGTTTGGAACGCACCGCCAAAATTCCGCGAAAATGCCGGATTGCAGCAACAAATACACGTGTAAAGCAATCCACTGGAATTCCAGTCAACTTAACTGTAGGGGGCTCCAAAGTCGCAAAACTACACATATAGTTGCTTTAAAGCCACCATTAAACCAAAACTGACTAATTTATTTATCCTTGCACTTTTTTTTTTATTCATGTGCCCTTGTAATCTTTAATCAAAATAACCTCCCCTCCCTCTTGCAAAGACATGATGTCCTGTTCATCGATGAGGGCCTATATTTTTTCTTCTTCAATAAGCCATTTCACTGGGATAGCCTTTACATCACAATAGGGAAGAAAAAAATCTCAACTTCCATTTCACACTGACTTTAACATAACCACCACCACCTTCTGGAACCAATTACTCAGGATATGTCTCCAACCTGTGTCTTAGGTTCAGTCCCAATGAAGAGTCACACTCAGTGATGATGATGGTCTTTTGAAGAAGGTTCAGTCCAGTAGCCGCCTGAGCCGTCACCCTTTCTTTACCTCTTCACCCATGGACATCTGGAGTGCTGGTCTGAAAATGTAAAATACGGTTTTGACCTCTGCTTGTTGAGAACTGGAGGTGTATGAGTGAGACAGAGTCCAGAAGAGCTGATTCCTCAATCCATGCATCATTTGCTTTATAACAGCCAAATGTACTGGGGGAATTCCTTCATGAAAACCAGATTTCACTTTGCATTTGTATACAAATCATTCAGCAATTCAGCAACCTTATTAAAGTTACACTGGGATGGACTGGCCACCCATCCAGGGTGTTTATGTATTAAACTGAAGCTGAAATCATTATTTTTTTCATAACTGATGAACTTTGCAACATTTAGTACAGTCACTGAACTGTACTAAATTAAACTAAATTGAGCTGATTAATGACACTATTTCCTTAGAGCTGCTTTGTAGATAAATTAAATTTGAATTGAGTATAATAATTGATGAACTTTGAAACAATGACAGTAATTGAACTAAATTGAATCAAAGTGAAGTCATTTCATAATCTTTGAACTAAGCAACACTGTTATTATCTTGTTTATTACTGTGAAGCTGCTTTGAAACAATCTGAATTGTATATAAATAAATGTGACTTAGTTTAATCGCAAAGCACCTTGAGGCTTACGACTAACTTTCGTTTGTCAGGGAATAAATGTGGCACTTATAAATCATCTTAATAGTATAACATTATTAATACAATTAGTCGTTTTTGATTTGTTTTATAATAGCAATCAAGGATGTGTATAATGTGAAAAATGTGCCAGCCAAAGTGAAACTATGTCAATATTTACCATGTAATACGGCCTCCCCTATCTTATTGCTTCATTACACTTGGTGAAGCTCTTGGGAATAATAGTGATGTAATAGAGGCCAGTGGAAGGTAAAAGGCCTCAAAGAGGTCAATTGAATGAATAACAAAATCACAATAAATAATAATAAACTTTGCAACATTGACACTTTTACTGAACCGAACTGAAACAATGAACTAATTGAGCTAAAAAAAAATAATAATAAAATAAATAGAGCTGCTTTACAGCTGAAATTGATATTGTTTCATAATTTAATTCATTTTATAACTGTTATTTTCCTGTTTATTAATGTGAAGCTGCATTGAAACAATCTGTATTAAGCTCAATTGAAATAAATGTGGGTAAATTTTAATAAAATGTGACACTTTCACATCTAAAGGAAATTCACAGAGAGTGAGAGATCCAAAAAAAAAAAAAAGATAAAAACTGTAAACGTGACAAAGACATTCAGTTTCACACTAACCCTTGGACAGATTTCTGTGCATGAAACATGAGTGTAGATTAGAAACAGTAAACAGAAACATTAAAGGAGACATAACTCAAGCCCTCCCTCCACTTCTGCACTCATGTGTGAAACCTTCTAACACAATGTTTCCCATCCCTGAGAAACACTGCCCGGACGTGTGTTATGAGACTTGTTTTGCTTGTCTGTCACGTCACTAATCGTATGTAGTGTTCATGGGCACAAATATTACAACATCTCTGAAATCAAAATCACTTACCGATATAAGCTCTGCAATGTCCTGTAACAGAGGAATTACCCATTTTAAAAATGGTGCAAAGAAGAAGGGAAAACAGAGAGAATAAGAAAATTAAGGAAGTGCCTGGGCTCCATAGAATAGGCTAGGATTTCGTAATCCAGTGACTATACATGTCAAAAGGTCCACAAAGGTCAATGTGACATGATGAAAAATATCAGTATTAGAAGTGGTGCCTGCTAACTATTACTACTGCTTATTCTTAAGATTTAAAGGGATAATCTGCCCAAAAATGAAAATTCTGTCATCACTTTTTGATGTTTCATTAAATTCACTAAGATATTGTTAAACAGTCTTCTGAAGAGAACTGATTGCTTTATGTAACAGATTCAAGTTTTTATTCACATGCAAATATTGATCAACCCAAATACATTCTTGCATTTCACATAAGCACTGGTGAACTTCCGCAAGAAACTGATGTTTGTTCTCGTGCGTCAAGCATGTCATATAAAGTTATTGTATCTGTGCAAAAGACTTGGATTAATTCATAAGGATTTCTTTTATGATGCCTCGAATGAACTTTTTGAAGCATTCAGGTGGAACAGACTTTCAGTGGAGGGATATAAATCACTAATTTCATTAAAATATCTTTGTGTTTTAAAGATGAATGCAAAATTAATGGATTTGAAATGGCAAGAGTTAGTAAATAATGACCGAATTTTCATTTTTTGGTGAACTATCCCTAAAGAGAAAGTATCAACCTTCAGTGCATAACTCATCTTGCTGGGGAAAGTTGGGAAAGATTTGATATTACTTTTCTTAATGATCAGATTTGTGATTTTTGGACAATAAAAGTGGGGGGGGACCCAATAGACTGAAGAAAGAACACAAATTATATCTAGAGACCCAAAGACAGACAAGAGGGTGGACTCTTTTGACTGAGGTCATAAGTAACCACCCAGAACACACATAAATAATTTATTTGCACTGTCAACATTTTTTTTTTTTTTAATACACATTAAAAAATTACAGACTGAATTTCAATTTAAAGTTTTAAAGTTTAAAGTTTAAAGTTTCAATGCCCTCCACTAATATTTATTAGTGATAATTTGTTTATATATATACTGTATATATATATATATATATATATATATATATATATATATATATATATATATATATATATATATATATATATATATATATATATATATATATATATATATATATACAATGCCCTCCACTAATATTTATTAGTGATAATTTTTACCGTGATGAGCAACTAGTAAAGAACTACTGGCAGATCAGAAGGAATCAGACAAACAGCCAGGAAAAACAAAAAAAACAACACTTATTGTCACTCTTTGGCCCAGTGCAATGAAACCCTGCCCAGGATTGAACATTGTCACTGATACAAGGCAATGCCTGCCTGGTGTGAACGTACACAAATCAACTAAAACACACAGCTGGGAGGGATATTGGGGGATTTCTCACCAAATCTAAAGATTATATATAGTATATTTATAGTCAAAATCTGTCAGTAGGTTAGTTGTGTATAGGTTTATACTGTTTTACTTCATTGTTATATGTCTGTATTTATGTAGCACCGTGGTCCTGTGAGGCATGACACTTCGTTCCACTGTATGTCCACACATGTAGCAGAATGACAATAAAGCTCAACTTGAACTTGAGCTTGAACTTGAAGATCCATTAGTTCTCAGTTAGTGATTTAAACATGCACAAGAGTTTGCTTCTTAAAGTGTGCTTTGAGCTGACCTGAAGATCAGGGATAAAAAAGATGATCCAGGGTCTATCAGACCGAAGAGAGATTACATCTGCAGAGAGATAAAAATTACAGTACAGTCACCACAGCAACAGAGAGGAGGTTCCTAAAAACAAAAACACAAATCACTGAAGTTATTATTCTCTCACACTCATCAAAACATGTCCCTCTGTCATGCTGAACACTGAGTGATTTGGCAGCAGCAGTGTTAATTTAGTATCAGTATCAGAAATACAATAGAATTATAAAAAATATAATTGCATAAAACATAGTATAAAATATAGTATAGTATATATATATATATATATATATATATATATATATATATATATATATATATATATATATATATATAATTAATTGGTAATTAATTGGTATTTTTTGTTTTTAATTAGTTTAATTTTTAATTTAAGTTTATTATTTTTTGTATTTTTTAATTGTCTATATAGTTTTTGTTAATTCTTTCTGTTTTGTTTTAGTTATTTTAGTTCAAGTTTAATTCAGTGAAAATGGGAAAGTTGCTTTGGCAACGAGCTGAAATCAAATAAGTTTATTTTCTTTATATTTTCATTTATTTCAGTTAATATTTATTTTATTTCAAGCAACGGAAATGTATCACAGACGGGCCGATATACAGCCAAATCTCACTGCTGCTTTTGTGATATTGCTCATTAATGGTATTATATGTAGCAACCATATACATGCTTATACATTATTCATTTATAATTACTTATATGATATAAACATTCATTAGCAAGTTTAATATACATGTACATAACATATCTCCAAAAAAGTATTAGGCATTCATAAGCTAGATATATATGGTAATATATGTAAATTGTTCCAGTTTCTAAAAGGTTTCATATATTTTTACTTCATATGACAATTGTACATATGTACTTATATTGCATTTGCATATGACGCAGAGCAGACAGCAGAACTAAACTTCAAAAGGAAAGGAATGCTTAAATATTCTCTTTAGACATGTAATGTCCATGGGGTTAGTGGAGTGTGAAGAGCCTGGATCTTGTGGGGTTTTTTTTCTTTTGGCACGTTCATCATCAGACCGTCTTAGCTCTGGGTGAAAGACTTCTATATATACGTTTCTGCAACAACAGGTGCAAGTGAATCAGGCCACAGAGACCTAAAGGTCACAGATCAGCTGAGTTACAGTAAAGACGTCAACATCTTCACCCTTGCACACCCAGCACACAGAGGATGAGACTTTCCATGAGAACTCAGACCAAAACCCCATTCCGAGTGATTTTAATTACATATTCTAAACAGAGATTTGGGAAATGGTGGATGTTCCCAGATCAACACTGAATATCACTTATTTATTTAGGCCTAAATTTAAGATTTATGTATTTGATATGTATTTGCATATAAAATGTCCATCCATTTGGATTACAGAGCTTGTATTTGTCAGTCAATTATAAATGAAACAGGTAAAACTACAATGTAAAAATGATATAATCAATAAGTCAAGTTCATTACTTTTCCATTACTTTAACTCATCAAAGTTATTTAACTAATTTCAACTTTCAAGTCATTTTAGTATAATTTGAATTGAAATAACCTGCACAACCAATTTGATTATATTTAAAAAGAAGTAGGTTGTTATAGTGTGTTTTAAATACACAATAACCAAGTTTATTTATTGTCGATAAAACCAATTTGTTTTAATATCACACATTTCAGTGGAATATTGATTGTTTTACAGCTAGCCATATTCAGCCATATTGATTTTAACTGAATACATTTAATTGTTTTCACACACAAAAAAAAGATTATAAGCAATTAGAATTTTTTTAAATGAAATAAAATTAAATAGATGCAAATAGGCAATAAGAAACTATGCCATGATTTTGAGTGGAGAAATCTTACCAGTATTATTATATGTATAACTGTCAAATAGGTATCACAACAAGTTTATTAGTTTATGTTTAAACTGTGTAATTCAAATTGATGGAAATTTGATTTGCAATTAAAATACATAATTCTTAAATATTTTTGAGCATGATATCGAGTTATAACAGCTCTGGACTTGTGTCCGGAATAAAATTGATTCCCCAAAAAATAACTGTGGTCACCTTTACTGTTGCTCTGCAAATGTTTATGCCAAAATCAAAGTGATTTCATTCAATCTGGAATTTTGCATGAGGGAGAAATATTTCCTCAAGCAGATTTCAAGTTCCAAGATGGTGACCAACAGAAAACTATCTGTTTTGAAAGTGACTTCTGTGTAAGCTGTGCTACATCACTACTCAGTCGGTCACTCTTGACGTCACGTCGGTGACCAACGAATTGGGATATCACTTCGATAGACCAATCTACTTTGAGTGTAAACTAAACGAGCCAATGCACATTGGCATGCGATTATTGCTGCCGCTGACTGCAGTGTGAGTATAAGAAGGGAGCAGGTGGAGCACCCGGAGCAGTGGGCAGCCATTTATGCTGCAGCACCCGGGGAGCAGTTGGGTTTTAGGTGCCTTGCTCATGGGCACCTCAGTCGTGGTATTCCCGGCCCGAGACTCGAAACCACAACCTTAGGGTTAGGAGTCAAACTCTCCAACTACTAGGCCATGACTTTCCCATAAGGATGCCGTTTCACCCGTGCGTTTCTGGGTGCGGTCTTTACCTGGCACCGGGTGATGGTCACGATCACTGCCTCACATGTATATGGTCTTCAAGCACGCTGAGGTGGCCTTCGTGGATGCGTCATTTTCCCACTGCGGGGAGATGACCATCTCGGAGCTGCGAACCAGGCTCCGCTACCTTCAGGGGTGGCAAAGCCTGAATCGGATCCAGAAATGGCAGCTATGCTTTCCCGGGCCGCCGAGAGGGTAGGGCTTGAGTGGAATCCTCCACCGTGTCCTGGGCGCTCGAGGCTGGATGATCCAGCGGTGGCACACGCTGGTGTGCATGATGAGCTCTCCAAGACGTGGATGGCACCTTTTACTGCCGGTGGGCTCCTCCTCCATCACCACCCTTGATGGCGGTGCAGCGAAAGGGTATTCGGGAATCCCGCCAGTCGAGCGGGGCGTGATGCAATTGTGTCCTAAGTCCGCCTCCTCCTGGCGTGGAGACCCGGTGTTTCCTTCCTGGGCCTGTAGGCATTCATCTGGTCTAACCGGCAGTGCCTATGCGGCTTGCAGGGAAGCTGCTTCCGCCTTATATGCCATGGCGTTACTGCAGGTGCACCAGGCTAAGGCACTGAAGGACCTGCACGAGGGTGGTCACGATCCAGAAGTTCTGAAAGAACACTGAAACGCCACTGACCTCGCGCTCCGAGCAACGAAGGTCACCGCGAGTTCTCTAGGTCGTGCGATGTCCACGCTTGTGGTCCAGGAGCACCATCTCTGGCTGTGTCTGGCGGACATGAGGGACACCGACAAGGTTCGGTTCCTCAATGCCCCTGTGTCCCAGACCGGCCTCTTCGGTGACGAAGTCGAGAGCTTTGCCCAGCAGTTCTCGGCCGCCCAGAAGCAGACTGAGGCAATCCGACACATCCGGCCCTGGCGGGCAGCTGCTGCCTCCACCCATCCACCGGCCGCAGTGCCCCAGCCTGCTCACGCTTAGAATGATAACTATAGCTATAAAGTTTTAAGATTGAGAATAAGAAAGTTTACACAGCTATTATGATAACAACACAGAGGAACAATATCATTGGAATCACTTTCAGAACAAATTTTCCAGCTGACGAATGATGAAAACACTGGCAGCCAATCAGAATCCATCCTGCTTTTAAGAACTTGAGCATTTCACGAAATAAATGCAGTGTGCATTTTTAATGAACACATCGTTATCATACTTTAGTGTGGATGCCAATATAGTTATATTTATAGTTCTTGGTGTGAACGGACCTTTACAAACATGTAATTGAAAATACATATACTCAATTTTTAATTATTTAAATTACTATTTGTACAAATTAAAACATTTTATCATGATCACTAGAGCGACAGCAAGCAAGTAATGTATCCTAAATACAGTAGATACAACTAGAAAACACTGTCATTTGTAAAACTTAAATTATTACAGTTGATATGTTAAAACATCCCTTCATCACAAAAGTCATTATAAAAAAACAAAATAAGCAATCAATAAACCAACAATTTATGCAATGCAATTTAAAAAGTCATTTGGCTCCTAAAAATTTCATTTTAGGAGCCGATGACTCTAATGTTTTGTTTTTTTTGTCTGGAGCCCAGCTTTGACTTTTTAGTTTGACTTCTTTCTTAATGACAGAAAGGTCGCAGATGTTATTACTTAATGCAGGATGCCCAGTGACTTATAAAACACTTCCAGCAAGAGAACACACTCAGTCTAATTCCCTTAAGTAACAGGGTTGTCACTTTAGTCATCTGGCAGACATATAGACATCTGAACTATAGACAGCAATCTTACACAGACATTACACACACTTTCCAGAGAAACCTCATGTGGTGCTAATGCACGCTGCAGAATGAAAACTCGAATAATTCCAGTAATATTCATTGCACTGTAACATCTTCCCCACTTTGGCAGTGGGCATTTGTCCCACACCTGCCCAGCCCCCCGTCTGTTCATGTGCACGTAGAATCAGGTCATCCGCGGTGTGTGTTTTTCACTCAGGCGTGGCACTTTCTGATGAGGTCAGTGACCTTGCTGACAGAGGAGAACGGTCCTGATATGGGGAGGTGAGGGAGGCAGTAACACAGAATGTGGGAACCAGAGTCTGGACGGTGTATTTTGGATCTTTCACACTTAATAGGAAACCATTTTCATCATAACCCAGAGAGAAATAATCAAAAAGAGCCCGGAACATGGTGTAAATCAGTCTATCAATATACAAAATTTGTATAAATTCATACAATCTCATTCGTATATTTTCAAACAATCTGCCCTATTGATGGTTAGGTTTAGAGGTGGAACTTTTTTGAAAATTGTATGTTTTTGCACAAATCACATGGTACAAATGAATTCAAAATCAGCACTTCATAAAATAGTTACATTTGGATGGGTTCATCCCACATAGACACATGCAGAATCCATTCCCGTCACTTGACAACTGAGGTTTTACAGTAATATTGTAAGCCAGTCAGGAATTTCAAGTGTTTCATCATTTTTTTATTTTATTTTATTTTTTATAAATATCAAGTCAAAATAAATTAGATCCAGGAACATGGTGTATGTCTTTCCATAGTACAGTCAGTCTAGAATGTGTTTCCCACCGCACTGGACCAACTTTGGTCGTAAGCTCCAACATGATTCAATGACTTGATGTTTTCTGAAACCACAGTTCCAGAGACTGTTTGCAAATATTGTGTTATCTGGAACAGCTCTCCATCTAGTTTCTTCTTTATTTCCGATGTCCTGTACACTATACGTGCAGAAACATATACACATACACATATATTTTATTAGAAATGGGTGACAATACAATTTGATTCCATGATTGGAATAAGCTGTTGAAAAAAGAATATTAAAAACTATTTTGCAATTTGCAAATTACTTCTTATGAATTTATGTTTAAATTTTTTTTTAACAAGACACACCCACAAACCATCTTTTTTTAAAACAAACGTTGTACAAATTTATACGAAATCTCAACCTTTTTAAATACATTTTCTCATAAGATCAGGCTGATTCATCTCCCATAGACACACCCACAAACCATCTGACAAATATCTATCTATCTATCTGTCTATCTATCTGCATTCTAAAAACTTTACTTCAAAAACAATTATTCAAATTTTCAGAAGTCAGGACCAATAATAATAGAAATAAATTACATTTCAGCAAATTTAATAAAAAAATATTTTGAGACAAAGGTTCCATAAGTGCTGGCTCGTGATGCACAAAAAAGGGACTAAGCGGCATTCAAATTGAAAATGCAACAAAAGTGTTTATAGTTTTAAAACTACAGTCACCATTGGTCCATCATTGCTATTTCCTCTATCAGTAAATGCTCCCACATTCTCTCTGCCATTCCGTGGAGGTCACTCATATAGGTTTGTCAGTATCTCAGACCGCTCCCTGTGACTCAACGTAAAAGTAAACCACAGAGATCATCGAACTGAATTTTTTTTTTAACGATTTCAGAAACATCAGTGAATAATTCTGAAAATCCCCTAACACACTTAGGGTAAACATAACTTGTCAATGACTCAAACTCTTTGAGAACAGTCTGTTTTCAGGTTTCAGGCAAAGGAAACATTATTTCATGCATGATGTTAAATATCAGCAGTATCTCACTTGTATATTCATTCATTTAGACAGCTTTACAGTTTATTAAATCTACCTCCTCTCTACAGAATAACAGTAAGGAAATACTACACAGCAAGGAAAAAATATACAAGAATTGGACAACAGAATTGTTTTGATCTGAAGAACACGCATAAATCCTCGGATAGGAATACAAGGAACTGTCAAGGTGGTCACATACTGTCACACGAAATGTAATACTATCATCTAACTTTAAAAAACCATCACCCTATTTGTTTTATGTGTCCAAGGTCAGGCTGACTTTAATCTTTTATTTGAAAGTTTGATAACCGGATGCTGGAAGAATTACTCAGACACTGAGATAGACCTTATTTAGGGTCAGATGACTGATGTGACTCATGAACTTTAAAGTTGAATGAACTGTTGAATGCTGAGTACTTAAAGGGGTCACATGATGTGATTTCAATTTTTCCTTTCTCTTTGGAGTGTTACAAGATCTTGGTGAATAAAGAAGATCTGTAAAGTTGCAAAGACTGAAGTCTCAAATCCAAAGAGATATTCTTTATAAAAGTTGAGACTCATCCACGCCCCCCTGAAATGGCTCGTTCTAACACGCCCACACATATCTGCGTCAGTATGTGCGCAGATTTGCATAACGCCGCCCAGATGTTCATGCAAAGAAGGAAGGCGTATGTTTTATTCTCATTGTAGTATTGTTGTTGCCGCCGCCGCCATGTCGTATAGACACTGTGTTTCACTGTGAAAGTGAAACTACTTTGTTTGGCCTCCCAAAAGACCCTTCATCATGCCTGGAGCTGATCCGTGCTGGTCGCTGAGGAAATACATCAACTTTGTGCTGTGGATCACCGGTTCGGCTTTCCAGCCCGGGGTCGTCACCTGTGGTTGCCGCAAGCTCCTTCGTTGAATCCGCCGGCCGTGCCATTCTCAAGCCAGCCGCGGCTCACTCAAGGCCACCGCGGTGTGTGATGCTGTTTCGTTGAGAAAGCGAAACTACTTTGTTTGGCTTTCCAAAAGAAGACACGACTAGAAATCAAGTTTATATCACGTTTATAATGGGTTTTATCTTTATGTCGCATCGCTCCGGCCAGATGCAGCATCACAGTATAGTAAGGGGCGTAACATTTCCGTCACACGCTTGAGGTATTCGGCCAATCACAACGCGCTGGATAGCTGGCCAATCAGAGCACACCTCGCTTTACAGAACGATAAGCTTTGTGAAAATCAACCCGTTTCAGAAGGCAGGGCATAGAGGAGAAACAATAATGTACAGTATGTGGAAAATAATGGGGTTTTTTCTACCTTAAACTGCATAAACACATTTCATTACACCAAATACACAAAATAATGTTCTTTTTAGCAACATCATATGACCCCTTTAAGCTTTTACATACCTTTCACTTGAATTCAGTGGCAGTAATTCCTGTCTGTACTTATGGATCTGCAAAAAAATGTATGCATGATGTGTGCATGTAAGCAATGCGTTGAATACAGAAAATAACACTGAATTACTGTTTGCAGTTTGAATTAAGTTTGCAGTCTGATAATGCAATTGTGTATTTGAAGGGCCAATATATATATATATATATATATATATATATATATATATATATATATACTGTATATATATATATACAGTACAGATCAAAAGTTTGGAAAAATTACTATTTTTAATGTTTTTGAAAGAAGTTTCTTCCGCTCATCAAGCCTGCATTTATTTGATCAAAAATACAGAAAAAAATTTAATATTGTGAAATATTATTACAATTTAAAATAATTGTTTTTAAATTTATTATACTTTAAATTACCATTTATTTCTGTGATGCAAAACTGAATTTTTAGGATCATTATAACATGATCCTTTAGAAATCATTCTAATATGATGATTCATTATCAAAGTTGGAAACAGTTCTGCTGCGTTAATATTTTTTCAGAACATGTGATACTTTTTTAGGATACTTTGATGAATAAAAAGAAAAAAATAAAAAAAATAAAGGAAGCTATGTTTTTAAAATATAAATATTTTGTAATAACAATATACACTACTGGTCAGTAATTTGGGGTCAGTAATTTTTTTTTCTTTTTTTAAAATAAAATCAATACTTTTATTCAGCAAGGATGTGTTAAATTGATAAAAAGTGATAGTAAAGAAAATATATTATTAGAATATATATTATTAGAATTTTTTTTATTTTGAATAAATGCAGTTCTTTTTAACCTTTTATTCATCAAATATATTAGACAGCAGAACTGTTTCCAACACTCATAATAAATCAAATCAGAATTTCTATTAGAATGATTTCTAAATGATCATGTGATAGATCTGGATGTTACATGTGACACTGAAGGCTGGAGTAATGATGCTGAAAATTCAGCTTTGCATCCCAATGAATATGTAAAAAATGCAATAAGAAATAAAATAAATTTGATATGTTTAAAACTACAGGTATCTTTAATAATAAATTTGATATGTTTAAAACTACAGGTATCTTTAATTAATCAAAAAAAAATGTCATTTGTCACATAGATCAACCAAGAAATTAAAAGAACCAGCTCAAAAACTGATTTGTTTACTAAATAATTAACCAATTTTGCTCTCAGGTTCAACTCAGTTACTCTGTGAAGTCACTCAGTGACATAAACATTGGTTTATTCTTCACACAAAGCTTTCACAATGGTTTCTCAAGAATATAGCGCACAATGATGTCTACCTTTATAATGGGACATATATCATATATTATGGCAGGAGTTTTCAAACAGGGAGCCACAACTGCTAGAGGGTCCTTGTTTCGAGACAAACAGTAAAAATAAATAAAATGATGATTAAAATGAACAGAAATTGGATTAAAACAATCATATTCATTTATTTGACAGTATTAATTGGTTGTTTATACATAAAATATATTGCTTCCTTACAACATGTTAACATGGGGTCATAAGGATGATCATATTTAGGGGCCCGTGGCACCTAAAGTGTTGAGCTGTGCCATTTTGGAGCTTGACCAGGATCCTGTGTTCATTACAAAGTTACATTATATTAAGATCCTTTAGTGTCTTCATTTTTGTTCCACTGAAAAACAACAACATATGGATTTATAAAGTCATGGAGGTCAGTAAATAATTGCATAGCTAACCGTCTGTTTTGGGTAGACAGATTTATTCAGATTCGCATAGCTTCACTGTCCCTTTAAGTCTGTGACCCGGAAGTACGCAAGCATCACCGGCAAGCGTGTAGTTCCTCTTCCGGCCTGTGAGCCTAGGCTGCGAGCGTGGATTCTTGTCTGTGCTCTTAAAATACTTAATAAAATGAGTGTCCCGGCGTTTATTGATATAACGGAGGAGGATCAGGTATGGTTTAATAGCTCATAAGCATTTTTTTGCGCTATTACACACTTACTTCAGCAAAGTAAAAGCATTTTTGCATAAGCATGTTTGTAGATGCTAACATCTGTTAGCCTTTAGCTGATCTCAATACAACGAGTTTGGACTGTAATAATATATTTGTGCGTTTGTATGATTTCACTTGGTTTTCAGATGGGTTCTGTGTTATTTGGTTGCATTGCGGTAGAAACTCTTCTTAAATGTTCTCGGGATTATCTCGTGTCCTCTGTTGTTATGACAACAGACATTTCACCCCGCGCTAATATTACACAGAGTGTAACCTACTGTGTCTGTCACGGCTTGGGAACATGATCTTGTTACTATAAGAGCTGGCTTCATTTGTTGTTGTTGTTGTTGTTGTCATTCATTTGCAGGCGTCAGAGCTCCGGGCCTATCTGAAATCTAAAGGAGCTGAGATCTCGGAGGAGAATTCAGAAGGAGGTCTGCACGTGGATCTGGCGCAGATCATCGAAGCCTGTGACGTCTGCCTCAAAGACGATGACAAAGGTGTGACAGAACCGACGATTATGAGAGATTTAAACAATGCGCACTGCTGTTCAAAAGTTTGGGATCAGTAAGATTTTTTTTTTTTTTTTTTTTTTTTTTTTTTTTTTTTAAGTTGTCTCATCATGGCTGCATTTATTTGACAAAAAAGACAGAAAAAAACAGTAATATTGTGAAATATTATTGCATTTTAAAATAATTTTCAGCATCATTACATCATTAGTTTTCGGTGTCACATGATCTTTCAGAAATCAGTCTAATATGGTGATTTATTATCAATGTTGGAAACAGTTTTGCTGCTTCATATTTATAACGTGATACTTTTTTCAGAATTCTTTGATCAATAAAAAGTTAAAAAGAATTTCTATTCAAAATAGAAATCTTTTTTCTTTCTTTCTTTTTACAATATACACTACAGTTCAAAAGTTTGGGGTCAGTAATTTTTTTTTTATTTTTATTTTTTTTAAGAAATTACTGCTTTTATTCAGCAAGTATGTTAAATGTATTTTATTGTTAGAAAAGATTTCTATTTGAAATAAATGATATTCTTTTTAACTTTATTCATCAAAGAATCGTGAAAAAAGTATCACAGGTTCCCAAAAAATATTAAGCAGCACAACTTCTCAACACTGATAATAAATCATCATATTAGAATGATTTCTGAAGGATCATGTGACACTGAAAATTCAGCTTTGCATCGCAGAAATAAATTCTATTTCAAAGTATATTAAAACAGAAAACTATTATTTTAAATTGTTGTGTTTCACAATATTCCTGATGAGCAGAAGAGACGTCTTTAAAACACATTAAAAATCTTACTGGTCCCAGCAGTGTATGTATCGTGTGAAGGTTTTCAAGCGCTCTTGTGTTCCTCTGCAGATGTGGAGAGTGTGATGAACAGCATCGTCTCGCTGTTGCTGATCCTGGAGACGGAGAAACAGGAAGCTCTCATTGACAGTCTATGTGAGAAGCTGGTGAAGTTTCGTGAGGGTGAACGGCCTTCGCTCCGGATGCAGCTGTGAGTGCTTTCACTGTGTTGTCTCTTGTTCTAGCCTTGTTTAGTTGTTTTAATTAAACTCTTCATTTTAGCTTGAGCAATCTGTTCCATGGTATGGATGAGAACACACCGGTGAGACACACTGTGTACTGCAGTCTGATTAAAGTGGCGGCCACCTGCAATGCCATTTCGTTCATACCTACAGACCTGGACCAGGTACAGACATCAGTGTGATGTCAGAAATAATCGCTGTCTTTCCTTTCCTGCTTTTAATATGCATCTTTGAATGAGTCTCACAAAAACAACCAAGAAATGTCCAGCTCATACTTCACCTCATAGTTAACAAAGAGTGAAAAGTTAAGCCCCTTTCTCCAGTTAGTAGCCTATTGTAATGTAAAAAATGCATATTTAAAGTGCACCGTATACTAAATGCATCTTTAAACTGCATTTGCTAGGGATTTAAAAAAAAACGTTGTGTCCTGATGTGTGTAACTGTATTACAGTAAACAGAATGAGTGCATTTTTATTCCAGAGTACATGAGGAAATTACAGTAATGAGAATTTGTGGTGGGAATGTATTTTAATAATATGCATATTAAATAAATCCTAGGTTTCATTTTCTTAAGTAGGCTTTTTCCAAATGAATGTTTTTAGATCTTATTGTAAACATTTTATCTGTGCATATGTTTATTTTTTATTTATCAATCTTGTAATGTTTAATTCTGTGAAAATGTCAGACTTCTCTCTGGTGATTTGTGCAATCTTGAATTACTTGAAGCCCCCACTTTGAGCTCACGTTCATCTGCCACGCACACATCTCAAGCTCCAATCAACAACTGATCCATAGAACCAAGACCCATGTATCTGTTCTTTTTCGATATGCTTATTATGATCTGAACATTTCTTTGTGAGATAAACCTGAATAGCCAACATTAGCTTGAACCCTCAAGCTTTTTGTTTCTCTTCGTGTTTATGTAATTAGGAAACAATTCCCAGTATGAATGGTGTTTGTGTTCTGTGCAGGTGCGCAAGTGGATCACAGACTGGAATCTAGATACAGAGAAGAAACACACTTTGCTCCGTCTGGTGTATGAAGCGTTGGTCGACTGTAAGAAGAGGTACCTACCCCTTTGGATTTTAGGTCAGCTGTGTCCAGGGCTTGTGGTTTTTGCTTATTTGACCTTTACACTGTTGTCTTTCAGTGAAGCTGCAGCCAAAGTGATGGTTGAGTTACTGGGCAGTTACACAGAGGACAATGCTTCACAAGCCCGAGTGGATGCGCACAGGTATGACGGTTCTCTCAGTTTTGATCTCCTGTTGTCTTTCTCAGTGATTTACACACACGCTCTGCTTTCCCAGGTGCATCGTCCGTGCCCTGAAAGACCCAAACAGCTATCTGTTCGACCATCTCCTGGCTTTGAAACCAGTGCGTTTCCTGGAGGGAGAACTCATCCACGATGTAAGAAATTATATCATGTAAACGAAAACAGTCAGAAATTCTCTGACTAAAACGCCTCTTTCTCTTTCCAGCTCCTGACTATCTTTGTCAGTGCAAAGCTTGTAGCTTATGTCAAGTTTTACCAGAGCAACAAAGACTTCATTGAGTCTCTCGGTGAGTACAGTCTGAACGTCTTTACATGATTCAGTCATGACCTTGACACTCTAGTAAACAAAAATGCAAAGTACACACACAATGTCTAGATTTAATTAATTGAACCACTTTTATAATAATTTATATACCTTAAAATACTGTATGAATTAAGAATATTAAGTTTTTTTTAATAAAAAAAAAATATATATATATATATAATATATATATATATATATATATATATATATATATAATATAAAAACACATTTATATGCTTATACACACAAGTTCTTAATATCCAATGAAGATCTACCATTATGCTCTTTTGAGTCCTGTATGTCTTAAACTTATTTTATTTTTGTGCTGGTTTACGTTCTCTTAGGAAATTCTATTATAAATCAAACACATATTAATAAAGTTTTATATATAGGTATATAAAAATATATATTATTTATATATAGGTTTTTAAATTGCTCTTTTATTCTGTTTCAACTTGTTCAAACAGCCAAGGAAGCTGGCATTATTTGTTAAAACACCAAACAAGCATATAAATTATTTATTAATATTTTATATTTTGTAACATTTGTACTTGTATAGTTTTATTTTGTTCTATTTCAACCATTTTTTAATTTGTGTTAAAGAAAAGGGCATTTATTTTGTACTGTGGTTTATCTAGTATAATTTAAAGCTGCTGTTAATTAGCTTTGAGTGTTGCTTCATATTTAAAATAACATTTAATAAGATGTTGCTTGTCTTCTGTGAATTGCTGCTCATCTTTTTTTGTTTTTAAATGCACTGGAGTGTTGAGCACAGGCTCACACGCATGTCTGTTATCTGTGGTGTCTCTGGGCCGGTGGAATTCGGGTTTCAGCAGTTTTGGTTCTTTTAAAAAGCAAACGTTAATTAGAGCAGGATCCTCCCTGCCATTGACCAGCGACAGCCAATTCAGACTAGTTAGTGTTGATCTAACAGTGAGCTCTTCAGCCGCTGCGCCTCCCTCTGAACCCTAAAGGAAACGGCTCACTGACCTTCTCATTTTGATTATTTTTTAATTAACATAAACAGGTTTTCTGTTGAGAGGGTGAAACTGAATATTAACCGTCTACGTCAGCATCATCGTCACCTACATCCAATAACATCTTAATAGAGTGCAACAGTGATTGCTCAATTTTCAGCATATTTTTCCCTTTTTTTCTCTCCATCAGAAGCTTTGTGAATGATAATAATAAAATATTGATTATTTAAAAAAAGACTATTAATTGCCTGAAGTCAGTGTCTATAAAATAGGCTTATTTTTATGAATATTTAAATATATAGTTTAATTTCATTTGTTATTTAAAATGCAAAGGAATGTAATTTTTTGCAATATATTAAAAAAGTAAAAAAATTATTAATATATCAAAAGGTTTTAAAATAAAAAAATCCAATGTGCTACTGTAAAAAAAAAAAAAAATTTTTTTTGCAATTACCTACTGTAAAATATATCAAAGTATACTTAAAAAATATATTTTTTAATATGCTTTGATATATTTTACAGTAGCACATTGCAAAAATATATATATATATATATATATATATATATATATATATATATATATATATATATATATATATATATATATATATATATATAATTTATTTCAATTTTTTCATAGGCTATATGCAGTGTCATTATGTGACTTGTTTAAAGCACAGTCCAGTGGCATAATGTTGCTTTGAAGATGAAATTTAATGTTTCATGTTGTGTTTTTAGGTTTGTCTCATGAACAGAACATGGCAAAAATGCGGCTGTTGACGTTCATGGGCATGGCAGTAGAGATGAAGGAGATCTCGTTCGACACCATGCAGCAGGAGCTGCAGATCGGTGCTGAAGATGTGGAGGCCTTCGTCATTGACGGTACTGCTCTGCACTCGCTTTGCAGACTATTTAAACTGTATATAATTTTAAATGTGACTGTTTTGTCATTCCATGTTATGTCTGTATGTGGTAATATATGTATTCGGCTGCTGTGTTCTGAGTCAAGTTTCCCTGACTGGTACAATAGAGTATAACCTTAAACCTAAACTCAGCTGTTTATGTAAATTAAATGTTTAAAAAAAAAAAGCATTGTGTCCATGTTCTTGTACAACAACACATACTTATTGTGTTTTCCTGTAAATTTCTAGCTGTTCGGACCAAAATGGTTTATTGCAAGATCGACCAGACACAGCGGAAGGTTGTAGTGAGGTAAGTCTTTTCCTAATTTCAGACAAATTGAAAACGCACAAATACACTAAGTTAGTAAGCAACAGAGTAGTAGTAAGGGTTGTGTTTGAAAACCTGCCCATACTGACGTGATCGGCTTCTGTCTCACTTCCTGTAGCCACAGCACACACCGCACTTTTGGCAAGCAGCAGTGGCAGCAGCTGCATGACACACTGTGCTCCTGGAAACAGAATCTGGCTACCGTGAAGAGCAGCCTTCAGACGCTCTCTCCCTCTGCCTGACACAGCTGCTTCTGTTTTTATACACATCCAATAAAACAGCCATGAAGACCATGTTTCTGCTCCACTGTCAGTGCTGTATAAAGGAGAATACACAGTCAGACGGTAGACACGTTAATAGTTGCATGACCTATAAGTTAGCTTCAACACATTTTCAGCACAGTTGATTTTGACGCTGAACACTTTGAGGATGAGATTAATTGTGTGAGAAATGTTTCAATGAAATGCAAAACTTCCCTCTTCCTTCCCCTCTCCATTTGCACTCACTATCCCAGGTGAACAGTTCATGCCCAAACGATGTGTTGTGTGAGATTAACCAGTTCTGTCTCCTTTTCTCTGTCCACTGTGTCCGATTTATCATGATCTGATACAGAGTGCATCATGTTTCTGCTCTGAGAGAAGTCGTAGCTGTTTCTGATCTCTCTGGTTATACGGTGGCCCCACAAGTATTCAAGAACTTAAGACACACTTAAAAATGAATTTCATTGCTTTAGTGGATGTATGAAGTCAGTTCACACAGCTGTAGTAGTTCATTACATTAACTTAACATGGTCCACTATTATTATATACAATAAAGAGGGAAAACAATGTGCATTTACTTCTTATTTTTACTGTTACATTTAAAATTGTAACTATATTTATTATATAAAGGTATTTTAGGATGACGATGCATCATATAGTGTTATTAACTGAAAATATGTCATAACACTTTGAAATCAAATTTAATTTAATTGAATTAGCCTATAGGTTTATATGAATAATGTAGACTATGTAGCCTTCTGAAATGCAGATATAACTTTTGAATAATCTTAAAAAATCTTACCCCATGATCTAATTCTTACCCCATGATCTAATTTTCAATTTTCACTTCAAATTTTTTTTTTCCTCCACAAATCTAAAAACATTATTGTGTCCCAAAATTTCAAAATATAAGCTAAATTAACATCAAAACTTAGTGACTAAATCGCACAAATGTTGATATTCAGATGAAATGACCAAATTGAAGAGTGAAGCAATTTATGAAATATGCTAAAATGAGATTTTATGCCATATATGATCAAAACTTATTTGTGCAAAACTCTTTGCTTGTGCTATTTCTTGAAAATAAATTCCATTAGGTTTGATGTTTTATGTAATTCAATGACCTTCAGACTTTTTCTAGTTGTAAAGTTTGTTCCCTTTTGGGGGGCTCTCTGTACATATTTCATAACTTTCTGTGTGATAACCTGTTTGTTTTTAATAAAAAAGCCTGCAGGCAGTTGAGTAATAGTTGGGTGATTTTCTGCTGAGCTTAAAATGCTTTGCCAAAGCTGATGAAAGTCGATATCTTAATTTCAGCGCAAAATAAACAGAATAAATCTCTTCCTCAGCGCGCGTTTTTTCCGAGTCCGACACTATAAAACATGAATCCAGCAAGCTAGCAGGAGGTATTTCCCATTGTAGAGAAATTATCGCATTTCCAGCAGCATTATTCATCCAGAGCAGAGCGTATGTTTAAAATCCTCCGGGGTTCAACGTCGTCTGTTCTTACAGCAGATAAAGACAGGAATGTGACTCTTTTATATCAGCTCTCTGCCAGGTCCGGTGCGGACAGACGCTGCTTGACTGCGTTCGGTGCAGCGGGCCGTTTATGGCAAGCCGTTTTAACATTTAATCCTTAAAACGTACTAGTAGGGTACAACGGGGTTAAAGGCACACCTTAAGGAAAAATGTGCTTTTCACTACACCCATAATGTATGACTGCTGAAAAAAAAAATATTTATGTTTGTATTGAACATTTATGGAGCAACAGGTCTTAAGTGAAAATAAATCATACAAGTGGTTTATTTTGTTTAAAAATCTTATAAATGTATGAGGTGACAAGGGGGGCCTTTGACCCCACACACAAGTATTGATACAAATACTTTAGCTAAAAAAATGTTTAGTAATGTTTATGTTAATACTTGTTCAAAACAACTATGTCAGGTAGAAGTAACTGAGAGGCTAGAAAGGAGTTAGGAAGGCTCAGTACAACAGGGTAATTTTCCAGTTGCTCGAATTTATTAGAGACATGCCACCAATCAGTGATGATTTCCGAGTGATATTTCAAAAGGAAAAGAAAAACAAAGAAAGTAACAAAAACACAACAAACCAAGCACTGAAACTAAAAAACACAAAGAAAAATGCTGTCAGCAGCAAAACCTACAGCTCAAACCACTTGCAGGGGTATTTCTTTCAGTTCATACACATCTCACAGCAGACATGTATTTCAAGTCAAACAGTTTCTGCCTTCTGCCCCCACCCCCTTACAACTACAAGCACACTGATTAAATAGGCTATTTTCCCGCCAGACAATAATGGCACAAACCAATAAATATCAAAAACAAAACACAACATAAAACACACACAAAAAATATAAACAAAAAAAAAAAAAAAAAAAAAACAAAATAAAAAAAAACTAAAAAACCCCATAACTACACTGAACTGACTTATTCATATAACAGATATGTTACCACATCTCCTAGCAATCCTCCCATTTAGAAAATGGAATGATTTTAACTACAGGAGGGCTCCGGTTACGCGCGCTACCGGAGCACTCCATGCTCAAACTTCAACTGAAAATAAACACTACACAACACATCTTCAACAACTATACTTATTTATATATGTAAAAATTATGCTATACAATAAAGTACTGTGAAACACGCTGTCTCGTTATTATTGCCTCTACCACTTACAGGCAACACGTACAATATGCTAGCCACTGGGTCACGTTCACACAGTTCTTGATAATCACAGTCCATGGGACATAAACCCTACACATTTTGTCAATGAACACTTTAAACACATTGCTTCCTTCCCCATAGCTACAACAAAAGTCAGATATTAAACGGGCGCTTTGGTAATGACGTCATCCTCCCGATCGTTATCACAAACCACTTTAGCAAAGTTTGTACTATTTTCAGCTTATTTTGGCAATTCATTTTTGTTTAATAAATATATAGTGTCATTAAAATGTTAACATAAAAAATATATTTTAAAAACAGAAACAAAATTATTTTAAAAAGTAAAGATTCTGAAAGCATTAAAGGGGATCTGTTTTTGTTACTAGTCAGAATTACAAAAGATACTAGTGTCTAATAAATAAGTACTAGCAATGAATAACTATTAGGATCTACTAGTATTTACTGAAAAGTAATAGTATTTAATAAATATGTACTAGTATCTAATGAATACCTATTAGTAATATATTAAAAAACATACTAGTCACTATTGGAATACATACCGAATAGCTGAACTGAATAGATGATATCTGAATGACAGATACCCATAGAATTCAATGTTAAACAATGTGTTACTAGTAACAGTAGAATAGTTACTTATCACTACTGAAATAAGTACTAGTGTCTAATAAATACAAACTAGTATCTAATAAAGAAGTACTAGTAGCTAAGAATAAGCACTAGCAGCTAAGTACTAGTACTTAATCAAATATAGTTATCTAAAATAATAAAGAAAGAAAGAATAATAATTAAGTAAATAAATACGTGGTAGCATCAAAATAGTTACTAGTATGTTTTATAGATGAAATGTAAAAATGGCTTGCCATAGTATGGTGCTGTAACAGTGTCCAGACCCCTGCTGAAATAGTGCAGCCTATTACTGTTCAATTAGCACCAGTCTCCAGGAGGAGCACAAATACATCACTGCTGTTAAACTGGGGACTTTTCCTGGCTGAAGATCATCTGTGTGAGGCAGAGGAGGAGTTGCTTTCCCCAGAAAGCATAGATATGAGGTGATCAGGTCATGAAGTAAAGAGGTTTGTCTGCGCTGTTTGGTATGCTCAAGATATTTATAAAAATGTATTCATTTTTAGCGGTCTCCATGGAGCATGAAGTCATCTTAGCTGCATGGTGATGCATTGAGAGCCTTGTTGATGTTTCAGAGGTGACATGAACATACATATGGTTCTGGTGAATGTTTTTATGGTTAAAGACACATGCTTCTGTACATTTAACAATGCTCTTGAGAATAATTACCAATAAAAACAACTATAAATAAAAATTAAAAAAAAAAAAAAAAAACAATAAAATTACTAAAATATAAAAATTAAAACAAAAACAAACACACAATAAAATTACTAAAATATTAACTGAAATTTAAATATAAATATATAAGTAATAATAATAATAATATAATTATTAACTAAAACTTTTAATAGTATCTCAGTGATATTAAAATAACATTGATTCAAACAAGAGTAAACTCTCAAATAAAGGTCAAAAGTTGTTTTCAGAAATAATGTTTTTCATAAATGACAGGCAAGCTGTCACGTGTTTTTTAAATATCATAATTTTATAAAACTCATTAATTGTTGCTCATTAAAAAAAAAAAAGGTTTAATATTTTATGTTAGCTTTCCCATTTCACTTTATGAAATGTTTTGATTCATTATCACAAGATTATGAAAATTAAATTCAACATTTGCTCAAAGCTTTCAACCACAAGAACTGTGGACACCAAGTTTTCTGTGCCATCTAGTGGTTCATGAAAATAACATCCATCCAGAAAAAAAAAAAAAAAAATTAAATATATATATATATTATATATATATATATATATATATATATATATATATATATATTATATATAATATATATATATATATATATATATATATAATTTTTGCCCACCCTCAAGCTGTTCCAAACCTGTATGAATTTCTTTCTTCTGTGGAACATGAAAAGATATTTTGAAGAATTTGTGTAACCAAAGAGTTCCATTGAATCTTTTTTTCCACCTTCTGGAAGCCAGTGGGGTCCATCAACTATATTTGGTTATTACATATATTTCATTAATTTATTAATTCATATTCTTATTTTATGTTCAAAAGAAGAAAGAAAGTCATAAAGGTTTGTAGCAACTTGAGGGTGAGTAATGATTTTTTAGGGGTGAACTATCCCTTTAATTTTACATATATATAATTTTTAATAGTATATTTATTGTTGCGTACTAAAAGGTTAATATATCCAAGATCCTTGTCTCTTTTGTTTTCATAAAATATAATAATGTCTTTCTGATTATACTGGTACTGGTCTGGTTAACATCCACAGTGGTGAAAACATACAGTCAAAACTGTCTTCAGCATTACAAAAATCACAAACATCATGAATAGGGATGTAACGATTAATCGCCAGCCGGATGAAAATTGATACAAATATGTGAAGATTCAAATCGGTTGATATGTTACATTTGGGGGTGGGAGTTTATACGAATGTATATCTGATGGAAACTGACTTTCTTTAGAAAAGTTGAGATTATATTTTCTTTTCATCTCTTCTCTGTATAATGCATATTAAAGCGGCTTTTATAAGCGCTGCACTGGTAACCAAAGAAACGCTGTATTGCTGCTGTTCCATAAGCGCCACCTGCTGGCAGAGAGTGAATGTGCATCTCGTTCAGAGCTTCTGTGTCTTTGTTTCGTGCAGATGTTTTATGTAGTATAGTTTCACAAAACTAAAGTCAGAGCGTTCTGTTTTTGTTTTAAAATTTCAAATTATACAATCTAATTTAGATTTTAAAATAATTACCATACTGCATATATTCAGCATCTTTGTTTGGATTGTGATTCAAATACAGTGGTTGCCTCTAAAAGAGAGCAAGAGGCAAAGCCTTTGTTTATATGAAGAGGGGTTTTTGTCTTATTTATTTGACTAGATTTGGGGTTTGTTTTAAAATTTCAATTTAGTTTTGTAATTTGACACATTTCTGATTCACAAAGAAATGTGCAGCATTGTGTCCAAGCAAGAAAACATATAATTTACAATTTGGCTTAAATCTAAATTAGTTAAAAAAAAAAAAAAACCTTAAGAAATCAGTATCTCGAATCGAATCGAATTGTGAGCTGAATGAATCGTTTCATCCCTAATCATCATGAATATCAGCATGTAATGTTTACCACTGACAGGATAGATGTACAATGTTCAAGTAAACCTCCTTTTCCTCATGTGTGACAGAAAGCAACCATACAGCCAGTTTCGCTTGGGAATAAATTAAGAATCCTACTATGGCGAAGCCAAAATGACTCAATAATATTCTTGGTTAAGGCTAGAAGGGATGCATCAAAAACCCACTGGGCATGCGCACATCAATAGCGTAATTTTCCTCACACTGTACAACAATTACTATTTTTGCATTATTGTAAGGGGTATGTTTAGGGTTGGGGTAGGTGTAGACGTTAATAAAACACAATCTAATAGGTTGAAAATTCAATTTATTGTTAGCTTTCGGTTTCTTCTTGCCACAACCAATATTCTTTGACATGATATGAGAGCATGTAGTGACGTGACGTTTTATTATTATTATTATTATTTGTTTTTGTTTGTTTGGTTTAGTTGACATAAATTTGAAAAGCTTTGGAATTCGCTCACAACGTCTGCCTTTCAGCAAACCTTGTAGGCGTACTGGGCAAATCTCACGAAACCTCATAAATATTCGCGAGCTCATCCTTCGCTATAGTAGGATTCGTGAACTCGGCACTTGTGCTCGTTCTCCTCTCGCTCCTGGACAGGTGTGACGATCGATTAGTCGGGTCTGAGCAGGTGTTTTCCAACTCAACAGTTTTTTGTGTAGTAAACAGAAACTCTCATTTCCTGGAACACAGTAAATGACATTTGGTCCAAGCCATGAATGTCTTCAGGTGCTCTCTGGAAATTAAATAAAGCTGAACGCTTAACTCTGGAAATATAAACTAATATTCAAAGGTAAGTCATGTGATGTCTTCCTTCACACTCTTTCGATTTCGACCATCAACGCTAAAGCTTTTTTCCAATTAAAATCGAATTTGACTCATTCGAGTTAAAACTAACACCAACGAAAACTACTGAAACAATTGTAACCGGATTGTTTTACTGGAACTTTGACTTCTGAGAGAACTCAGTAACGTTCTGGGTGTGTGTTTGTGGAGTTCAGTCTGTCGTTCCTCGTTGAGCAGCTCGATATTTTGTCCTTTTCCCCCGCAGTTGACTAGAAATGCTTATATTTGTCCTCCTGCTGTGTCATTTCACTTTATGTGGACACTGTGCGTGTGTGAGAAAAACCCTACAAACACCAACAGATCAAGACAGTAAAGGTGGGCAATGCATTTAAATACAAACATATTGTTTTTAAACACAATAATGAAAGCACAATCTCCTATTAAAATCCTGTCATGATCTAAGATATGGGAAGTGTATGTTTATGAGACTTATTATAAGGTAATGATGTCCATTACTTAGTTCATTGTGTTTTTTTTAGTTATGTTCAAATGTATTTTATATTTCTATCAAATTATGTTTTGTCTAAGTATGTCATCTCTATCTCTAAATCTGTATATAGGCCTATAAATATATATATATTTATTTGTTTGTTTGTTGGTTGGTTGGTTGGTTGGTGCCGTGTAGTGTTTGTTGTGGACCAAGAGGCCAACACATTTTTAGGACGTCACCTGTTGTTCAACCGCTTTGACTTTGAGATCTTCACCCCGGGGAATCTAGAACGGGAGTGCTACGAGGAGATATGCAATTACGAGGAGGCTCGGGAAGTCTTTGAGAATATCCCTGATACAGTTGAGTAATCCCGTTATTATTCTTGACTAATGTATTTTATTCATTACACAACCACTCCTAGTTAAACGACACTGTCACGTGTACGTGCCCATGGGTTGGATTTGGGCAGATTACTCTCATTTTTAGGCAGTACAAATGAGGATGATTATTAAAAAAGTGATACCAAAGTGTGTTTGGAGCAACACACTCCCTGCACTCATCTGATTATCAGTTCTTAATACACCTGCATTAACAAACACCCAATTGTAAATTTCATAATGGACTTGAGTTTAATTTAATTCACATTTACTTTTTGATTTGACAGAATGCCTTTTGGAAGACATATTTAGATGGTGAGTTTTTGTCACGCATACACCTGAATGATTTACCCTTAACAGAAACTGCAAAAAAAAAACAACACTGAAATCTTTTCATCTTCTCAGTCAAATGTTTATCTACTAAAAGAAACCTGTTCATCCAGACTACTTAGCTTACTAAGTTAATATTCCCAGTGCATCAAAGTTCCACTTTTTTTTTGGCTGAGAAAAAAAAAAATATCAGGAAATTCTGTCTTTTTTTTTTGTTGTAAATTTACGTTTATGTGCAATCCTTTCCATGTACACTACCAGTAAATGTTAGTAATTAAGATTATTTGAATGTTTTTGAAAGAGGTCTCTTAAGCTCACCAAGATTTGCATTTAATTAAAAATAAAGTAAGAACAGTAATATTGTGAAATATTATTAGTTTAAAATAACTATATATTTTGAAATTAAACATATTCCTTTGATGCAGAGCTAAATTTTTAGCATCATTACTCCAGTCTTCAGTCTCATATGATCTTTCAGAAATCATTATCATATACTCATTTGTTGCTCTTGACACATTAATTATTATTATTAATGCTGAAAACCGCTTTTGCTGCTTAATATTTTTGTGTAAACCATGATAAACTATCATTTCAAAGTTTGAAGAATGATTTAAAAAAGAAAAGAATACTTTTATTCAGCAAAGATGCATTAAATTGATTTAAAATTGATTATAATTTATAAACACTTATAATGTTAAAAAAGATGTATATTTTAAATAAATGCTGTTCATTTGTACTTTCTATTCATCAAAAAACCCTGAAAAATTGTAGCACTGTTTCCTCAACATATTAAAGGGGAAAACTGTTTTTATTATAATAAAACATTATTAATAATTGAGCACCGGTGATGATTAATAATAATCGCACCAAATCAGCATACCGTATTAGAATGATTTGTGAAGGATCAATACTGGAGTAATGGCTGCTGAAATTTCAGTTTTGACATCACAGGAATAATTTACATTTCATCATGTAGTATATTCAAATAGAAAACCGTTCTTAACTGTAATAAAATTTCCTAATATTCCTGTTTTTATTGAATGTTTGATCAAATAAATGCATAAGAGTTGTCTTAAAAGAAAAAACTTGTCAGCACTCTCAGATATTAAAATAATACTCATCAAATAAAAATCGTATTTTTAATGTATTTTATTATTATGTTTTTGATAACTTTATTATTTGATAACTTATTTCCTCCTGTCTTCATAGATAAGGGTGAATCCCAATCAAAAGTTGATGTAACAGCATTGCTGGTGGGCCTGATCTCCGCTGGAGTCTTTATTGTTGTAGTTGGCCTCCTCATCTGGTACTTCTGCCAGGGGAGGAATAAAGACCATGGCTTCCGAGGGTAAGGCTTTAAGATAAGATGTGTGAAGCACATTCTCTATGTTTGAAAGAATTGTCCTAAGAGTCATTTGCTGTGGGATCTGGAGAGAGTGATTGCAATGTTTTGCCGTTTAATTTTAGCTCCATCAGACGCCGATCCACCCGAAGCAATGCCTCTGTGATCATCCGGAGACTGGAGGAGGTCTCTCTGCATCATATTCCTCACACAGGCTCAGATTCCAACCCAGATGCTCCTGGTTTACCTTCTTATGAACAGGCCATTGCCATCAATGGACCACATGATGCCCCACCTCCGCCGTATCCTGGGTACCAACACGCATTTTCATTTGACCTGTTCCCTTATGTAATCTCTCTGTCATTTTTAATACACCTTTATTATGTCATTCAGTTGCTTATTACCACCCATTTAACGTTTCTTCAAAATAAACGAATGCAAAATTTAAAGTATGTTATTTCCAGAACAGGCAGCAACTCATGGTTAATCGTCTCGCTCAAGAGCAGAGTAGTAATCACTATGTTTCTAAGTGCTAAATAAAAGGAATAGTTCACCATCCTCAGGCCATCCGGGATGCAGATGAGTTTGTTTCTTTATCTGAGAAATATAGTATTACATCACTTGCTCACCAGATGAGAGTCCAAACAGCTGATAAAAACATCTCAATAATCCACAAGTAATCCACACCACTCCGTCCACTGTTGTTCTTTCACATCGAAATCCACCGACATATTTGTTTAGAACTATTCTGGACTGTTTTCGCCAGTAAACGATGCTTGATCTTTGCATATTTGTCTCTTGATTCAGAAAAGCCGTCTTTTTCACTGGAGAAAGCAATATTATGGATAGAGGATTTGTATTTTAGCTAGAAGCAACGGTTTGCAGTTAAAAACATCTTAATGATGGATTCATTTCTCACAAACAGGCAGCTTTTCACTTTTTAATATGTTAACTGATGGACTGGAGTGGTGTGGATTATTGTGTTGTTTTTATCGGCTGTTTGGACTCTCATTCTGACGGCACCCATTCACTGCAGAGCATCCACTGGTGAGCTAGTGATGAAATGCTACATTTCTCCAAATCTGTTCCTATGACGAAATAAACTCATCTGCATCTTGGATGGCAAAATTTTCATTTTGGCTGAAACTATGCCTTCAAAAAATGTTGCTGCCTACACAAGCATCAGTGTATTTTGCAATTTAGTTTTTATAGTGTAATAGTGTCACATATCTAATTCCACACTGATATCTGATATCTGTCCACAGTTCCAGGCCAGGCAGCACCCGACGATAACTAAACCATCGTTTGCCAAACTGAATCAGGATGGACTAAACCAATCGAAAATGTGTTAAACCAGAGGCATTCGGATGTAACTCCCTGGAATATACCACTAATATAAATATTGGTAACATTTGGTACTGCACTGCAGCTTTTAGTCTTGTCAGGCAATTAATTAAACATTTCTGGATAGTGTAGATAATTAGAACTACCTAGAAAGATAAACTTTAAACCTAATCACAGTTTTAAAATTCTTTTTAATAGTGTTTATTTAAAACCATAACCAATGAAATCCAGTTTTATATTAATAAGATCATAATATATTATTTAATATGGTGGGCTTTTATGAAGGACAAATAATTGTATAATTTTTTAGTATGCTATAGTCCATTATAACGAGTGTGACTTTGAATTTGAGTACTTACTGAATCAGTGTTTGGTGTACATTTGTGAGAAATAATTCTGTGAACAGCAATCCAAAAACAAGATTACCTCCTCTAATGTCAGGGCACGTATGTCAGGCTGTGATTTTTGCATTAAAACCTGTGCGTATTGATAAACTAATTCTGTTGCTTTCATCTTATTTAGGAATTTAATTTAATTCTACTGGCGTAAACACCCAGCTTTAAAGGGCATTGTGCCAAGCGGCTGATACTGTACAGATGTACTAGAGGTTTCTGCAGGCTGAAGCACTTCTTTGATGCCTTTTAATGATAGTAGCAAGGCTCTAGTGTTATCATCATAGGGATATTAATACTTTATAATAAACTTTCTTCATTGTTGACTATTTTTGTATATTAGTGTCGTCTTGTTGCATTTTGGTGCATGATGAAAATGCTTGGCATAGTTATCAGTAAAGCTAATAACGTTTAGCTAAATATTAATAAAATTTCAAGGTCTATGGTGAGTCAGATATTGTTTGCAAATGTTAAGATTACGAAAGTGTTGGGTAACTTACATTTACATAAGGCCTACTTAAAATCCTCAGCAAATTTTATGTACACTACGTAAAAGTTTGTAATAATTGAGATTTGGGAAAATTTAGATGTTTTTGAAAGAAGTTGCTGCCTGATATTTTTTGTGCAAGCTGTGAAAGTAGACTGTAAAATATATATATTTTAAATAATTAAAAAAATATATAATAACAGTCTTTAATGTCAATTTTGATCAAGCAAGCACACTTACTCAATAAAAGTATTATTTTCTTCCTTTCTTTTTTCAACTTACCAAAATGTTTGAATGGTCACAGTTTCCACAAAAATATTAAGCAGCAAAAACTCTCTTTAACACTGATAATAATGAGAAATATTTCTTGCGTATTAGAATGATTTCTAAAGGATCATGTGACCCTGAAGATTGGAGTAATGATGCTAAAAATACAGCTTTGTGTCACAGAAATGAATTACAATTTACATTATATTCAAATAGAAAATAGCTTTAAATTTTAATTTGTAATAATACTTCATAATATTACTGTTTTACATCAAGTCAATGCATCCTTGATAAGCATAAGAGCCTTCTTTCAAGAAACCGTACTTATTCCAAACGTTTTTTGACAGTCAGTGTACATTATCTGCAATGTATTTGGACACTTTAGCCACATAATTTATTACACAAAATTTCAAACATTAATTTTGCAGGAAATATAGCACAAGTATAGTTTTCAAGCAAACCAATTTGAAATGACAAAACAATGTACAGTCAAAGATATTGTGGCACTTTGTGGTTGTGGCTGTCTGTGGTTACTCTGCTAGGACAGTGGTTCTCAGACTGGCAGGTTGTAGACCACTTCAATAGTAAAACCAAAACTGTGGACCACATCAAACCATCAAAAAAAAAAAAAAAAAACCCTATTATATATACAGAAAGTCTCGAAACCCCTTGCACAACCTGCAAAAACTTTAAAAATTTAAAAAAAAAAAAAAAAAAAAAAAAAATAAGAGAGCTCATACTAAATGCATGTTATTTTTTATTTAGTACTGTCCTGAGTAAGATAATGTCCAGAAGGAAACAAGATGCTTTAAGAGTTGGGGGGTGAAAACTTTTGAACACGATGAAGATGACCAAATTTTTCTTATTTTGTTGAAATATAATTTTTTTCCATTTAGTTCTGCCCTTCGTAAGCAACAGAAGATACTTGTATGTTTCCCGGAACACAAATTGAGTACATACCTTGATCTTCAAATTCCAAAAGTTTTCACCCCCCCCCCCAGCTCTTAATGCATCTTGTTTCCTTCTGGAGCATCAGTGAATGTTTTGAACCTTTTTTAATAGTTGTGTTTGAGTGCCTCAATTGTCCTCAGTGTGAAAAGATGGATCTCAAAATCATACAGTCACTGCTGGAAAGGGTTCAAATATGCAGAGATGCTGGAAAACTGAAGAATCTGCAGGACCTTAAAGATTTTTCTGAAGAGCAGTTCTCAGTTTAACTGTTCAGAACAAACAAGGGACTCATGAACAACCATCACAAAACAGAAAGACAGTCGTGGATCATCAGGTAACCACACACCGTATTAAGAACCAAGGGTTCCCAAACTTTTGAATGGGGTTATTTTAATAATTTAAGCTATTTTTTTGTCTTGTGGACTAAATGTAAACATCTTTTATGTACAATATCTTACTCAGGACAGTACTAAATAAAAAATAACATGCATTTAGTATGATCTCTCTTATTTTTTGAAAATTATTCACATTTTCACAGATTCTGCAAGGGGTGCACAAACTTTCGAGCCCCACTGTACCATATTATAGATGTTATGATTATTTCAAACTAAGAGCTGCATTGTAAACATAACTATTTGCCAAACCACAGCTTGAAATCCACTGTATTAGCAAACCTGTCAGAACTTGAAGGAAGCGGTCTTAAAAGTGAAGTTAGTTCTGGGACAAACAAGAAAAATCATTTATTAGCTAATGCAATGGCATTAAGATGTCTTATATGGATCAATGTACATTTAATGTTAGGGGTGCACAGTTCTCTAAATCTCAAAAGAATAAGAAAATTAATATATGGACCAAATCATAAATAAAACCTGTATAAGAACATGCATTAACTGTTCATAATGGTACCTGTTCCTGATCACAATGTAAAGGTGTAGTCTGGGGAAAGGTTATTGACAGGGAGAGGGTGTAATAATAACTGTATTAGTTTTAGTAACATATTAAACTCACCACAGGGATACATGATGCGCGCGCGCAGAGAGAGAGAGAGAGAAAACAAACGAGAAAGAGACAGAGGGGGGAGAAAAGCAACTTCCATCTAAAGTTTGTCGGAAGTGAATGTTTGGGAGAAAACGCCAATATGGGGACTTGAGGCAGCAGCGCGTCTGTCTCTCTGTGATCGTTTGGGGGCCACGAGCAGCGATTCTCACCCTGCGCTTAAACCACAGCACAAACCAGTCACCCGACCCCCGGGACCAGCGCTCGGATCACCGCAGGACACGTAACGTTTAGAGGAATATGTGATTTTCTCACGCTCGGTTGAATGTGTAGCTGTATCGGGGGACGCGCGTCATTCCCGATCCAAGGCGGATGATGGAGAGGAACTACCCGAGCCCCAGCTTCACAGAGCCGGTCAGCGCGGCGGCTCAGAGCCCGGGCTGGGCCTACAAACCCAGGTACGAGAGGGCGGGTCACCTCCCGAAGAAAACTCCGGTGATGGAAGGCCTAGCGAAAGACACACACACATATATGCACACACGTAAAAGTGTCAAGACACATATAAAGGTAGTTTTAACGGAGTTAATGCGTTTATCTCTGCAGTCATAGACCGTGTTGATGTGCATCTGCTGAATCACCTTTAAACCCGCACTGCACTTAAACACTTATGCATAATAATTATTCATTTTTAGTGTATGTTTTGCCAATGAATCATAAGAAAGTGCAGGTTAAGGACCGTGTTGGCTTGTTGTTTCCTATCTAATCTTGCACAGCAGTCAGAATGTCTTTGCGGACATTGAGAAGGTTTGTAAACAATTGATCGATCAGTGTTGCAGAAGGGCCACGTGTCTGCAACTTTACACAGCGACTTGTTTAAGTCTGTCACTGATTTGCATTAAACCTGTACACGTATGGCGCTAATGCATAATGTTAATATGCATGAATTGCTTCCCTTTATCAGGCCATGATGTCAGATGTACTATTTTCAAATCATTTATTCAGTGTGGCATATTAAAATTGCATTTAAGTGCAAAACAGGGTAGCCAGAACACTAGTTTTTAAGACTTGCATGTGTCTGACTGTGGACAGGTAACTAACATCTGGTTGACACATTATAACTGACACACTTCTACAGTTAAGCAACCTTATTTTTTGGAAATTCCTATTAAGTGTGTAATGCATAGAGTCATAAAGATTTGAAGTCTGTTCAGTAGTTGCATTTACTGTCTTTCTTTTACATTAAATCATCAACTTTCACTTGCAGTTTAACTTGGAGTAAGCCACCAGTGATGGACTCTAAATTTTGGTTTTGCTGCCACACTGTGCTAGTTAGTTTGCTGACTGTGCTACTAACTGAAATAGAGCCATTGATAGGAATCCAACAGACTAAAACTAGCTGATGGATATTCACTCTGTTAGTTTATGCAAGGTCTGTACAGACATCCACACTGAAACCATCAAAATCAGCCGGGAAACAAACCCAAATGAATCTCCCCAGCTGTGACATTTTACTTACGCAGATGTTTATTTGGCAAAAATATATAATGCAGACTTTCCTCTGTTTAGCAAGAGATGTGGCATTGCTAAAATCAAAACAGACAAACTAACCAAATAAAATAGTTTCCATATGTTTTCTTTGACATCTTTCTATTGTCTTTGTAGTTTGTTCCTTTTTGTCTCATTAGCTGTGAAGTATAAATAGCACGTTTAAAATGATGATGATATATTATGACAGAAAACTTGTATATATCAGTATAAATATGCACATACAAGATACAACTAACCAATCTATGCAACTACTTCTAGCCTATTACATACACTACTACTTCCAAACTAGTGTGCATCACAGAAAACTTGAGTAAAATCTGCTATTATGTCTGAAATAGTTTGTTTTTGTTATGCTAAATAGTTTTGAGTTGCGCGAACATGTACAGTAAACACCTCTAGAATATGTTACGTGTGAAGATACTGTTTATCTCAATTGAAGATTTAAGATCTTTGCATGAGCTCAAGGTTGTGGTTGGATTTTTAAATGTACAAAATATAATGCCTAAAGGTGGCCTTTTTACTTTCTAGTTCTAGTTATGGTTCTACACAGTTGGACTCTGAGCTCCTCCAGCGGCAGACCTTTGCCTCTAGTCACCAGCCTACATTTACCACCACCCACCATCCCACAGGTGAGCTAGAGGTTCAGGCTGTAATGGGATATAGCCTAGATACTCCTTGAAGTCATTGACAGCCTGTTGTCTGTCTGTGGTATCTCTCTCTTAGAAGTGTTTGACTCAAATCAGCACAGCACCGCCAGTAGCAACACTTCTGAATCATCAGTCATGAACTTCCTCTCCGCTATTGAATCTAGAGGCCTTCAGGCTGGACCTGCTGGCTCGACTCTTCTCCCTTCATTTAGAAGCCCATCCTGGCAAACTGGTAAATATGTATTAGGTCTCTAATTTAGAGGAACCACTGAGGTTTTTTCTGCACCATCTTATCAGTGATAATTGGACTCATAGTTTCTCAGCTGCCAGTGATCCTTAAAGGGTTAGTTCACCCAAAAATGAAAATAAGCTTGTTTTACTCACCCTCGAGGCATCCTAGGTGTTCTTCTTTCAGATGAATTCAGTCGGTGTTATATAAAAAATTGTCCTGGCTATTCCAAGCTCTATCATTGCAGTCAGCGGGTGTTGCAGTTGAACAGTCCAAAATAAATCAAACAAATCCGTAATAAAAACATGCCGCATACACCTCAAATAGCTCAATAAAGGCCAACAAAAGCCTCCTGTAGCAAATCCATGTGTTTTTGTTAGAAAAATATCCATATTTCAAACATCATAAACACTTTTCTTTCACTTTTGGTATCTGTCATATACGGAAGCCATTGCGGCGGACCGCGTAAGACGTCGGCGTTGAGTGATTAGTGACGAATGTGGAGAGAGAACAAAACAAAATGCCGGTCACAAATTAGAAGTACAAAACGAGGATTTGCAAAGAAAAATGTTGGAGGAATTTGATATAAACCAAGAGTAGACTTGTTTTCCTTTGCTAAAGTAAGGAAACTTTGCTTCCTTTGCTCCTATAAACAAACTCGCGAGACTAGCATATCTCAGAACTGTGTGCTGCGTGTACATCCTGCGTCATCCGCTGGAACGGGTTTCACGTATGACAGATACCGGAAGTGAGATAAAAGTGTTTATTACTTTTGTAATATGGATATTGTTCTTAGAAAAACGCATGGATACACTATAGGAGGCCTTTATTTACCCCACGGAGCTGTGTGAGGCACGTTTTATTTTAGATGGGCGCGCTTTATTTGATAACTTGTGGACTATTCAACTACAACACCCGCTGACTGCAATGATAGAGCTTGGAATAGCCAGGACAATTTTTTATATTACTCTGACTGGATTCGTCTGAAAGAAGAACGTCATATACACCTAGGATGCCTCGAGGGTGAGTAAAACAGTCTAATTTTCATTTTGAAAAAAAAAACACAATCTAATTTTCATATTGGTGAACTAACCCTTTAAAGGGTCATGAAGTAGATAGTTGGGGTTATATGAAATAAATTAGTTGATGGTAGGAAAAAATTAATAAAATGTAATTTCCCCTATGTTCCATACGGAGCCCCGCACATGGCATGCAAGAAAAAATTAATAAATTGTGCGCACAATTTACTAATTCGTTCCCTCAATGTGCTAAAACGTACACACGTTTACTATTGCGTTTCCTTGATTTACTATTGCGAACCCAATATTAACCAAATCCACCTCACGATTAAGCAAATCGATTTACACATAAATTGAGTGAACGAATTAAAATCGTAAATCGTGTGCACGATTTAGCAAATCGAGGGAACGAATTAGTAAATCGTGCACACAATTTATTTATTTTTTCTTGCATGCCATGTGCGGCTCCGTAGTTCCATGTATTAATAGGTCTTTATTTAGTATTTCATGAACATTTTCCTCCCTCCCTTAAAATTAAATAGGCCATTTTTGCTGCCCGGCCTTTAAGACTGTTTTATAAACTCCCTCTTTGCATGTGAAATTAATTAGCGCATTGCTGCACTTACACACAGGCTGCAGTTATGTTGTTGTATCTATTATAGTTGCACTTTTCCATCCTTCAATAACAGTCTCATAGCAAAATCTGTATCACATTGTGACACATTCACAAAACCGTTCTGGCTGAAATGCACCACTAAAACTCTTACAGTCAGACTGAAAGAATCAGGTTCATTGTTTCTGCTGTTTGTGGTGTTTAATAATAATAGCATCACTCCTGCGTTCTGCTTTTCATCTCACTGTAACTGGGCATGCTGTTTCCAAACACTGAAATAGCTGAATGAAGGTTAGTTTTTGCTGGCTAGTTTCTTAAGATGGTCTGTTTGGACTGAGGAAAGTTACAGTTTAAATGGCACAATGAACACTTTTATCTCATAAGATCAAGGAAGGATTTGATTCCTCATGATATGAGCCCCTTAAGTGTTATGGTAATAGAAAGTGGCATTTTAGTGCAAAAGGAAATTGGTTTAGAGATGACATGTAATTTAAATGCTGCCTGCAGTGCGTCAAACTTTTATTTTTTTCTGCTATAGGTGCAAACTCTTCAACAGAACTTTATCTCACCGGAGCCCTGCATCCATCAGGAACGTTCCCGACGCCTTCTGCGCTCTCATCCTACCAGCATCCTAGTGCCTTTCCTACCAGAAGTTTCACCACTACATCAGCACCTGCTAATCAGGACAGCACTTTCAGCTCTTCAAATGGTCTGCTATCCCCTAATGACCCTCTGCTGCAGCTCAAATCCTCCCAGTACACTGTGCCAACTGCGCTTGCTTTTGGTGGTACGTCTCTAGGGGCTGGCTTGCCACCCCAGTCCTCCACCTATCGTTCAGCACAAGAGTCAGCCCCACACCTCCTTCAGCCTCAGTTCAGCCTGCTGTCCACATCCTTGGGCAGCACACAGCAAGCCCCTCAGCCTTACGGTGGCCCGGTTTTCTCAGGCTCCATTGAACGAGCACTTCAGCGTGAATGTAGTGTGATCAAGCACCACCAACGGCCTTCTAGCACCCAGCCAGTTCAGGAGCAGCTGGCTAGCGGTGCTCAGCACTCCTTACAGGGTTACTTGCATGACGAGAGTGACGTTTCATATCAACAGGACCCTTCACCGCATACACCCGTACCCTGTAGTCCTGCGGGCGACCCTTCATCCCTAAATGGCACCACACAACAGAAGACAGCTTCTCAAACTCAGGCCTATGCTTCTTCTGCCCCCTCCCCTGGGTTTTCCAGCTCATCTGGAGTAAAGCTTAAAGACATTTCTTCCAAAATGGCTCAACATCCCGGTGAGAACACAGACACTCAAGCACAGGCAAGCCCTCCAGGCATGCAGCCGCAGAGCTACTCCTCCCCAGCCCAAAATCAAAGCTCAGTAATCGCTAGCCAGTCACAACCGTACACATCCACGCAGCTTCCAGGCCTGGTCTCCGTTAGTGCCTCGCACACTTATATCACATCTCAAAGCCCATCAAGCAACCTCAGCCAAACACAAGGCTTCTCTTCTAGTTTGCCTGAGAAGCTTCCTTCGATTTACAAGACACTCCCGTCATTTGCTAGTCAATCTGAAGCTGAGACATCTGTGAGCCAGTCTCTTATTTATTCTTCTAGTCAGCAGCAGGATTTGCCGCCTGCGGGAAACAGGGAAGGGTATGAGACACAGGTGCAAACTCTTTGCATGGGAAATCCTTCTCAAAGCTATTCTTCCAGCCACTCTCAGGGCCTGCCAACCATTAGTTTCTATACCCAGGGGCCGACATCTGCTAGCATAACTTTGCAGAACTATGTGTCAAGTCAATCCCTAACCCCCATCCCTTCCTTCTCACCCAGTCGTGCCAGAAGTTTATCATCCACTAACCCAGGACAGGACTATATCTTAATGCATTCTTCTTCTGGTACCAAAACAGACAGTGCCCTTTTACAGCAGAAGTACTTGTCATCTGTCCACTCATCAACCTCCTCTCCCGCCACACACACCCAAGCCTTACCAAACAACCAGACCTCGGTTGAGTTAAAACCACATCAACAAGATGAACGAATGTTTCTTTCCTCAAAAGAAGGCTCTGAAGAGCTTCCTCTCGAGGATGTACAGGCACTACAGAAAGGCGCTATGGTGACCTCCCCTCAAACCCTTTCAGCCCACGAAGTTGGAGCACAGAACAACATAAAAAATGACGTTTATGTAGTTTCCAAAATGGAAGACAGACACAACACCCAAAGTGTCATTCGTAGTAACTCCCGAACGGAGGAGCAGATCCTTACACATTTTGAAACCACAAAGGAGCTTGCTACCAGTGCCAATACTTCCTCTGACCCCAAGAGTAACCCTTTGTTGATGCACACCACCCATGCACCCTTGAGTGCCGACCAGCTGAAACAGCACCCTCTACTTCTGAAAGGGGCCAGTTCTCAGCAGCAGAACCTTCAGGGTCAGATTATCAGAGTTCACCCGACAGATCCCAGACACCTGTCTGAGGACCAAACACAGTTCATTAGAGTTCCCAGTGCCCAGGTTCTCCTTGATCCCACTCACATGATCGTTCTGCAACAGCCTGTACTAACCTCAGGCCAGAATCAGACCACGCAGACTATGTACATGCAGTCTGTACCAGTCCAGTATCTCCAAATGAATAGCGACACTGTTAATTTGACCATTAATCGGCATCACAACCAGCAAGTTGTCTCTCACCAAGTGCCCAGCTCAACAGAGTCCACTAAACAGAACCCAACAAAAAAAATCAACTTCAACCAGTCAAATCCTCATGATGCAAAGCAGAACTTTACTCTCAGTTCTGTATGCTTTCCTGACTCCATGCTATTGGCAGATGAGAGGAACATACTCTCAAATGTTGATGACATTCTTGCTGCTACCGCAGCCGCCTGTGGCGTCACACCACAGGACTTTGTCAAATCCACGTCATCTGATGCCGACTTGTCATCGGTAGCCAACCCTGTAGACTCCAAGTGCAATTTTCAGTCAGCTGAGAACAGACTTGATAGTTTCCCATCACAGCATATGATAATCGCTAACTCACAAGCCATGACTATAATTGGTGCTCAAACAACATACTCCAAATATGAAACAGAGGGACACCAAGCGTTTACACTCTCAAACTCTAATAACCAACCAGAGGTAACACACAACTCTGCACAACAAATATCTGACAAGGTAGCAAACACTCATGAGAAAAACAATGTGTTACCTAAGGGACATTTTGTAAACTCTAGCCATGGCTCTGCTTTGAATACTAATGGACTTGTTATTAGTAATACAACCTCCTCTGACTTTCAGTTGGGTGGCCAGGAGCAAAGTCAATCAGGACATCAGAATACTGAAAATGTATCAAATAATATAAGCCAGCCGAAGATATTGAAAGGCCTTAAAACCGATGATAGTCCTAGTGAGCATCCTACAGATGGCCTTCCAAAAAAACGACCCAGATCAAAGGGTTCATCAAAGCAGTCTGTTGAAGATGAAAATGGTCAACCCAAATCTCAGAAGAGAAGCACACAACGTCAGAATTCACGTGCCAGTGAGGTGAGTTCAACTTCCACCTCAGAGGTTTCAAATGATAGCTACCAACAGCAGGAGAGAATGTGTCAGAAGTTACGAGAGGTTGAAGAAAAACAGCCAGAGGTTAAAACTGGATTCTTGGGTTCCTTCCTGGACTTTCTAAAATCTGGATCCAGACAAAACCTATCATCTCCACAGATACGGTCGCCCAATCGCACTAGAAAGCCTTCGGCCTCCAAGAGGCCTCCTAATCCATTACTTATTCCCTTTAAACCTCCCCTTCCTTCAACCCCATTGATATCTCCAGATCCTCAAAGTGTCATTTCTACAAAGCGACTTGATGAAGAGCTCCAGAGGAACCTGGAAACACTGCCATCGTTTTCCTCTGATGAAGACGATTCAGTGGGGAAAAACCAAGATCTTCAAAAGAGCATCACTTCTGCGCTGTCATCTTTAGATGAGCCCTCAGACAAAAAGCACAAGTTCGGTATGAAAGACATTTTCTTTCATAATTCATAATAAACATGTCTAAATCATAATATTATAATATAATGTTTAGGAGAGCTTCAAGGACTGTATGTAAAGGTAAAAGCATGTTGTTGCTTAGTAATCGATTTTTTTTAATAAATCACTCACATTTAGGTATTATGACAACCCTAGTTCATCCTCTCCTGTTTCAACATAAACCTTCAGGTGACAATACAAAGCAACTTCAGCCCTCCAGCACACAGCCTACTGATGCCAAGCCACAGGACCAACAGACTGCTGTACAGAAGATGTCTGCAGAGGAGTTACTGAAGGATGTGCCTCCAGACAAGCTAGCTGTTCAACTGAACTCAGTTGCTATCGAGGGCCTGATGGACGAGGAGCTGTCAGATAGTGGAGGGGAGGGCATGTACCGGGAGCGAGACTAGTAATTAGTAAAAAAAAAGGATATAGAAATGCTGGGACTTTTATGAGCCTGTTGAAGTCAACATAAAATCAACCTTTACTTGCATGTTCCAGTTCGTATTGTGCCAGTTTTTTGTGGACGTTGTTTCTAAGAAAGAAAATGCCTGTCTTTGTAACCCGTTCACCTAGGGTGCATGGGATATTGCTTTCTGATATGGAACAACCACTTGCATGATCCAGTCCAATTAAATATGCCATTTAGTTAAATAATAATTCAGTAACACTTTAGTTTAGGGACCAATTCTCACTATTAACTAGTTGCGTATTAGCATGCATATGACTAGCAAACTGGTTGTTTATTAATACTTATAAAGCACATATTAATGCCTTATTCTGCATAACCATATTTTAGATCACTTAATCCAACCCCATACCTAAACTTAACTACCTTACTAACTATTAATAAGCAGCAAATTAGGTGTTTATTGAGACAAAAGTCATAGTTAATAGTGAGAATTGGTTGCCAAACTCAAGTGTTGGCATAATTCATATTATGGAGCCAAATGGCATTTCATGTTGACTCTAAATTGATGAAATCACATAATGTGACGTATCATTTGTGGCTGAGCAGCTATCGATGTTTTCACCCGCCTCCTGTCAATTATAAGAGACATAGAGCAGACTCTGTCTGTGTTTAATCAAAGCCTTCGTCTCTTTTAAACCTTTGATGTGTTGTGTTTTGGGTGTAGATCACACTGAAGGTGGGAGTCGAACCACCAGCCATCTGGAAGGTGCAGAAAGCCCTGCTGCAGAAGTTTGTACCGGAGCTCAGGGACAGGAAACGAGTCTTCTTTGCCACAAACAGTGTAAGTGGCAATACAAAATGTGCCAACATAGTGTGATTCACACGGGTATCTCAAAATACTTTGAACAACAGGCAGTGTCTTATCCTTTTTTTTTATGCAGTATTTGGGGTACTTTGGTGATGCTAAGTCCATGTACAGGAGAGTACATGTCAAATTTCTTGATACTGTCAACAAGCGGGAGTATGTTCGAGTCTGCAGCAGGAAACCACGATGCAAGCCCATGCATTCAATGAGGTACAGACTGTATCGGTCTTACTCTATTAGTGAGAATTCAGCTAATGAAGAAACAACTGTTATTGTTTTTTTTGGCCTGATTTTAAATATGTGGTTAGAAAGTAATGTTTACAAACAGATTTCAGTCTTTCCTCATTTGTGGGCTGTACGTGTACGCGCTGTGCGTAGGACATTATCAAGATGGCTTAACGTCAGGCTGAAATGAAAATTCACCTCATCTATTTATTTAAATGTATATTATAGGTCTTATTTTAAACAGGTTATCCATGCATGTTTCATTTTTAACATATGTTTGACATCGTAAAGTGTAATAAAAATGTAATTATTGGATCTTCTTTTTGGTGACACATTCAGGTTTTCTCACATTCATCAGCCTCCATCTAGTCAACAACCGATGCACAGAACCATAATCGATAATCCGTTACACTCTGATGTACATCACAATATGGAAGAAAAAATCAGTCGCTACTTTGGAGACATTGGTGTCACCTGTCCTGTTTATGCCCTCTATCAGTTATAAATGTGTAACTCAATACAGATGAGTTTTTGCTTTCTTCACTAAAATGTCAAGCTGAGCCACAGGCCTCTATTGTGCAGTCCCACTCAGCCAAATATTTTTCCATGGAACATCAATCTCCTGCCAGTGTGTTTGAAATCTTCAACATCAAACTGATCCCACACATTACTCTGTTCCAGCCAGCTAGCACAAAATTCACAGTATTTCACTTTCTGTCAAAACCGTTCCCTTGTTGACTACACTATTGATAATCTACGTATTGCAAATAACATTCATTTATTTATTTGTTGTTCCCAGAGGCTCTCAGGCTAAAGCTGTTCTGGCCCAACGATTCACTGCGGTGTCTGTGTCGGACTCTCCCACGCAGAAAACAACACAACAGAGAGCTCTAGCAAAACCCAGACCCAAGCAGCCGAAAGCCAAGGCTGAACCGCCGCCTAAAAAGAGAAAGAAATGGAAAGAAGAGTTCACGACATCTCCCTCCGACTCCTCACCGGAGGCTGTGAGCGAGGATGACGGTGAGAACGTGTGACCTTGTTGTGTTAAAATGTGCATCTGTGCACATCAGTGTTAGTTTTTGAACTAACTGATGCGCTCAAAACTCCGCACACTAAGGACATCTGCTGGATAAAGCTGCGTAAATGCAACAAGAACACAGCAGGAATTTGTTATGCAAAGACACGTTCTGCAAAGTGTAATCAAAAATGTTAATAAATAGCATTAAAAATAAATTATAATTCATGTTATATTGTAGCACTTGTTTTGTGTACATTCCAACAGATGGAATTTTATGAAATGTATATAAAATTTGACTATTCTAAAACTGACAATTTCACTTACAGCCATACATTTAATACTAGCATCAAACCACTAATAGTCACTGAATTTCTTCTAATTAGAATGATTTAAAATATTTCAGGTTGTAGTGGCTAATATTTTCTTGCACCCTAATTTCTCATGGTGGGGGTCAGTAAGATCAGTCTGTATGTTGCTGTTGTTCCACACTCATCCATTGTCCAATCCCATATATCCCCATCTTAGAGTTTACGCCTCCGGTTCCATTCGCCTCGCGTTTCCTGAACACCAGAACAATGAAGGAGACCTTTAAGAGCTTTGTTGAGCTGCTGATCAGCATAGCACTGGACGGGGACGTCATGAACGCGCTAGAGCGTGAGAACGGTGAGAAGTCGAGGATCAAACCGTTTGATTTGTAACAGGAGTGTTAAGTAGTGGCACATGGTGAAGCTGACCTTTGTGGTTGATCTGGTCCTGCATTCAGACGAGCTGCTGCTGCCTCACATGAAGAGGGTGGACGGAATGATCACAGACAACAGGCGGAGGCTGCTGCCCAAACTGCGCATGGGTCAGATCTTCAAAGTGAGTCAGTGATATCACAGTCCTGCTTCAGCTCACAATAATAATCACGTTTAACACCCTGACTAATAGCTTCTGTTTTTTGTTTTTTTGCGGGGAAGGGTGAATTTAAGGAATGCTTCAGCCAAAAATGAAAATCTGCTGAAAATGTACCTACCCTCAGGCCATCCAAAATGTAGATGAATTTGTTTCTTCATTGGAACAGATTTGGAGAAATTTATAATTTCGTCATTTCTTCACCAATGGATGCTCTGCAGTGAATGGGTGCCGTCAGAATGAGAGTCCAAACAGCTGATAAAAAATCACAATAATCCACAAGTGATCCACATCACTCAGTCCATCAATTTGTTTGTAAGAATCCATCAAGACATTTTTAACTTCAAACTGTTGCGAGTCCTCTGTCCATAATATTGAGGTCTCCCGTCTTGTCTGAATCAGGAGAGAAAGTTTGAATGATGGATTTGTTTCTTACAAACATGCAGCTTTTCTCTTCACAAGATGTTAACTGATGTTCTGGAGTGGTGTGGATTATTGTGATGTTTTTATCAGCTGTTTGGACTCTCATTCTGACGGCACCCATTCACTGCAGAGCAACATTTCTCCAAATCTGTTCCAATGAAGAAATAAAACTAATCTACATCTTGGATGGCCTCAGGGTGAGTACATTTTCAGGTAAACTATTCCTTTAAAACCAACTAGTTGACTAGTAATTAAAATAACCCACCAACCTGACATTTTGTTAAAAATACATTTGATAGACATAGAGTTTTGTAGGCTTGCTGAGTTTGACACAGAAATGTTGGAATGTGCGTTCAGACTGATGAAGATATGTGCATGTAAACACAGACACTGTGCTTGCTTATGATTTCAGGATGTGTTTTTAATGCATGTTACTTTGTCCGGCAGAATGCATTAGACAGCTTGCCTGAGCTGTCCGTGGTGACCGAGCTGAAAACAGACTGCGAGACTCCCGTTTTTAAAGTCAGGTTAAGTGGGAGGGCTTACAACAGGAAAACCATGAAGCCCTCCAAATCGCCCTGCAAACTTCCCCTGGTGAGAACTGCAGGTCTAAGCAGTACAAGTGTTACTAATACAAATATCCTGATAACAACTAGTTACATTTTTTTGACCACTAGGAGGTATACCATACTGGCTTTTAGGTCACTGTAAATAGACAGTTCAAGTCTTTATTTCTCTGTTTTTCCCACACGATCAGGAATACACAGTGGATCAGCAGAAAACAAAGTGGTTTTCCCTGTATCACTCTCTACAACACTATAAGTACCACACATACCTGATGTGTATGGAGGAGGTGAGGCATTAACGTGTTTGTTTGTGTGCGGTTTTGGATGGATAACCAATCTACTAGTCCTTGCTGACAAGCTCTAGGAATCTTTGAAAGCATCTTGTTTTGACTAGCGGTGTTCACATCAGTATCAGCTCTGACGTGTCTGGTTTTATCCTCAGTGGTAAAATACTCCAGCTCACACTGTTTGCTTAAGCAAAATAAGACCTGAACGTTGGCCTAGCGCAAGGTTTCCCAAACGTTTTGTCGGCTGGAACCCCTTAGACATGAAATATTTACATGAGGCACCCCCAGAGATTTTAAATTAATATTTTTTTATAAAATAACTACACATTTGCATATTCAAAGTTCTCTGATGTTGGTTAATGGTAAAATGATACAGATTAAATGTTTAATTTATTATTTATTTTTATTTAATTTATTATTTTATAATGCATTATTGTTATGTATTATTTATTTTATATTATATTGTAATTTTTTTCATATATATCTCATATTGCTCCTGCTGAAAACAACAAAAGACTTCTTTCAGGGTCTTCATTAGTATTATTATTAGTTTTAACTAAATTAACTTCTAGTGTAAAATATCATCTTACACTAAGATTTAGCAATATTTACGTCTTCAATTATTCACTCTTAAACGTTCAATCCTTGAGCTTCTATCTTTTTTAAATTCTCAAACTGTTATTTTGGAGGAATGCTGGTGAAATCTTCTGTCCACAGAAATGTTGGAAATGATCTAAATGTGTAAATAAAGTGAACCAAGCGTGCACTGCATTCCCAAAATGCACGTTAAACTCGCAGAGCATACAAACTATTCTTATTTAATTAGCTTTTGATTTGATAATCACACTAAAGTATATTGCATTTTCTGTTTTATCTTGATTATTTATTATTTGTAATTTTACATTTGATTTAATAAATTATTAGCCTTTCATAAACTCATACCCCCTGCAGTTCCTTCACGTTGAGCTGTGGTGCTCATATGGGATATTTGGGATTGAATCTGGTTGAATCCACCGAACAACAAACTCAGAACACCCTAGACAGTGACATTTGTCTCTTTAGAAAATTACAATGTACTGTGTGTCCTGTGTTTCTTCAGTGTCTCTCTCTCATCAGATTCGGTTGTTGAAGTTGCGAGGTAAAGATCTGGGGCAGGAGGAGAAGGTTCAGACATGCATGTGCAATGGGACGTGGGTAGAGGGCCTGTTCGATCGCTTCGGGGAGCTTCTGACACAGGTGCAGCAGGCCTGCCTTTGAACAGAAGCCTAGATTATGCTGATAAACAAGCATATATGGGAATGAACCTGATGAACCTGCACTGATGAAGACAGACATCAGTACGAAGAGACTGCGAGGGTTTTAACAAATGGAAATAAACAGACCAAACGGTTGCCTTTTTCTGACATCCACAGAGACAATGGACTGTGCTTTTACATGAAACCCGCTTTAGCTGTAGTTGAGTATTGTCTGCGTCCTTTCCTCTTATCAATAAGGACCAGAATTGATCTGTTATGTGATACATGTGTCTTGCTGAGAACCTTCTTTGGTTTAAAAGAATAATATCAGTCTGTAATTGTGGTTTGGAGGGCTAGGTGATTATAAAAATAAGATTATACATAGATATATATGTAAAACATCCATTTTTACATCTGAATGCCAGATTTATATATGATAATGTACATTTTGTATAGACAGCTTGTTTGTCAGAGGATTCTCATGAGGTTATATAGAACACCTGATGTGCTTTTAAGACTCTGTTTATTATAACAGAGTTGGTGCAATTCTATTACTGCTTTTGTGATATTTTGTTACTTATATTTTTTTCCGAGATAAAAATCTCTTTATACTCTTGTCTTTTTTTTTCTCAAAACATTTCACAGATGTATTTTTCAGAAGGAAATACTGTTGTTATTTGTCATACATTTGTCGATAGCCTATACATTTATATGTCATATGCACATTGTATACTACATGGAGGAAGTTCCTTTATTTGGGGATTTTACAAGTTTGCCACCGTTTTGAATGAATTTACTGTGCCGACAGCATTGAAATTAGTTTTTCGCTTTTCAGGTGTAGCTGTGTTACACACTACAGAGTTTTTGCTGACATGTGAAAATAAATTTCCTATTATATGAGAACTTTGAGTGAGTACTTCATTTATAAATGATCGTCATTTGATGGATGAAAACATGGATATTTTAATGTAGCTGAAAGTCACTTTTTAAAAAATTTATTTTAAATCTCTTTCTGTCAGTTTGGTACCTTTTCATAGCAGTTTTGTCACTTAATGACTTATTAAATAACTAAAATCTCAACATCTAGCACTTTAACTTTAGGTCATGTGAATTAATGTGATAGTCCAAAATCATTTACACCTTCATGTTGTTCCAAATCTGAAATACTTTCTTTATCCTGTGAAAAAAAAAAAAATATATATATATATATATATTAGATATATATATATAATATATATATATATATATTATATATATATATATTAGGGCTGTCAAATGATTAATCACGATTAATCACATCCAAAATAAAAGTTTTGTCTTACATTATATATGTATGTGTACAGGGTATATTTATTATGTATATATAAATACACACACATAAATTATATATTTAGAAAATATTTACATTTATATACATTTATATATTTTATATTCTTATATTTTATATTATATATAAATATATTTAATATATAAACATAACATATTCTTCTTAAATATATACATGCATGTGTGTGTTTTTATATATACATAATAAATATACACAGTATACACACATATATTATGTAAACAAAACTTTTATTTTGGATGTGATTAATCGTGATTAATCATTTGACAGCCCTAATATATATATATATATATATATATATATATATATATATATATATATATATATATATATATATATATATATATATATATAGGCTATTTTGTAAAATATCTCAGTGTTTTTGTCCAATCAAAACTATTTGGTAACCAACATTCTTGAAAATATATTTTTTTGTGTTCTGCAGCAGATGAAAGAAAGTCGTACAGGTTTGAAAATTGCATGAGGGTGAGTAAATGACGACAGCATGTTTATTTTGATACGAAATATCCCTTTAAATTAACGTGTGTGCTTTTATTGCTACTGAGCATTGTTTTGTCTGAACGTTTGAGTCAACTTTAGATTTCCCTGCTATCAGCGCACTGCTATCAGTTCCCTGCTATTAGCGAAACCCCGTCACAGGGGTTCTTGACGTAGGCAAAACAAAGTCTGACGGTGTATGTTAGATAACGGGGAATCATAACAAGAAAAACATTTGAAAATGATAGTACTCGGCTACAGTATCACTTGACCTTATCAAACGCATCAAGCAGTTGTGTGGATTAAAACAGGAGGACTCTCTGGCAGTGGCAGTGAAAGTGTTTCTGCCACATGAGCCTCAAACAGGAAGTCATATTCTATGATGCTGCAGATTTCTAAGATGTGACCAGTGATTTATCACTCAGCATACTCACATAGCTCCACTAGGAGAGGCTGGTTAATCTTTAGCCTGTCTTTACACAACTTAACCTGATGAACTGTGAAGTGCATTGTCTGTGTGGTCTGAGAATTTAGAGCAACCAAATCAAGAACATCACATACAGTATGATATCTGATGCATCATTAGAAAACAATATGCCAAACCTTTTTTTTTTTAGACATGTTGCTTCATTACAAAAGGGAATGATTATATCTAGTAATCAAAATGCCATTTAATTCAAACTAAATTCAAATAAAATGAAACTTTGAGTCTTAATAATTAATCAGATTAATTATTAAAATAATTATATTAAATATGTGTGTTGTATGCATGTGCTCTACAGGAATACAATCAAAATCTAAACAGTTTCTATGCTCTTGTGAAAAAGAAGTACACTTTAGCAAATAATATACTTTAAAACCTACATTAAACACTTACAGATAGCTACAGACTTGTCTCTCTCCTTCCATTCATAGCGAAAACCCTCGAAAGAGTTGTTTTTGACCAGATATCATTGTTTCTCTTGCAGAACAGTATCCAGAAACTGGACGCTAACCAGTCTGGTTTCAGGAGTGGGCATTCAACTGAGACTGCGCTACTGTCAGTCACAGAAGCCCTGCGGATTGCAAAAGTTGATTCCAAATCATCAGTACTTATTCTGCTGGATCTATCTGCTGCTTTTGACACTGTTAATCATCAGATCCTCTTGTCTGCCCTCTCATCACTGGGTATCACAGGGATTCCACTTCGCTGGTTTGAATCCTATATCACTGGTAGGTCTTTCAGGGTGGCTTGGGGAGGGGAGGTATCCAAAGCACATCAACTGGTCACTGGAGTTCCTCAGGGATCAGTTCTTGGACCCCTCCTCTTCTCCACATACACAACATCACTGGGTCCTATCATACAGGCACACGGCTTCTCCTACCATTGCTATGCTGATGACACACAGCTCTAGCTTTCATTTCAACCAGATGATACCAGCTAGGTTCTTCTGCAATTACCCCATCAACTTCAGTCAGAAATTTTGGTATAACCTTTGATGACCAGCTGACCTTCAAAGACCACATTGCAAAGACTGCTCGATCTTGCAGGTTTGCATTGCACAACATCAGAAAGATCAGGCCCTTTCTAACGGAGCATGCTGCACAACTTCTTGTCCAGGCCCTTGTCATATCTAGGCTGGACTACTGCAATGCTCTTCTGGCTGGACATCCATCAAGCACAATCAAACCTCTACAAATGATTCAGAATGCAGCATGAAAAAAGGTCCACAATGAGCCCAAAAGAGCCCATGTTACACCTCTCTTAATCTCCTTGCATTGGCTACCAGTTACGGCTCTCATCAAGTTCAAGACATTGATGCTTGCATATAGAACAGCTACAGGCTCAGCACCCGCCTACTTCCACTCACTCTTACGAATCTACATCCCCTCCAGAAGTCTGAGATCCGCTAGTGAGCAACGCCTCATGGTACCATCACAGAGAGGCTCAAAATCACTTTCCAGAACATTCTCGTTCACCATTCCTGGCTGGTGGAATGATCTTCCCAACCCTATCCGGAATGTGGAATCCCTGAAAATTTTCAAGCGACAGCTGAAAACTCATCTATTTCGAAGCTATTTGACTTCATCAAAAAAAAAAAAAAGTCTGATACTGATACAAATGTACTGATAAGGCGTAAACTAAAAAATACTGTATTTTTTAAACTTGTATGTAATGTATTTAAACATAAATGTAATTTTTTTATTAAAGCATGAAAGATTATTAAAACAACTATTTTAAATGTACTTTGAAGCTTTTATTTTGACATTATTAAAGTGCACTTTTTAAAATGTACTTTTGTTTAAGAAACAGTCATGAAAGTGTCTCTCTTTAAGTGACATTTACTTCAAGTGAAAGTGACGTGACGTGTGGCAGAGTATGTTGTCCCATAGTCAGAATTTGTACTCTGCATTTAACCCATCCAAGTGCACACACACAGCAGACCTTCGGGTTACTTACAAGTCCGACTCTCTAACCATTAGGCCACAACTGCCCCAATAATATTATAATATTAATATTATATTATATTATAATAATATAATATTATGTTCAAGTTTTTAAGATTCTAAGTACACTACAAGTGCACATTCAGTACAATTAAGTACACTTCTTTTTCATAAGGGTGCCCTTGCTGTTCTCTAGTTGTCTCATGGAAAAACTATTCAGACACTGTGTGACTTCAATACGGCTGGTCAGTGGACTGTTGAATAAAATATGATTGTTGTGAGACACAATGGCGCAAAATCGAACATCTCTGTGGCTGAAAACAAAGACGCTAATGTCTACAAATGGCCCATCATGAAGGAAGCCACTGTACAGTTGAATCTAGTGAGGGGCATTAGTAGATTCCAGGCTGCATATTGCTAGGAGAACTGGATGTTTGTCCAGTCCCAAACGTCTGCCCTAAAGCTGAGACACATGAATATGGATAGGAACGTGCTGCTGGGGTCGTGTGGGAGCAGAGCTGAGAGGACTCTTTCACACCGGTCAATGTTCTGGTTTCACTGAGACTGGAATTAATTTTTGGGGACAACTGATACAATCCACCCTCTAACCATCCATCCTGAAGATACTCGGTACAACAAACAAGAACCTTAAGAGCCTAAATGGCTTTGTTATAACAAGATTAGATCTTACCAAGTCAGTGTTTAAAAGTCTAATAAAAGCCTATCTATCTATCTATCTATCTATCTATCTATCTATCTATCTATCTATCTATCTATCTATCTATCTATCTATCTATCTATCTGTCTGTCTGTCTGTCTGTCTGTCTGTCTGTCTACTGTCTGTCTGTCTGTCTGTCTATTTTTCTGTCTGTATATCTTTGGTTACACTTTATTTTAAGGTGTCCTTGTTACAGTGTAATTATACATTTAAGTACTGAGTAATATTAATTAACTACATGTACTTAATATATGGTTAGGGTTTGGCTTAGGGTTACTTGCATGTAATTATGCATAATTAATTGTTATTATTATAGTAAGTACATGTTACGTGTAAAAAGGACACATTAAAATAAAGTGTTACCATATCGTCCTATCCATCCATCCATCTGTCTGCTTATCGATCACATAAAAACCTGTTAAATCCTTTTACAGTAGCAATAATGCCACTGTATTTAAGATTATATATACAGTATATATTATGTGATTCAATTAGTACAGATTTTTAAATGTATTTTTTTATTTAATTTTATTATTAAAAAAAATTAAAAAAGTGAGAATTTGGGGAGGGGCTTATTTGTCCAAAAAATATCAGTCATATCAAATGTCATATCATGTCTAGTGCAAAAAAAATCTTAATTGTTAAAAGATATTCAAACATTCCTGAAGACATACCTGTGCAGTGATGTGTGAAATATGACCAGACCAATAAACGTGACAACGAAACATCATTAATTATCCCTTTAACATGCCATTGCTTATCACACCCCATGTGTTTCCATAAAGCCCAGGTGATAAAGCACCCTACATAAAGACTTCATATGGGAAGTTTAGTGGAAGGGAAGGTGGCTCTGGGTCCTTGATAAGAAATCCGGAACAACAACCAGGTACTGTGACCTTGTCGACAGGTTCTCCTGCAGCATGATTTAACCCTGAGCTGTAAGAATGTGTTGATTCGGAGCAGAGAAAATGCTTTAACCTGTGACCACGACATCACCATTCATGACGAGGACGCAGAAGTAGCAGAACCAGTTCTGATGACACACATGTGTTTGTAGTGGTTGGGAGCGTAACTTTTAAGAAGAGCGTATTTTAATTGAATGCATTTTGCATGAGGTCAGCCCTGGAAACTTTTCATCATCTATTGTTCTGACTGGGTAAGTACATTTTCTAACCCTCTTCTTATACAAGTAGTACCACCATATAGCTTTCTGTAGTATCTAAACCTTGAAAATTTTAGTGTTAAACTCATGGAGATATATGGAAGATTGTGGATGTTTGACTGACACATACTGTTTGAATCAGAGTGTTTGTGTGTATTGGAATGCAAAAGTGCTCCGTGGCCGAGGGGACAGTAAAAGGGCTAATGACTTGGGAAAAAGGAGTGAATGAGACCCCCTGAAGAGTGTTAAAGCTAGCATTGAGAGGCAAATTTTGTCTTACAATCCTTTGGCCTGGAAGCTCTGACAAAGCATCTAGATAAGTCCCATTCCTCCCCCGTCTGACTAGTTTCTTTACATTGTTTAGCTGTTATCTCAACACTGACACTTACACACTAATAATACAGTCCAAACTGACTCTTCCTCTGATGGTCAGGACTAAACTCTGGGTTAGATACCCGTCATTGTTGATGAGCTTAATACTTCAAAATCTCTGAATGTTGTACCAAAATCTCACTTTTATGAACTTTGTCAATTGCATGCTCAACAGCCTTACTGTTCTCAAACTGTTGTTACCAAATCCTGCTGGATTCAGCTCTATTCGCATTATTCCAATCAAAGTTTAGAAAGATAAGATGTCACTTAAAGATCATAACATCCATCTGAAGTTTTTAATGGGGATGTCATTTGCAGTGATTTGCATGGTGGCTGAAGTAGGACATGCAAATGCACACTATCAAGAACGGCTTAAAAGAGTTTATACCTGTTGGTTTCTTAGTACGCAGAGGCCACATGCAGTGATGCATTAAATGTTTGCATATCAAATCGCAGTTTTCTCAACTCTTATTAGCCACAGTCTGTTAATAATTCTAAGTACCTTAAATCCTAGTCAGACTAAATTCTTTGAACTTGAAACCCTTTCAGTGTTTCAAGTCAACTTTTCTAAGAACTGAATGTCATTGAAAACCACACACCATGTTGTGAGAGCTGTGTTTATTTCTCAGTTATCAGACTTTTTCCTGTTCAACCAGTTGAGATGCTGAGACAAATATAGTTTTCATTGTTTAAGATTTTGATAAGCATCAGCATTTTTTTCTATAGTGGCATAAGACTTTTATATAGAGTTTGATTTGACTTCCAGAGGCTGATGATCAAGCTTGCACCTATACTTGCAGACTAGTTGATGATTATTTATTTTATTTAGTTTTATTTTTTAGTTTTAACTAATACATTTTTAAGAGTTCTGGGTCAGGCTGTTAATCATAATAAACAAATGTGGAATCTCATCAAATCTGTCATTTTGTTTAAAAATGTATTTATTTATTTATTGTGACAGTTTTGGTTATTCTCTTGTGAAAAAAAAAAAAAGATAAATTATAAACAATATGCAAATTCTATATGCAAATAAAAATAGTATATAAACTTTAAATGAAATATCACATTTTTAAAATTATTTAAAATGTACAGTCAAACTTTTAATTTGAGTATTAATTGACAGTGTTCTGTTTAAAGGTGTTAAGAAAGTAATAAAAGTATCTCTTAGCAGGCTACACTTAAGTGTTTTTATTTCATTAATATTATATTGTCTGCGAATGCAGTTTTAAAAATATATATATTTTTTTAATATATATATATATATTGGTGGGAACTATGGCTGCAATGGAAATTTCTTGTAGCCCTTAATTGTCAATATCTCTAAAACCATGAAAGGCCAAAATAAGTTATCTGCTGTTCTTATAACGGCATTAATTACATTTAGTGGTACTTGTTTATCATTGGCCATTTTCGGTGTCTGTTTTAGTGTAAATGAAATCATTCTAATGCTAACGAGCTGTCGACTGCCCTCGTGACGTCACGGCGAGGCTGCGAGAGCGCGCGGGTTCGTGCACAGCGTAGATGAGTTCAGAGCGCGCGACTGTGAGTGAGTGTGAACATCAGATACTTACAGCGCGAGACTAAAGCGAGATGCTTTACATCAATAATACAGCATCGAGACATCCGGCTTTAACCTGAACTGCATGCATAGACCTCCAGGTAGGTTTCTGCGTGTACGACCGGCTGTTTTAAATGTATTTGGTTTAATAATTGTGGGTTAAATTAAACATTAGCAGTTTGAATGCTGTTAACAGGCTGTTTCGATTTTAAATTGTTAGTGCTAAATAGCTAAAATAACATTAAAATATGCATATTATTGCATTTTTATGTCTGAAATTATTATGGTTTTGTCTTTACTTTTTGTAATTGTTCTCTTTAATTGGTAAACTCATGTATTTCTGATGCAGTCTAAATACTAAAGTGAATTGTGGCATTCGTTTAAAGAGGTTTTGCGGTTTTGGGTTTACAGTAGCCAGAGGTTAGAAGCGTTTGGTGTGTCTGTGCTTGTCAAACTAGAGAGTTCTTATACAGTAAGAATCCAAATGAGCAGATTTTGTGCTTATTGATTTTCATCATGTTTCTTTGTCATATACTGATATCCTGGCGTAGATGTGTCATCATGAGGTGCTCTCCCTCTGGGGTTATTTATCTGAGTGTTGGGCAAACACATCAGTGTGTGCTGGCCATCAGGAGAGCAGTGAATCCCAGCAGATGCTGTCCATGGGGAAAAACACCATGGTGACTCCTCTAATGGATGTTGTGCACATACTGGATTCTAATTGGGTACTAAATGTGGTATTATTCATGCAAACTAACAAATGAACCAAACATTTTATTTAAACTAAGTACTAAGGTATCATTCCATACCTGTAATGTACCAGCATTATATTTGTTTGTAAGGTTCAGTTACTTTTATAAGCAATATATGATTTTAAATTGTTAACACCGAAATCACATCAAGTACTAATACAGTTTTCGTCCAGTGGCATGCAAATGAACTAAAGCCTACATGATGTGAACATAACAAGGAAGTTTTCCTATCAACTAGTTTATCAGATGGAGGGATGAATCTGATGAGCTTAGTCAAATCCAGCCAGTTGGAGAGAAACTGAATTTGTTATTTAGCTTCCAGATTTGCTCATTTGCCTGTTACTTATGAAAACAGTTGATACTCACCCTTGTGAAAAAGAACTAGTTGCAAACTACGTGTAAATAATATAGTGTTAATGAAATATAATGCCACTTAAAGGTACTTAAAGAGAGTACACTTTTAAAAAGTGCTTTGTAATATTTTTTTTGTCATGATTTAAATACAGTTAATTTGATGTGCCAACTAACGTACTAAAGCACATGTAATTAGAAAGTAATTGATGTTTTTTAAGTATACTGTGTTATTTGATATTACATTGAGTTAAGTTAATATATTTTAAAGGCACAAAATTAGAGCTTCATCGCTATGATTACAAATATATTTAAAAACAACATACAAGCTTCAGTAGAAATTACATTAAAGCATATTTTAGTTGATCATAAATGCTTGTCAGTACATTCGGCAGTTCACGTTAACCATATTTCAACTATAATAATGAAATTACATATAAAGACTTAAGTGCCTCAAAAAAGCTTATGTTCGACTAAATACAGATTTAAGCTATTATACATTTTAATTTTAATTGCAAATTAAATTATATTCTAGTTTATTTACGTAATAAGTACTCATTTTAAAAATATGCTAAAATGTACTTTCACACAACTAGCATTAATCTGCAGTTCGCTGCATCCCAGACTGCCCAGGAAAACTCTCGAAACCGCCGAGTCTAGAGAGAATCATTTATATCGCAGCCAGCTGTTGTCCACTTGATGCAGAGCCTTCACTGAAGACTAGGCGTGTGTGCGAGGGGTGATAGCCACCCCTAGTAAATATCCAGATCCCTGACGGATCATTTAGACCTTCATCATTACCTTGGGCTGCACATAAAATTCAGCAGGAAACACTTCTTGCGAGAAAAGATCAACCTGTCCCCTGGTGTCATTTATAAGGCTTATGAGGTATTGATCTTGGCAGCAGATGCTCTTTGTGTTGGAAGTAGGATCTGTAAAAGCTTTCTTTAGTCCAGCGTTACACCCTTGAGAGCAAAACATGGGAAACGTCATGTTCTACAACTGTCGAGTTGATCATAATGATAGAGAGCTGAAATTAAAAATGGGTAAGCTGAAACCTATCGGTCCAGTTTCAAAAGTCTGAAGATGCTTCCTTTTTTAGACTTATTCCAGTATTAATAACGGGCAGCGCCAAAGTCTGTGTGTAATTTTATTCCACAGTTTTTAAAGCCTGACTAAACGTATTAAATGCATCTCCTTTCAGTCAAAAGCTATAGATTTATTGAATGTGTGGGAAATCAGAAACACAAGAATGGAGGCTGAGATCATTATTCTGGCGTTTCTCATCCAGTCCATCTCTCGACAGAGACAGGGATGGCTGGAAAGCCATTCCGAGCCACGTACATCTGGACGAACATCATCAACAACCTTCAGATGCAGGTGGAGGTGAAAAGGAGACGCCACAATTTAAAAATCTACCATGACTGCTTTTTGGGCTCCGAGGCCGTGGACGTGGTTCTGGCTCACATCATTCAGAGCAAGTTCTGCGGAGACGCCGAGGTGCCTCGTTCCAAAGCAGTCCGCCTCTGCCAGGCCCTCATGGAGGCCAGAGTCTTTGAGGCGGTGGACACTAAGGTGTTTGGGAAAGAAAAGAGGCAAGCCAAGTTTGAGGACAGCAGCTGTAGTCTGTACAGGTTTCTAAACAGGCCGACCCCAAGCGCATCAAGCTCAGAGACCATTGAGAGTGGATACCAGTCTCTCAGCATACAGAGGAACACGTACAGTCCGCCCTACAAAAGGTAGGTATCTCACAACGCTGTTTTCCCGCCTCAAATCACCTTCACTCAGTGAAACTGTACAGTGTATAACTTGTAGGCTTGTAGACCTTTTCCTAAGGTTTTCTCTAAAAGACTGGCCGGAAAGGAACGAATGTCATTTCAGACCTGTAGGACCTTATTTCATCTGTGAAACACAAAAGGAGAAATTTTGAAGACTGTGCTGGCTGCTCTTTTCCATGCAACCACAGTGAACAGGGAATGAGGCTTTCAAGCTTCTAAAAGGAGGCAAAACAGAATAAAAGTCATAAAAATTGTGGTCCACATACAATTCCAAGTGTTTTTTGAAGATATTTTTCAAATTTAAGAACGGACCAAAATCGGACCAAAAGTTGTTATACACTGATAATCGTCCTAACTTCTACCACAAAATCAGATTAGTCTGGTCTGTGAACGGATCATTCAGACTGGTTTTATGAACTTGATCATTTGAATTCTTGATGACTGAAAAGATTTGACTGTGCATCACTACTTTCCTCATGAACTCTTATGTATAAAGTCAAAAGTTTTAGCGAAGAACTTCAGAAAGTAACTTGACTGATTGATTAACTTGATTCTTGACATCTGAACACTTGGATTATAGTGCACAAATCATATTGACTATTTTTTATGATGCTTTACAGTACTTTTGCACCCTTTTTGAAGATTGAAATAATTTCCTATTCACTGCCATTTAATTGGATTAAAAAAATAATTCTGTCACATTTTAACAGAAAGTTCATTTTTGGCAGAACAAATCCTTAAAAAAGATTTCAGTGTCACAAATAACAAACTATGGGGAAAACATGGAGAATAGTGCATTGTGTTTCCATTTCCAGTAGGTCACCTACAATACAAAGATATACGTGTTGGTAAAACCTTGCAGAACTAGCTAATCATTTACTTGTTTTTAGTTTCATAGAGATCTTACAGAATGCTTGGTATTTTCTCGGAATTGTTTTTCCTTTGAGATTTTGTACTTTGAAATACCTCATATCGACTGAGGTTGCTATTAAAAGCCAATCCTCTATAAATGCCCATGAAATGTCAACATCACAGTAAATCATGGACTAAAGGGCCTTATTTGCTGATTCCTACAAGAAGGCATGCAAATTCACACTATTAACAAACCATTAACCTCAACTTTTTCCTCAATAAACTCATAATTTGCTGCTTATTAATAGTTAATAAGGTTGTTGTTAAATTTAGGTAGGATTAGGGATGTAGAATATGGTCAAGCAGAATACGTGCCAATATTTTAATAATATGCATGCTAAGAAGCAACTAAGTAATCGTGAGAATTGGTCCCTGTACTAAAGTGTTACCGAATGCATGAAACTTGTTCAGCTGGTTCTTCATAGATTGGACATAATGATATTTTCATTCCTAATGTCTGATTATTGTCTTCAGGAAAGAAGATTCTGTGTATTCAAACAACTCACCTGTCAAAACAGATAAATCTCTGGAGGATGTTTTGGGAAATCTGAACATGAACACAACCATCACACCACAGATGATGAATCTGGGGTTATCGCAAAAGTGTATGCTTCCTTTGGAAATAAATGCATGCTTGGTCTAATGTCATGAAAATCAATTTGAAATATGTTTTTTGACTGTTTGACTGTCAAAAATGATTTTATTATTTATTACTAAAATAAATTGCCAAAATCTATTGGATTTTTGAAAGTATTAAAGCTGACGTGTGTCATGTCTGTGTCAGTGATGGATGAAATATGGCGGCAGCAGACGGTACTAAGACTCTTGCAGCTGATCGAGCTGCCGCTTCTGGAGAGCCTGCTGGAGGGCCAAGAGAGCCCTCGCCCGTCCCTCCACAGCATGGACAGTGACCCAGACCTCCTCTACACCAGCAGCTACCTGGACCGTGAGATCCTCAAGGCCTTCAGCGAGGCTCAGTATGCTGATTATTTACGTATCATGCTCCATCTCTATTTGTTTAACTCCTCTCCTTTTTATTCTGGGGTGTTTTAGGGGTTGCAATAAATGACAAAACTAGACTTGTACAATTTATGCAGGAAATATATAGAGTTGCAAAAAGTGCTGTTTAAAATAAAAATAAAATCCTTCTCCATAAATGTTGAAATAATCTCAAACATTTAGTGGAATCAACGGGAAATGTAAAGTATATCCTGTAGCCTCCTAGTGGTTAAAAAATAAAAATTGTGTGTACGCATGAATCATGACATTATCAGAGCAGATGGACAAATAAATATCAGTTTTGTGGTTTTTACAAATGATTAAACAAACAGAGGTTTGCCTTTTAAATGATTCATGGTCAGCTTCTCTTTCTCTTTCTTACATAAAAATTACAAATAAAAATTCTTCTTTTTTTTATTCTTTTTTTTTGATAACTATTATAAAAGTTTTTTTTTTTTATAAAAAAATATATAAATAAATAAAGTATAAACAATTAACTTCAACAATTAAATACAAAATTAGATGACAATATGGATACAGAAATAATATAGTAAGACAAAAAATAAATAGATAAAAATCAAAAAGTAAGTAAATCAAAATTACGTAACATTTAGCAGATCATTATACAGTTTCAGAAATTTGACACTTTTTTTGGTATTAATGTTTTCCAATGTTCACAACTGAAGCTCCTTTGACGTGGCACGCACGGGTAAATGTCGTATGTATGCAATTTCCCGCGAAATCCGTCCCGACAGTGCTAAAATGTAAATCATAGATTTAATAAAGTGCTTCGGTAAAGACATGGTTTAAAAGATGGATATGTTGCACTATTTTATTAACATTTTGTCATTTTTTAGTTTAAATGCACAGTGATCTGAACTATATTGTGTCCAGATGAGGGTCAGCTGGTCATTATGTAACAGTTCTGTTTAAACCCAAACCATGGGGCATGTGGTTTTCTCCCACTCATGTTCAGAAAACTCCCTTTTATCCTCTAACACACACTTTATGATGAATAAAATCTCTTAGTTATCTTATATCTTTTCATTTATTGATTTTCTCCTTGCCTTTTATGTGTTGTGTGTTTTTAGATGGCTGTGCTTTTAATTGATGCAGTGTATCTTTCCGTCATTTTTTTTCCTTTTTCATCTCGTTAACAGAGCAGACAGCTGGTTGTCAGCGGCTGTGGACTGTCTGGAGTTTCTTCCTGATCAGCTGGTGGTGGAGGTGAGCCGAGGACTGGCCAGGTGTGCGGAGGAGACGTCCCAGTACAAGCAGCTCCTCTACGGAGCCCTCGTTCAGCACTACGGCCAGCCGGACTTCCCACCGCTGCTCAGCAACCACGTCTTTGACATCCACTCAGGCGTCTCCGAGCTGCTTGGTAAGAGATCAGTCCGGTATATGTTGGTATTGTAGCTTAAATTTATATTAAATGCAGTTAGTTGAACGTAAGAGTGCGTTTTGACCCACTTGAATAGGAATAGGATTTAAAAATAGTTCACCCAAAAATGAAAATGTACTCACCCTGAGGCCATCCAAGATGTAGATGAGTTTGTTACTTCATCAAATCAGATTTGGAGAAATTTAGCATTGGCACTCGCTCAGCAGTGGATGCTCTGCAGTGAATGGGCCCCCACAAAAAGAGAGCAAAAACATCATAAAAAAATCACAACAATAACACACAACACCACAAAACAACATAAAACAAAAAAATCACAGTTTTTAAAAAAAAAAAATAAAAAAAAAATAAATTAATTATAAAAAGTTGCTTTCCGCAGTGAAGAAGTTGTCTCATCTGAATCAGGAGAGAAATATGCACAGATCAAGCACTGTTTACCCGTGAAAACAGTCCAAAGTAGTTCTAAACAAATGTAAAGGGGGTTCTTTTCAAAATGTTTGTGCAGCAGCATCAAATCTAGTTGCTGGAAACCAATAGCAGTACCTTAGAGACCACTTAGCAACCATCCATAACACCCTAGCAATGTACTACACGCTACTGGAATGTTGCTGAAGATCTGTCAGAAATCACTTTGTTATATTCTTCTGCGTGTGTGCAGTGAACGGGAAGCAGGAGCAGGCTCTGGAGTCTCTTCAGCTCTGTCTGAAGCTGCAGGATTCTCGCAGTAGAGAGGAGCTCCGCAGGCTGCTGCGCTTTATGGCCCTCGCCGCCAGCCCTCAGGAGATCAAACTACACAAAGAGGTACGGATAATCCGAATAATACGGTTTGAGTGTGTTTTTATGCTGATGTACTTGTAAAATGGAGGAAATGAGGTGTTGATGTGGTTGAGGAATAAATAAGAGCACTCTGATTTAGTTTCTGAAAGACACAGATGAACGTCATCATTTAGAAATCAAGTTAAAAATATGGAAAAAATGATACAGTGGTGTGGAACTTCCAGTATGTTCACTGCGAAATCAGATCAGTGCACAGTACGACAGTGTTTCGATCACACAAAAGTGTCATTGTTAAAAACCGAAACTAAAGTGAGCGTCGCAGTTGCCATGCTTCTGAAAAAGCCGCCGAATTAAACAACAGCCTCTTTTCTGCTTTTGCCTGATAATCATTTATTACACCTACATAAATACCATTCCTTCATCCCTACAGGAACATGACAAGCTGTTTGTTTGTTCTGTTCTGTAGATAGAGAACAGAATGGCAGTGAAGAGGGCGTTCTCCAGTGCTATTGTGTATGGGACTAAACTAGCCAAGGGGAAGGTGGATCTTCTGGTTCTTTTCATGACGGACAAACACCACGACCTCTTCAAAGTGAGTCAGCAGCTCAGACCGGCCTCTAAAAACACCACAGTGTGTGTGTGACCAAATACAACCAGACATACACTGTACAATATACACTACTTCACTGTTCTTTCATAAATGTGTGTTTCAGTGATCTGACAGCATCTTTTCCCCTAGATTCCCGTCACATTGCACAAACTTGTAAGTGATAAACTGGCCAGCATCATCAAAGGAACAGATCCGGATCTCATCACAGGTACAACTACAAATATATGAGAAGCTTTTTTCATGCCGGGTACTTTTTTTTTTTGTTGTGAAAAATAGTGAAAATAATATTGTTCAGGTCCGTTAAATAATAATAACAGATACAACGTTTGATTTTAATAATGTGATGACATTAACTGAGATTAATAGATGTTTAATCTCATTGTTAGTTCATGTATACTAATGCCTTTAAATTATTTTAAAGCATCATTGCAATCTTATCATAGTAGATGTTTGTGAGCCAAATTTGTAAGTTAAACTGCTAATAATGGATCAAATCTTCCCTCTCTTAGGAACAACGTACTGTCGGCGTCTGACTGGAAAAGATTACCTGGAAACAGTTCAGAAAACTACCAGAGAAGAGCTGTGGACGTTACTGAAGACTATTCACGAGAACTCCAAGCTCTCTCTGAAAGAGAAGCGCCGTCTGCTCGGACAGTTCTACAGAGGACATCCTGAAATATTCGTGCAATATTTTGGCAACAGAATATCCAATGTTTATATTTAAAGAACCTTCGTTTAATATTGTACTGTATAATATGTAAAAAGTATTTTGTATGTTGTAAATATGTACATATTGTAGAAAAACTCAATACTACTCTTGTGAGGGAATGAGATTTGTTGGACAATTAATGCATTTTACTTTTTTAGTTATCACAATTCATGTTCTCAGACCACAACTCGATTCAAATACTTATATATTGTATTATATATATTATAGCTTTTCTCTCATTTGTAATTCATTATACATTTTTAACCTAAACTGTGAAGTATAAACTTGAAAATACATATTCTCCAAGTATCATCAGGGTTGAAGACGTCCAACATTTCCTGTTACGTATGAATCTTTTCTTTGTTATGTAACAGGGATGTCATTTGGAATGCAAATATAGACATCCAATAAATTCCCCAATAAAAATAACAAATTATAAAAACTAATTCAAAATATTGATGAAAACTGTTGTCTCAGATATATTAAGTAACACTGAAATTTCCCATTTTTTGATCCCAAATCAAGTCAATGAAATTCAACATTTTTATTTATATATTTATTATTATTGTTGTCAATTATAACATATTGCTCAGCAACAATTACACAATTTTAGCACAGCACATTTACAGTAGAAAAAAAAACCCTGTCCTCATCCTGATGTGTTCTGATGTGCTGTAGTGTAAAAACATCTGCTGCACTATAGTGCATCCTAGTGGTGAGCACAAATGCTCTGATGTTTGTTTCAGAGCTCACACACCGATCAAAGCATCGGACAGTGAAGTAACACACAGTGCAAGCACTTTTTGTCATTTTCTTTTATTGGAAGCGAGTCGTGTGTGATCCTCAGTTCACTACAAAATGAGATTCAACTCTTCCATCACCAGCAACTACACATGGCAAGTTCAGAACTGAGAGGCAAACAAGAATAAAAACTTTATACAGTATAAACCACCCAGTTTTAAAAAATAAAACTGTTAAAAAGAAACTTTGAAAAGCACTGAACCAAATGGAGTTTAGCGATGATTTCTGATCTCTGAAACACGAGTGGACGTCTGTCCGGTCGCTGTGGGAGTGCAGGGCTCACATTGTCTCTGTGTTGTTCAGGGGTGTGTGTGTGTGTGTGTGTGTTTCGGGCAGCTCATCGGACCCTCTTCTGCTGTCGCACTCGATAGATGTCGTGGATGGGAGGTGCGATCGAGCCTTTGTCTTCCTCCTCATCTGAATCAGCGTTAGGTCTTTTCAAGGACTTGTTTGCCACAGCGTGGTTCTCCACAGGTCCGTTTCCTTCGCTGCTCATCTCGAACTGCTTCCCAGTGATCATCTCTACAGCAGCATCAACCGCTAGAGAGAACCAGAGCGTGAGCATTAGAGTTCACGAACATGTGACAAAACCTCTAGTACATGCATCATGACATTGAGGCATATGCGACAGTTAAGCACCTTTACGCCTCATCACTTTAATGCACAATAAATAAACAGTGAAATGTGTAATACGTCATGCCTTTATGCTGACTCTAATTACATTTTTTAATAATAATAGTATAGTAGAAAGTAATGAGAATCTATCATTTCATTTTTATACATTTTCATGACAAATAAGTCACTTCCCATTCTCATTACCATAATTCCAAAATACAGTATTTAAATATATTATATTAATATACACAACCATTAAAAATTTTGGGTTGGCAAGATTTTTTTAAACGTTTTTGAAATCTCTTTTGCTCATCAGGGCTGCATTTATTTGTTCAAAAATATACATTTTGTTTTTCTCGCAATTCTGAGGGGTTTTTTTTCCTTAGAATTGCAAGAAAAAGGGAAATTGTTTAAATTATTTTCTGTTGTAATACAATATAAATACAAGTTTAAATTATTTTCTGTTGTAATATATTTTAAATTGTAATTTACTCCTGTGAAATTAAAGCTGAATTTTCAGCATCATTATTCCAGTCTCAAGATTCACCATAAATCATACTAATAAACATCATAAACACTTTATATTCTTTATATTTTATATTTTTAGGATTCTTTGATGAATAGAAAGTTCAACAGAACAACATTTGTTAGAAATAGAAATATTATGTAACATTGTAAATGTCTTTACCGTCACTTTTGATCAAACTAATGCATTCTGGCTGAATAAAAATATTTATATAAAAATATGTAAAAATATAACTTAACGACTGCAAACTTATGATAATGATCATTTAAATTATACAATGTTTATAAAACGTAGTTATATTTGTTGTACTGCTGACATCCCTGTATTACAGTAATGAAAATGAATTCAGAATCAGTGTGGAGTGAGATTTCGGAGATCATGTGATGATACTGATGATGATGTGCTGTGATACTTACTCTCTGGTAACACACATCTTCTGAGAGACTCCATCAGCTCATCAACCTGCACAAAGGGCCCCTGAAAACAAAAACACACACATGGTCACACTGTCTTGAACCATGAGAAGTCTTTGTTTAAAAATATCTTGAGGACATTCTATGTGACGGTCATGTTCTGGTTTGGTCTAAAGCGGTAAAGAGGTGAAGAGGTGTTGAACTGACTGAAAAACAGCTGGGAGGAGGCAGCAGCTTCATGAGGATGACAGCAGTGGGAGGGACAGGAAACACTCCTCCAGGAACAGGATGCAGACCAGGAGCTGTCAGGAGGACACGTCACCAAACTTAGCAATGCACAGCAACACCTCAAAGTAAGAACGGTTCAACGGGGACTGATCTATTGACATGTACTTGGCAAAATTTTTCTCTCACAATAATGACTTTCTTTCAGAATTGCGACGAGAATTGTTATACTCAATACTGAGCAGAAAAGGCCAAATCGTGAGATAAACAGTCCCAGTTCCCTTTTTTATTGTGGCAGAAACAAAAAATGATTGCAAGATGTGTTTTCAGAATTATAAGAAAGTCAGAATTGTGGGATGTAAACTCAGAATTGTAAGAAAAAAAATCAAACTTACAATTGCGAGAAAAAGTCAGAATTGTGGGCTGTAAACTCAGTCTACGTTTACACGACAACAGTGTAGTCAAAAACGGAAAAGTGTTTTCCCCTGCATTTTTAAAACGTTTCACATGAACACGACAATGTTTTCAAAACAATTCACATTTACACATATATGCGAAAACGGCCAAAAATGCTGTATTACGTATGCCAGGCCAGTAGTTGGCGCTGTCACCTCATTAGTAAACAGTACCTGTAGGGAAGTGAAGATTATATGCTGTATATGATGCATCTCGGCTGTTGGTTGTAATATTGGTGAAGTAAATCCACACTCTGCTGAAGAAGCGTTCGCAAACTCTTGAGCAGCAACAACAGTACCATGTACTCCACCATTGTTGTGTATGTTTGTTCGCACTTGCCTTTAAAATCAACACATACTGCGCATGTGTACATACCTGACACATACTACGCACACGCATGACGTCACTGTTTTCAAATATTCACGTTTTGGGTGTTTACACGGAAACGATAACGGTGCCATTTTCAAAAACTCGCACTTTGAAACCGTTTTCAAAAATATGCGTTTTCAGTTCCCAAAACACTGTTGTCGTGTAAACAAACAATCAAAACACATAAAAAGTTTCCTGTTTTTGGCTGAAAACGTTGTGTAAACGGTCCCAAATAAAACAAAAAAAAATAAAAAAAATTTAGAATTAAAATCCGAAACTCAAAGAATTGTGGGCTGTAAAATTCTAAAAAAAAAAAAACAGTTGAGTAACAAAGAAAAAAAAAAAGTCAGAATTCTAAGAAAAAAAAAGGTCTAAATTCCAAGGTATAAATTGCGAGAAAAAAAAAGTCCGAATTGTGAGATACAAAGTCAGATTTCCCTTCTTTTATTTTTTTTATTTTGTGGTGGAAACAAGGTTCCATATGATCTAGACCAGAGATCTTTGTGTTAAATGTCTGTGAGGTGCTGATACTCACGCGCCAGATGACGTGGCTGGAAGGGGATCATCTGGCTGGTGTCAGGTTTGGGATACTCAGGTTTGCGGTCAGCCTCGTCTTTCAGCGCAGGGGTAGAAGGAGTGACCACCGCCTCTGGCATCATTGCTGCGTATTTGGCACGAGACACATCCTGCCAATCGACATGTTCAGATGATGGAGGATTCTACTATAAATTAGTGATGTATTTAAAGCCCCCATATTCTTTGGTACACTCCGTATGGTACAAACATAAGCATGTCACTATGATCAGGTGCTTGCTGTTTTCCCACCACTGTCACTATTGTTGTGTTTATTGTAGAGGACAGCACGCAGCACATTTATATATCTAAAGCAGTTTGCTAACAGTATAACACTGCTCAGGTATTTCCAACGTTTTACTCCTTAGAACTTTGCTGTGAGCATATGGGGGCCTTTGCAATTACTGGCAGCTAAAAAACTAATGCCAAGCTAATTGACGAGTGTTAGATGTGCCAAGGTATCATTTGTGAATGATTCTGTTTCCTATTGTACCTTGTAGCCGAGGGCTTTGAGCTCGCAGGGGGAGCAGGGATACAAATCCATGAACTTGTATCTGTCCACCAGCAGAGCCGTCTCCTTTCCCTCATATTCGTCTTTAAAGGCCATGAAGCGCCTTCGCTCCACCTTCACGATACTGGCCAAGTCCCCAATGTTGCTCTCAAAGGCCAAGAAGCGCGCCCAGATTTCCCTGTCACACAAAATCCACAGGATAACATCAGGAATATTATCTTTTTCACGTTACATTTAACCCTGGGTTAAAGTCACAATGAAACAGAATTAGTGACACGTTTTCTTGTATATTGTGATGTACAACCAAGTGTTACAAATTATGGAAAAAAATTTAGGGCAGCGATTGGTTCTATACATCAGTTGTTGATTGGATGTTGAGAAGTGGGCGTGGCACTCAAAAGTGGAGGCAGATGAATGCGCGTTTCAGGGGCGGAGTTTAAGTGACTAAATGATTGGAAAAGACCTGCATACATCACCAGAGAGAAGTCTGGCGTTTTCACTGGAAGATCCAGTTAGGATGTTTAGATTAAACACTAAGAGGCCAAAAAATGAAACGTATGCACAGATGAACTGTTCACAACAAGATCTAGAAAATGCATCTAGAAAATAGATTTAATTTCACACTTCTAGATTAAATGAATTGGTCTATATTTGGCTATTTAAGGATTATCGCCTGATGCATGATAGATACAGCCTCATCATATTCCATTTGCATGTATGTTTAGTAACTATTACGTAAAATAAATATGTAATTTGATATTAACTATACAATATATTTTACATAAGGAAATTATACTGGCCTACTTGATCTCTAGATATCAGTATTAGCCAATGAAAAATACCAATATCGGTTGACCAATATGAGTACTGTGTAATTACAAACTGTATGGTATGAATTACTAACCCAGGGTTAAAATATGAACAGTGGGTATGTTTACACGGACTAGTCCGAATCCAGTCCCAGTTCAGATTTTTAATGTTCTGTTTATATGAATTCATAAAGTAATCCGATTCACATATTTGTTTGCACATCTTGTAAGACATAAAATTTAAGTAAACATAATTATCAAAGCATTGGGCATTGTATCGCAAAGTGTTTTTAATCCAACTGAGAAAAGTCAGATTCCATGCTTAATTTTTTCCTGTTGCTCCGATTATTTCAGGTTTTTACCACTCCTTCCAATCCGATTCAAATTTAATTCAGATCGAGCTCAGTCAACCTCTTTTCAAACTGATTGAGGCATCAGTTCATTTACTAACAGATTACTTAGTTGCATTGAAATGTAGCCTGTGTGAAACATAAATGTTAATGACTGTTGGGTTAAAAAAAGTCAAATTGGGCAATTGTAAAGTGTGAAAAGCTCAGCAGATAGTTAGCAATTTTTAAGAGCAAATTAAAAGAAACAGATGCTATATCTGCATAAAATAATCAATAAAATCCCACTAACCCAGATTTCTCAGGGGAAAGACTGCCGGACGTCAGGACTCTCTCAAACAGGACTCTGGTGTTGTTGTCCTCTGTGATGGAGGGAAGGGCAAACAGCTCAATAAGTCATTGTCATTTTTGAAAACTCATTCCTGGCCAGGCTTTTTACTTCTCTTCTTTTTTGGTAATAGCCTAGCGACAAGATAAACATGACCGATGTTTACTGCTTTGCAAACAGAGTCTCCTAGCTATCTGCTTTATAAAGGAGATGGATGCTTTGTTTGGTCTGATAAGTGCTCCTGTGTCAGACATCATCACCCGTGTGTGTAAATAAACAGCCATCACAAGGGCAAGTCAATGATACGCTCTCAATCTCTCAATGCTTTGGCCAAAACAGTTTTTCTCCAGCGTTTCACCCAGTAGGCTGTATGAAATGTGACAGGGCAGTACAGGTGTAATAAATATCACCGATTGACTGGAAGCAGATTAAAAAGACACTGTCGATTCATCAGACGTGTGGATGGAGGGAATCGCGTTCTTACCGTTTAAGTGAGAGAGGTAATCAATGTACGCCAAAATGTATTCAGGAATGTCACCGTATTTCTTCAGTCCAAGCTCAAATATCTTAAAGGCCACAGATTTGTCCTGTCGGCACAGGAAACGTCATTCAGATGCTGTTTTTTAAAATGCAATTACTGAAGCAATAGTCCTTTAGATTTCTGAGGGGTGTTAAAGTTAAATATGTCAGGTGGGGTCACATTGTGAAAAAAAATTAAGATCAACCAGCAAAACAGTTTTCAACATTGAAGATAATAATAAGAAATGTTTTTTGAGCAGGAGATCAGCATACTAGAATGACTTCTGAAGGATCATGTGACACTGGAGTAATGATGCTGAGAATAAATGACATCTTACAATATATTACAATAGAAATTAAATAAGCTGTAGTAATATTTCACAATGTAAACAATGTGTTATGTTTAAATAAATGCAGCTTTGATGAGCATAAGAGAACTCTTTTGAAAACATTTGAAAGCCAGACGTTTGAAGGGTAGTGTACATGTAAGAGACGTGTGGTGTTAACGTTACCTTGCTGCAGTAATATTCCATAAGAGCAGCAGTGACGTACACATGATGCCGCGTGCGAGCATCCTCTCTGGCCTTCTTAAAGATGGTGCGACCAGACTTGATGCCTTCAGCTCTTCTGGCAAATTTCATGTACTGGATATAGACCTGAACAATTCAACGGGTCAGTCTCTGTTAATACACAGCAATAACAAATGTATAATTCAACAAAAAACAAAAAAAACAATTTTAAAGGGATAATTCACCCAAAAATGAAAATTTGATGTTTATCTGCTTACCCCCAGGGCATCTAAGATGTAGCTGACTTTATTTCTTCAGCAGAAAGATTTTGAACTCAAACCGTTGCAGTCTGTCAGTCTTATAATGTAAGTGGATGGGAATCACGGCTTTGAGAGTCAAAAAAACATACACAAACAAAACCAAATTAAACCCTAATACTTGTGACGATACATTGATGTGCACAGACCGATCGTTTTGTGTCTTTACACATCAATGTATCGTCACAAGCATTAGGGTTTAATTTGGTTTTGTTTCTGTATGTTTTTTTTTTACTCTCAAAGCCGTGATTACCATCCACTTACATTATAAGACTGACAGACTGCAACGGTTTGAGTTCAAAATCTTTCTACTGAAGAAATAAAGTCAGCTACATCTTAGATGCCCTGGGGGTAAGCAGATAAACATCAAATTTTCATTTTTGGGTGAACTATCCCATTAAACAATGAATTTCCCAGACATTTCCATAATCTCTCCAGTTGAATGTGATTACTGGAGAGGAATTGATAAAAACTATTCAAAATGATTTCTTGAATCACTCAGAAATCAGACACACTACGGGTTGTGAGCAGGTTTTTCTCCTGAAGTTTTAACAGAACTTTATTATTATTATTTGAACATCACAGGCATTTCTCTCTAAAGACAGCTGGACTCACCAAAGTAGGGTCGATATCTTCTATGGCAAGGAGGCGGTTGTATATACTATGAACCTTCTCGTGCTTCATGCGACTCTGTGAAACAGATCAGTAATGTAAATGCACAAATGTTGAATTGTCAGATTACAGAGGACAGGATTTTTTTTGCCCTTTTGAAATAGAGTTTGTTTCGTTTAAACACCCTAAAAAAAATATAATAATCATGATGTCACAACTTATATTTAACAAATTATAGTTAAGTAAAACTGCAAAAAAAAAAAAACATTTTCGCTATTTGAAATAATTTTTACCAACAAATAAATTAGACATATCTTACTAGCTGAAAAAAAAAAAAAATTAATTTATTTGCAGGTAAAGCTATTAAAAAAAAAGTAAGAAAAATGAATAAAAACTACAAAGAAAATTTATAAAAAAACATCAAATATACAACAAAATTACTAAATCTCTAAATAAAATAAAAAGTAAATATAAAATTCAAAATATTAATAAAAACTATAACAGTATCTCAGCGATACCTAAATAACGCTGGTCACAACCAGGAGCAGATTTACACATGACATAGTGAACTATTCTTATAAATGCAATGTAATTTACATTTTGAAGTTTTAAAGGTAGAGTAAAAAACCAACCCAATCAATAATGAAAGTAAGAAAAAAAAAAAAAAAAAAAAAAAAATGACCACATAACTAAATTCTGATTCTTTTCGGTGCTAGAGACCTTGACTAACATAAGCGGACCTCATGGAAGAGCTTAAAATGCAGCGAAGGTGTAGAATAGGGTCTATTTAGAGGTATAACAGCTCGGGTCATCCTTTAATGCAGTTCTAGAGATCTTACCTCTTCATAGTCTGCAAAAGAGAAATACAGCAGCATGTTCTTCTTGAGCAGAGTTCCTATGGCACGCTCGTAAATGTTAGCGGCTTCATCACTGAACAGCTTGGCGTTGTTCATGTCCTGAATGAGGAGATCATGAGTGAAATAAGTTGATCATGCAACATGCAATAGAAGACCTGAGTCACTAAAAGCAACCAAAGAGAAGCCATTTTGAAACTATTTTAATTTCAAGGACCGGTGGCGAAACTGTTTATATAAAATGATGTGCAAACCAACCCCTTTTTCTGCCAGCAGTTTGCTGGACTGTTCCAGGTACTGGGCAGCTTCGTACCAGACGTCAGGGTGATGGCCGAGCACCAAAAGACACTGCTCATAGGCGAACATCACTGCAAGTGACAAATAAAATAAAATAATTAGATGTATAGCAAAACTCAATTGCATGTTTGCAAAATGTAAACTATATTAAAGCCCAGCTCTAATCTGTTAAATGTTAATATGTGGATATTATAAACAATAAAATGATAAGTGTTGTAAACTGCAGTTGACTGTCAAAACCTGCAGCTCATCATTTATGAATCTTCCTGTAAGTCACCTCTCTTGGTGATGAGGGTCTGATCTTCGGTACGCAGTGGGTTGCTCTTCTCCCACTGGATGTATTTCTTCCACATCTCCACCTGCTGGGCCTCCTGTGGGGAGTTCTGGGGCGGCACCGAGGGGGCGTTCCGGTCCAAACCCTTCATCACCGTCTCATACTCCTGAACGGGATAAAAATCAGCGTAGAGAATTAATAACATGAGAGGAACATCACGAGAAGAAAGAGAAGCAGATGTGACTGTGTGAGATTTATAGTGCATTTTGAGCTTTTTTTGGAAACAACAAAAAAAATTGGAGAACCCCAACATAATGTTATGCCTATCAGAAAACCCTATTGTTTTTATCATAACACACACTTTAACCCGTGCAGAACTCACCTTGGCGACTCTCCTGGCGTTCATGTAGTCTCTGCTCCGGTCTTCAATCATCTTTTTGGCCAAATGCACATTTATGCCCTTTACAATGAAACAAAAGCCATTTATGACGAACTAGTGATGGCACGTGCACATTACAACCAAATTATCAATAGATAGTTGAAGAGAACAAATCTGAATTAAAAACCTGAATTCTAATAGACCCATTAATCTTCAGTGTACTCACCTCTTCATACTTGCTGTAGTCCCTCCAGAGCTGCTCAATGTTAATCATGGGGTTGACGCAGCCTCTCTGATACACGCGTCTGACGGCTGTGATGCGCTGGTTCTCAGCGTATGACCCCACGGCCTCTCTACAGACACATACAGAGAGCCCTTCAAATGCCTGATGAACTTCTTTAATGCCCGTGAAATTAGTTTTGAAAATACAAATGGTGTACTTACACTCCCTTGAGGAAGTTGATGTAATCCACCCAAATCTAAGAGGAGAAGAGCTTTTAGCTAATGTCCATGAACAAGGACATAAGAACAAGGACTGTCAAAACACTCACCTGATAGGACATAATCTCCATCCCAATCTTATCCAAAGCAAAATCATAAGCCTGTGCCATCTTTTCCCTGCCAAAGAACAGCACATTTTAAGTATTTAAAGTGACTTTCTAATTATGTGTGACAAGAAAACATACAACTCACAATGCACAAGTAGTGATCTGACGATCATCAATGTGCAACTTTATTTTCTAAATTTGTTGTAAAGTAAAAGCGACAATGTAAAATATAATTTTGTCTCATTTGCTAATATTAATAGTATTATGTACAATAGGTCTTTTATCTTGCATTCTTCTAACCTAGGTTTTTCCTCCCACACAAATGATCAGCATAAAAGTGAGTAACAGTGAGAATCAGTTTGGTTATTAATTGTTCCTCTTTGAACTATATATGCATATTATCCAGAATTATTTGAGGAGGTTTCAAAGAGCATCTTGTGCTTCAATGGGAACCAGAAAACCAGACATGATACTTTGCATGGCCATTGCGTATTTGTTTAGTGAACTAATAATAATGCAGAACCTGAAATATTACCTATTCGTTCTACATCATGAAGTATTTGTTTTAATTTAAGCGTACGGTTTAGATTTCAGCTTATAGAATTTGAAAACTCAGACTGAACTGTGTTCTCAGTGTATATTAGTGTATTATCAATCTCTAGATAAAGTCACTTGACCACTACTTTAAAGCCATATATACACAACTGTGTCACATACTTATAGCTGGGCAGTTTTCCTTTGGTTTCCCGTACATATGAGAGGTAGCACTTCCACAGGTCAATGTGCAGAACCTTCATCAAGCACCTCTGAAATAACTGAGCAAGAGATTGAACAGTGAGCAAACTCTTCTGACACACAAGATGAGAAACATAAAATTACAGTACTGACTTAATTACTGCAATCCTTTACAAAAAATACAGACTTGAGACTCCAAGACAAACACACATCAAAGCCAACAAATTCTAGACTATGCTCCAATATATATATATATATATATATATATATATATATATATATTTATATATATATATATATATATATATATATATATATATATATATATAGGTGCTTATATTTATCATCAACTGGCAATACCATGGTACTTCAATATAACACTGAATGATTAACATTCATACATCTTAAAAAACATGGTACTTTTGAGACATTTTGAAATGTCATGCCAAATATTGGCTCATTTTGGATTTCATGAGAGTTACACATTCCAAAAAAGTTGGGACAGGTAGCAATAAGAGGCCGGAAAAGTTACATGTACATATGAGGAACAGCTGGAGGACCAGTTTGCAATTTATTAGGTCAACTGGCAACATGATTGGGTATAAAAAGAGCCTCTCAGAGCGGCAGTGTCTCTCAGAAGTCAAGATGGGCAGAGGATCACCAATTCCCCCAATGCTGCGGTGAAAAATAGTGGAGCAATATCAGAAAAGAGTTTCTTAGAGAAAAATTGCAAAGAGTTTGAAGTTTTCAGAAACAAAAGAGTCATGAAAGGTAAACGGGACTCAAAACTGACCCCGTATCACTGATGTTTTGTTGCTAAAATGCATTAACAGTGAATTGCTCACTGAACTGGGATCTAAAAAATAAGACAATATATCCGACGAAGAATCAAATCGGTATGTTTTTATCACCCTCGTTTTATGTCTGATTGCCTGTTTGCCGGATTTAGCAGAGCAAACAGGATATTTCTAGAGTAGCATTATAACATCTTGATGTTTACTCTGCCTGAGCTTTTGAGGACCTAAAGTGGTGACCTAGATGGAGCTCAGCTTTTATGGTCTCACACCTGTGTATGTGTCTGTCACAACAGAGTAATATCATACGATCAATAGATCCCACATGTGGCTTCCATGCCAAAACAAACGCTTACCTTTTCAACCTTGTCATAGTTTTTAGCCTTGATCTGTGGACACATTTGAAAACCAATATTATTAAAAACGTGGTCTGTAGCAAGACTGATTTTCTCCACACGCATGCACACATAAACACTTTAACATCAACGATGTGACATTCACACAACTCTGCATAACATCGTGTCAGTTACCTCTATTCATTAACTGCATGTGATGTTCACAAGATTCACCAGAGCTAGGGTTTGAAGAATTACTCATTTCATGAGTGTGAAGACAAAGCAACAAATGTTGTGATGGGTATTAGGCATTATGCGTTAGTAAAAATACTCATTTTTGAAGTGCATAGTCCTGAAAAAGCATTGACCCCATGAGCCGCATCTGAAGCTTTTACAAAACTACTGTTCTGGCGCAGTAAGTAAAAATAAGTATTATAGAGTTGAAATCATACTATAGTCATATATGAAATATCATGCTCAAAGGATGACGATAACTTAAAATTCAGGTTTACTCAAGTTTATTTCATCCTCCTTAGAGCAATATATGAATAAATAAATTAATTTCACAGGGTTACAATTAACATTTAATCCTCAAATAAATCTTAGCTTCTAATAATAACAAACAACAAAAAACAGCAAAAAAAAAAATAATAATAAAAAAAAAAAAAAATAAATAAAAAATTTAAATAAAAAAAACACAAAGTTAATTTCTCACAGCATTTCTCACCAATTGTGTCATAAGCAGAAATAAAACTTAAGGGCTCAACAATAAGGACTCATCTCTGCTGGCATGACACAAATATAATAACTCATTTTATGTGTCAGAACAAATATAATTGACATTTTTCATTAAACTCGAAGTTCCCCAAAGCTGCCACAAACAACTATAATGTTAATACCATGACAGCTACAAAAGGAAGCTGTTTCTGGCATTGAATAAAAACTAAATAAAAAAGGTAACTCCAACTCAACTCACAATACAGACCCTTTTCCTCAAGATTCTGAGTTTATAAAAGATTGAAGTTATAAACTAACATCTTGCAATTCTTTTCTCGGAAATAAAAATTAACTTGCAAGTCTGAGAAAAGTCAGAATTGTAGAACAAACTCACAATCATGAGAAAATTTTGAATAATTGTGAAATAAAACCGCAAATATATTTTTTACAAAAAAAAAAAAAAAAAAAAAAAAAACATTGTGAGATGTAAATTTAGAATGTTGAAGGAAAATTCGGAATTCTCAGTTTCTCTCTCACAATTCTGACTTTTTCTCAGAATTGCTAAGCAAAAAAATTTGGAACTACTAGAATAAAAGTCAGACTTATGAAATAAAAAGTCAAGAAATAGAAATAAACATGCCTTACAGTGCAAAATGTTTGTTTTTAGTCTTCAATCTATTTCAAGACATGTTCTTAAGTCTACTGGTGGTCATTCAGACAATTTCCTCTACAAAATCTTCATTTATTACCCAGTTAAAATAATAATGATTTTTAAGAAATGTTCAATAAAACACAGAAATTCAGATGCATATCATGGGATGCGTGATTTAGTACCAAGTGATTCTGGTAACTAAAAGTCAGAGTCCTGAACTTGCACAAGTTACAGTATTCTGATCAAATATAAATGCAAATGCATTTCTGAAGACATTTCAACAGCTATTGTGAAGAATCTCCCAAGTACTCAAATAACTAGTGTTTCGGAAATACAGAAGCTCTGCAGGATTGTGTAACTTTTCTGTTTTTTTTTTTCTTTTATTAGAGTTTACCCAAAAACAGTTGCCCAGTATCAAACAGGCCATCAGGGACTGAAGCATTTTCACTAATAACAACAAATGATAAAAGCAGATTTTTTTTTTAGCTGAATGAATCATGTTAATTCTTAATTCTCTGTGCAACTGTACTACATTCTAGTGTAGTAATATTAGAAGACAAAAAAATTGTTTGTTAACAGAAAACGGGTCAAATTGCAACATTAGATGATATGGCTGTTGTTATCATTAAAAGGATATTTGACCCAAAAATGAAAATCTTTTTTTATCATTTACTCACCCTCATGCTGTAACCTGTATGAAGTACTTTCTACTATGGAACATAAAACCAGAGGGAAAAAAAATTCCACTGTTTTCTCAACATATAATGCAAGTCACTGGGAATCAAAACAACACTGATCCCCATCCACTTTCATTGCACAGACTAAACAAAACTTTTTTCAAAATGTCTATTTTGTTCCACAGAGGAATGTCATACAGGTTCGGAATGACATGAGCTTGAGCAAATGCTGACAAAAGTTTTACATTTCAGGGTCAACTAACCCATTAAGGTCATTTCAGACCATCTCTGTGGCTCTTAATAATTTTAAATGGCATTAATATCGCTGAGATCAGCTGTAAGAGGTAGCTGGCAGTGTGTCTGTGCTCCAGAATGAAAGGTGACAGCCTGACATACTTAACCAACCACTCAACAGCTCCAAAGGATAACAAAACTCAGCACAACACAGTGTGAAAGATACTGGTATTGAGGCAGAATGGCTCTGGGGCACGATCACCGCGGGACTGCCGTCTCCACGCCTCGGACAGATGCACGCATGCACACACACGCACTCACACAAAATACTATGCACATTACAATGACAAGCCAAACTTGTTGCAGTGCATTTTATTACAGTAGGGGTAAAAAAGAACAGTTTTGTCAAACCCAAGCAGGGTGGAGAAGCTTGAAGAATAATCAAATAGCATTTAAATGCTCAACCCTACTGTAAGTAATCTGATCCAGATGAGTGCATAAACACTTCTGTCCTTTGTCCTTGACTGCTCTAATATCCACCTTATTTTTGACTTAAGAGCAGTCTGAATGTGCTTGAATGTGAGGCTTCCAGTGCCATTCACCTCCAGTTATTTTAGCTGCACAACGTCTGTTATGCTGCTTGATATTACAAACTGGTATTTGTTATTTTAACAATCATAAACGCACTGGTTTGTATTGCTTTTACTGTTTCCAGTACTTGTTATTCTTCTACAGTGGCTAGTGAATTAGAAGTCTTGAACACTCAAAGTAAACCACTTATAAGGTGAATCCGATTTCAATCAAGTATACTGAATCACATTAAATATAATTTTTCAGACCCTTTTAAGGTTAAATCCAGGGGATAACAGCAAAAAAATGTGTTTATAATTGACGGGGGAAAAAATTGAACTAAGAAAACTGATAATAATACATATAAATAGAATTAATTAACCACAGCTCTCCACCTATTTGGACAAACTATCCATGGTGATGCCTTTTTTTGGAGAAAATGTTGTGGATGTGTGATTGGAAATACGATGCTAACTGAACCTTCACTAAGATCAATCCCAACTGACTGCAGAGACAAGCTTTACAGAACATCCCATAGAAATTAATGCAAATAAAATGTGCTAAAAATGGACTGGAAATATTTCTTAAGGCTGAAATAATGAGAATACAATGGATTTTATCTCTTGGATACAGCAACAATTAAAAACTCTCGAGACTCGAAATAAAATGTTTTTACAATGCATTCACAAACTGCTGAAATGGATCACTTAAATGACATCAAGTTAGTAACATTAATTTATTTTGAAGCAGATTTAGGTTCTTTTACTGATATTACACATATTTATTTGGGAATGAGGCCTGACAGGTTTGGATTGGAAAAGGAAAAACTCATCTGTGTACCGTGTTTCGCTACTAAAAATGATACACCAACAATATTAAAATTTTTGGATAATTTCCTGCATAACTTTATATTAGGAAAAAGCAAAAGCTTATTTGAGGAATGGTGGATGGCAAAATTTGCACAGGAGGGATTGGTCAGTAATGTTTTAGGGCGGGGCTTAGCAAAGGGTCAACTATAATGATCAATTAAGCAGAAGAGGGGGAAACAAAACAAAAAATACATCACCGCAGCCACCCTCCACCAAAAAGTTTTCTTAGCGACGTTGAATCATTTGCACCCAGAGGAAAAATATTGTTTGCCAACTTAAGAGGCAAGAAGTCAAAAACCTTAATACAACCATCAGTGACTACAGTAGTTAATGTAATGTGTGCATCTAAACGTTACTTACCATCATAATACTTAATCTGTTCCTAAACTGCACACCTATATACTTACAAAGCTTTTTTCATATTCCCTTACAGAAATATCTATGTGGCCAGGTGTTGCATTTATTTGGAGCGAGTGTGCACTTCTTAAATCCTCAGGATTTAGCCAAACTAGTTAATGTGTGGCCTAGTGTGCATGCTAGACTACTGCTCACATGTATAATATGGAATGAGGGACAAGAGAAAAATGGATGCTAATATGGACAAAATCTTAATTACAAACAAACCACAACAACCTCAAAGAAATGACACAGGAGGCAAGAAATTGACACAAGTAATAAAGGCTAAAGCACTCCAATACCATTAAAATTGTTTTAATGCTGTTGCAGATAAAACATGCAACAATATCACCTCATAAAAGGAAAAGAATGACTTGAGAACCTCTAAATGATACAAGCTATGGGAGTTTCCCTCGACGCCCTGCGGTTATTGTGCATTGCTGGTGTTGTGTGAATATCACATTGTTGATCAAAATGGAGAGAAGCATTGTCATGCACAGATATGAAAAATAATTAAAATAAAGTATAACCTCGGCTTCAATGTATAGCTTCCAGAATCTGCCCGAACTGGGAAACTGGGCGACAAGTCGCTCGTATGTCTTCCTTGCTTTGTCTATGGGTTGATTCTAAAAGAAGTAAAATTCATTTACATACAGAATCATGAGGTACATCCTAAAGACCGTTTTACATGGAATAGCATCAGGTGTGCTGTCAGAGACCCCCGTTCCCTCCCAAAACACGTTACCCCGGGTAAGAAGGAATGCAACCCTGTGTCACTAAACCTGTGCTTCACGAATCAGTATGCTCCAAGCGTCGAGGTCATACGGGTTTTCTTCCAACTTCTTCTCGGCTTTCTTCACCTTCTCTGGGATGTACTCCGCCGCCTGTTGATGAGAAAAAGAAATGCGATATGAATGCTACAGCTGACATTGGAGAAATGCAAGTACATATCCATATTCTGAGTCAATCTCAAAGTCGAGCATTCTCCTGAAGTACTGCAGATCACATTAAAGTGTTAGTTCACCCAAAAATTAAAGTTACGTCATTAATGACTCACCCTCGTGTCGTTTCATCTTCAGATCAAGTAATGACCTTTTTCGTTCATCTTTCGGAACCATAAGTTACGATATAGTCCAGAAAAGTAATAAAAACATCATCAAAGTAGTCCATGTGACATCAGAGGGTATTTTCAATGCTTCAGCAAATTCTAACGGACCCTCTGATGTCACATGGTCCACTTTGATGATGTTTTATGACCTTTTCTGGACATGGACAGTATACCGTACATACATTTTCAATGGAGGGACAGAAAGCATCATAACTTGTGTTCCAATATCTTAAACTGTGTTCCAAAGATGAACGGAGGTCTTACGGGTTTGGAACGACACGAGGGTGAGTCATTAATGACACAATTTTAATTTTTGGGTGAACTAACCCTTTAAACAACATAATACCTAAAATACTCTGAAATAGAACTGCTGTATTTCAAAACTGAGAAAGCTGTGTTTATAGAGAGCACTTTCAAACCAAAAAAAAACAGTTTCATTTAAAGCTTCATTGTTCGTTTGTAATAAATCTCGGTACCTGTAAATGACTAACTCGGAGTGTTGCTGTAAACACTGGTGAAAGTAACAAACAATAGCATCGTGGTGCTGCGCTGCAGTCACAGTATCGCTCTCATCGACCACTCTCTGTTCAACTAACGTTACCGCAACAATTTCACTAATTTACTACAGTAACATAAAGCGACTGCTGCGCACACACACTCGACAGACGTGTAATAACCCGCTAAACATCGACACAACAGACCGCTTCGGGAGCGATCTCGACAGCTAGGCCGCAAACACAAGCACTCGATCTCAAACACTCCACAAATGTCTTTACTTTACCTGGTCCGATGGGGTTTCGGTGGACATGCTGGAATATGAGGGCTATCCGAGTACAGAAACGTCGACTGCGCTACTATCACAAATAAACTAAGCGCAGACGGTAACTATTGCAGCACTGTTTATTTGTGCATACTCTCTATACGGCCGCTCGCCCCTCACAGCGCACTAAAATGGCAGCAGAGTGAATGGAGCCGTTGCGCCACGCCCACCGGAAACGACTCACTTCAAAATAAAGGCCGCTAGAAAAAGAATCGACTGGTAGTTTTTAATAATAATAATCATAATAATCATAATAATCATAATAATGATAAGCTACTACTAAATATTGTAGAAACTTAATTTTCTGTAAAGTTGCTTTGCATTGATTTGTATCGTAAAAAGCGCTATACAAATAAACTTGAATTGAATTGAATTAATAATAATAATAATATAATTCGAAATGTAGTTAAGTATATATGCACAGTGGAGTAATGTAACGAAGAAATAATACTCCCAAATATATATTTTTGGGAGTATCTGTACTTTACTTGAGTTTTTAAATTTCAGCCAACTTTTACATTTCCTAATTAAAATGTGTACTTTTACTCCGATACATTTCCCAGAAGCATAGTCGTTATTTCAAAATGACAAAATAGTCAGAAGAACACGGACTATAATGAATTTTTTTTTAATTATTACATTTTTAATTATTATTATTACTATTATTAATATTATTTTTATGTTCTGTTAGTCACTCTGGTCCACACTCCAGTATAGTAGGTGGCAGTAATGCACCTTAACATTGGATGCAACCCACCATAAAACGAAGAAGAAGAACATGGACTGCGCGCACAGCCGCGGGTTATTCATTTCCCACTCAAGTCGAGGCTGGTGTGTGCGATATACACTATATCTTCTGCGATAATATGGTAAGTGTTGTTGTAATGATGTGCGATCTGACATTATCAAGTATATCACCAAATCACACACAGAGAGTGCACGCACGTGATTTATTAGTCTATTAAAGGGGTCATCAGATGCCATTTTCCACAAGTTGATATGATGAAAATTCTGTAACATAGTTTGGTTAAAATTTCTCAATGGTAGTGTAAACCAACACCTTTTTTATCCTGTCCAAAACAGCTCTTTTCAGAGCAAGCCGTTTTGTAGCATTTTCCTTTAAATGTTAATGAGCTCTGATGACCCCGCCCCTCTCTTCCGAGCTGCTCTCAAAGAGACTGTTTACTTTAGCAGCATTCATCGTGAAACTTGCTAATTAGCATTATTAGGAAAGGCGATTTGCAAAGATTCATTAAAAAAAAACATTATACTTACTTTTTCTGTTGGTGAAGCTGGACCACGAATGATTCGCGCGAACATAGATGCATTTTAGTAGATCAGGGGTGCATTCCCTGCAAAAACAAACATAATCCACTACGTCTTCAGCGGCTCAGATATCGGGAGTAAATGACGACTGCTATGTTCATTACTACATCCAACGACAGAACACCTCAATCATTTAGGAGACATTCTTGTCTACATCTGCTCCGGCGGTGAAACAATGGTGGACTGATGACAGTCACTCAAGGGCGGAGCTAAAGTAAGACGCCAGTCCAGTCTGTGCTGAAACACCACTGTCAATCAAACTATCGTGGGAGGGGCCTGTCTGTGTGATGTCACACAGACAGGCATCTGAGATCGGCTAGATTTGAGAAAGGGGTAAAGATTTTAGTAGATTAAAAAAAAAACAAGGTGATTTTTATCATTATAGGGTGGTTGTGTACACACATTGCTAACATACATTTCAGTTCAAATTTCAGTTCCCCCTTTAAAACTCAAAATTCAAGGCATTCTAAATTGTAGATGGCTTCTGTATGCTTTTTATATTTATATTATTTAATATAGTTAACTTAATCTATATCACACAAAGAGTTTTTCTGCAAATATCAGCATGATAACAAATGTAATAATCATTTTATACAAGTTCAGTAATGTTAGCAATAAGGGACTTACATTTTAGATATAATATTGCCAGTTTTTGCTCAATTTTGCCAACGAAAACAGTTTTGAAAAAAGATCACGTCACTGTTATGCGTCTCTGAGCAATGGTGTTTACTTATTGAACGAATCAGCTTTTTGAACAAATAAATGATTAAGTGATTCACTCATTGCTTCGTAGTCTTACCCAAAAATACAAAATGGATAAAAAGAGTTAAAACTGGACACAATCTTATCTGTGTATGAACATATTAATATATTTTATATATATATAAAATATAAGAATATAAATATATAAATGTATATACATGTAAATATTTTCTAAAATATATAATTTATATGTGGTATTTATATATACATAATAAATATATACCCTGTACACATACATATATTATGTAAACAAAACTTTTATTTTGGATGTGATTAATCGTGATAATCGTTTGAACAGCCCTATATATATATATATATATATATATATCTATATAGTACAGACCAAAAGTTTGGAAACATTACTATTTTTAATGTTTTTTTGAAGAAGTTTCTTCTGCTCATCAAGCCTGCATTTATTTGATCAAAAATACAGAAAAAAATCTAATATTGTGATATATTATTACAATTTAAAATAATTGTTTTTAAATTTATTATACTTTAAATTATCATTTATTTCTGTGATGCAAAGCTGAATTTTTAGGATCATTATCACATGATCCTTTAGAAATCATTCTAATATGATGATTCATTATCAAAGTTGGAAACAGTTCTGCTGCTTAATATTTTTTCAGAACATGTGATACTTTTTTAGGATAATTTGATGAATAAAAAGTAAAAAAAAAAAAAAAAAGAAGCTATGTTTTTAAAATATAAATATTTTGTAATAACAATATACACTACTGGTCAGTAATTTGGGGTCAGTAATTTTTTTTTTTTTCTTTTTTTTAAAATAAAATCAATACTTTTATTCAGCAAGGATGTGTTAAATTGATAAAAAGTGATAGTAAAGAAAAATATATTATTAGAATATATATTATTATAATTCATCATTATTTTGAAAAAACACAACTCTATTTAACCTTTAATAAATAAGATATATTATACAGCAAAAATGTTTCCAACACTCATAATAAATCAGAATATTAGAATGATTTCTAAATGATCATGTGATAGACTGGATGTTACATGTGACACTGAAGGCTGGAGTAATGATGCTGAAAATTCAGCTTTGCATCACAGGAATAAATTTTTTTTTTTTAAAGTATATTCAAATAGAAAACTATTATTTTAAATTATAATAATATTTCACAATATTACTGTTTTTTCTTTTTCTGTATTTTTGATCAAATAAATACAGGCTTGATGAGCAGAAAAGACTTCTTTCAAAAACAATAAAAATAGTAATGTTTCCAAACTTTTGGTCCGTATATATATGTACACTTCCATTTTTCATTTACTTGTACTTCAACTTCTACCAAAGTCATTTTCTGGTAAGATATCTGTACTTTTACTTGAGTATGGCTTTCAGGTACTTTATACACGACTGCATGCAGCTTACATAAACACATTTGCTTTGAGATGTCGTCCTGTGAAAGTGTACTGACTCTGAAGAGAGAATGCATTGTAACAGATTGACCTTCAAGTTTGAAAAGACCCTAACCATAACCTAACATGAACTTAAAACCAGTAAAAAAACAGCTTGAGTCATGAGAACTAAAACTCATTTAGCTTTTTTCCCTCACAGTTCTCCAGACAGCAGTTCTATCAATCCATTACAAAGTCAGCTGCCACAACTACAACTGATTTAACACCAAAACTGTCTAAGATAGTAGGCATGGCTCCATATTGTGAACTCAAACAGGTCATCGACATCCACATCCACTGAGGATATTCAGCAGGACACATCAGAAACACCAGTGATCCTGAAGATATGTATCCGCTTGAATCCCTTTTTGGGATCACGGTGGATGGTCTCCTCAGCAGTGCTGACTGTGATTTCAGTAAAGATAACTCATGTTCCTCTGAACTCACTGGCATTGTGGCGGAGCAAGTTCTTCATCGGGTGAATGAATGCGGTGATGCACCATAGCATGCTGAAGATCAACACAGACTCGTCACCATGCTTTCTTTACTTCTGTCCTGAGGATTCCTGCACTGATATTGAGAAATCACTTCTGTCATTTAGTGGTAGGCTAATACAAGCCTAAATAAAGTCTAAAAAAAGTGTGTGTGTGTGTGTGTGTGTGTGTTGAACACAGACACCCTGGTGCTTCTGGAAACATCCCTATTCTGAGCAAATGCACAGATTAGAATAAAAGGCTCTAAATGTTCCGGTCGGCTCAATTACATTTTTGTTAATTGAATTCAATGAAAAATCTTATTTATAGGCTGTGCACAACATATATATTATATCAATTATAAATAATTATATTAATGTCTTTATATGTAGGCTAAAGGTTTATGTGCATATGTATTTAGCACATATAATTTTGCTATCAAAGTAAAAGTGTAGTAACCATGTTTGGGTGTATTGATTACCATTTGTATAAGCACAGTTTTACTGCAAATACCAGTGTTAAACTATGGTTAGTATAGCAAAACTATGGTTAATTTGTGGTTACCGTGGTTTAACTTTAATAACCATGATTCTTTGTATGGTTAATTTTCATAAGGCATGATTAAGAATAATTTAAAGAACACATTTAATTATGTTGTTGTTGTTGATGTTGATGATGATGATTTTTAAGGGCAACTGGAAAGTGTTATCATTTGAATGCGGGGAAAAAAACGCTTTCATTTAATTTCAGTCAGGCAGATTTTCAGACAGCGTTGCTAACATTTTCCCAGCGTTCCTTGCGAGCGGTCTTTCTTCCATTTTTGAGACGGAATCAGGTGAGCGTTTCTGAGCTCGACTGTTAAAATGTGACATTTTAGTCTTGCGTTATGTAAACTAAAACACAATTTCTGTCGGTATCGATAAAAATCCACCCGAAGTCCACATTCCTCGCAGTTCTGCCTGATTTGACAGAAGATGCTTTGGATTGGAAACGGATTGTTGGACGCAGTCGGCTCGGGCTAAACACATCCGGAGCTCAGTTCTCCGCATTATTGTCGAAAACATGCATTTTAGTTTCTCAGTTTAGCTGGGTTCTGCTCTGACCAGCTTGTTTCGAAGACGTAGTAACAACTATAAGCTATTTCTAAGGTATAAGAGTGAGCAGCATAACTTTGCGAGGAGATAAACATGCAGCAGCTCCGATGCTAGCACTGCAGATGTAGCATACGAGTTTTATATGGTTTGTACAATGAGGGACTGTATATGGCTAAATGTTTTTGTAATTACTGTCATTTTAGGTTTAAGTGACCTGGTCAAAGCATCATCATGCCTGGAAGGTGAGACACAAAAGCAGCCACTGATGTAAATCTGAACTAGTGTGTAGTTGAGTCAGATAACTGATGCATTTAATACATAGACAACATAGAGATGCTCAGCAGCATCAAAGCGTTGCCGAAAACACGTGTTCACAATTTACTACATGCCTTCTGTCATCTAAATGATGGTTTATACAGTTGAGCAAGTCAAGGCCTTGTAGTATAACTGTAAAAGTCTCGTTTGCTATGTGTATAAGCTATTAGAATCTGTTTGGCTATATAAATAACATCATTTTTGGTTAGTTTTGGCCTCTAGATTAAGGTGACCAGATTTCTGAAATGAAAAATGGGGACATTTCCTAGTTCAGTGGTCAAAATGTCATTGAATCTTACTTGTTATCTACAGATTAAAACATGGGGATGTTGTTTTGTAGTTTCCACAATAATTACAATGATGTTTGAGGATCAAACGTACGTTCGTTTATTAATAGGCCTACAATTCACCAAATAAATCACACTGTATTGATCCTCTTTATGCAAAAGCAATAAAAAATGTATCCCAAAAAATGAGAAGTAGCTAAATGGTAACTATTGCAAATAATAAACAGATCAAAATAGTTTTATAACACACTTATTTACAAAAACACATTAAAAATAAAACAATAAATATGAGTGCACACAGAAAATATAATTGTTTTATTATGAATAATTAGTTTGTGATTACCTTGAAACCAATAACGGGGTCTCTCTTGATAATTGATGATAATAGCGCACTGCTTTCGTCCAAGTTCATGTCTACAGTAGCTTCAGTCTGGGACCGGACGCCAAAAACCTGGAATGTTCCCAGAAAACAGGAACGTCTGGTCACCCTACTCTAGATATATTTCCCCCATCCTTTAGTCTGTGCTTTATATTCTCGCTGTATCATACTATATGAGCCACAGAAGGCTGATGTATCAATGTTTTTTTATATTTTATCCAAAGATTCAATAAATGGTTCATTTAAAAAAAAAAAAAATAGATGATTGACTTATATGTTAGGCTTTACAGGGTTAAATGATGCTTGGTGCATACACATAGTTTAAGAGAATTAAACGTTTTTCGCCTGGTCTCTCTCTTTTAGGCTGTGGAGCAAGGCCATCTTTTCTGGCTACAAGCGTGGTCTGAGGAACCAGCGCGAGCACACCGCTCTGCTCAAGCTCGAGGGAGTCTACAACCGCTCAGAGGTCGACTTCTACCTGGGCAAACGCTGTGCCTATGTCTACAAGGCGAAAAAGTGAGTGCTGCACAGTGAAGTCTTCAGGAGATGAATGGCATGTGTGAGGAAAGACTTGACTCCGTCTGTGATGTTACACCACATTAATGGGTCTCTTTGGTATCATCACTTCGATTTTGAAGCCAACATGGAATTACAATTAACTGCGGAATGTTTCTGCTCTTATTTTGAGTGATTAATTGGTGCTTGTTATTCCAAAAGTTCTTGATGCTTTTTTTTCAAAATCAAGAGGTTGTGGGTTCGATTCCCAGGGAACACATGTTAGATAAAAAAATGTTAGCCTGAATGCACTGTAAGTCGCTTTGGATAAAAGCATCTGCTAAATGCATAAATGTAAATAACCCTAAGAGTTCATGATCAAAAATCGCCCTACGGCTGTTTTATTATTTTTTGGTCATCATTGGATTCCGCTCATGTTTCACATGGAATTGTCAGGTTATGGAAGTAGAATGGGTTGTTTTTCGTGTTGACTTTAATAGACACTTTGAAACATTGACATTTGCATGCAGTTATGACATGTTTTATCATTTTTATCGATGGTCTTACTTGGTTTCTGTCTGTAGTCATCATTGTTATTTAATGTGAGTGTTGTATGTTGTCTGAAAACACAGCAACACCCGGCGGTAAACCCAACAAGACTCGCGTCATCTGGGGTAAAGTCACACGGGCTCATGGAAACAGTGGAATGGTTCGTGCCAAGTTCAGGAGCAACCTTCCCGCAAAGGCTATCGGGCACAGGATTCGTGTGGTAAGCGCCTTATAGTTTCTCTCTCTGGCTTTAAAGGCATAGTTCACCCAAAAATATAAATTCTCATCATTTACTCAACCTGTTAGTTGTTAGTTTTTATTCTTCTGTTGAACAAATAAGATATTTTGAAGAATGCTGGTAACCAAACAGTTAATGGTAGCCATTGACTTCAATGGTATGGGAAAAATACTGATGGTACTGAGTGTGTAAATGATAACAGGGAACTATCACTTTAAGTATGAATGTCACTGAAGCACATAATTACTAACCTGACAGATTTTTAGGGCTGGTTATACTTTGCATTTGTTAGTGTGTTATGCCCATTTTCATTTGCGTAGTACATGCATGACTTAACAACGTGGCAGTGGCCTAAACCTGAATCAAGGCAGTGCTGGTTTAACAACATTATCTGCCAAAGGTCTTGCTGGTGTTGCTCTTAGAGCCACCTTTACATTTGATCCACTACTGCGTTTTAATTTGTCTGTTGGCATTTTGTCAAGTTTTTTTCTTTTGGTGTTCTCCTCAGCTTGATAGTAAAGTTTTGTCATTCGAGGTGTATTAATTGATCTTCCTGCGGTGAAATATGTATCTGAGAAACTGCATTTATCCTAAACTGCAAATGTGAGTTTAGGTTAGGAGTTATGCTAGAAAGAAGAACATTTCCAAATTCACTGATTGCAAGAACAGAGCAACTAGAGCTACTTGGAGTTGGGGGTCACAGTGGGGTTCTGTAGTTCTCTCTGAGAGGAGGTTTTGGTAGGTCTTTGTCTTGACATGCCAAGCTCAGTCCTGGAGAGTTCAGCTTGCCTTAGCACACCTGCCTGGAAGTTTCTAGTATGCCTAGTAAGACCTTGATTAGCAGGCTCAGGTGTGTTTAATCAGGGTTGGAGCTGAACCCTGCCGGTCCTCCAGGAGCATGATTGAACACCCCTGACGTATGATGTTTGGGCACAAATGTGTTCTCTTATGCTTTGTAATCTTCAAGTTTCAGAAAAGGGGAATGTACAGTTGTTGATGCATGACTTGATGCTGTAAATGTGTTACTTTGAATTCACTCCTGTGAATAGATTGAGTATGGTTGTGGCATTGCATGAGAAACAGCTTTTTTTGTAATGAAGTATTAACAATTAACAAATGTTTTGCTTTTGTTTTTCAGATGCTGTACCCATCTCATGTGTAACATGCTTTTGTGTACAGACAATAAAAAAATATTCCAAAAAGTTGCCTTTCTGGTCTTTCTTCAGTATTGCAAAATATTATAGTTTCTGCAACCACTTTGAAATCTTCCTAGCATTTACAATTTTCCAGTTTCTCAGTAGAGCACTTCTGAGAAGTGTACTGTTGTTTGGAGCCAGATTTGCAGAAGAACTCAAAAGAGCACAATTAAGGGAGATTTTAGGTTTCGTCATTAACACTTTCTCAACACTCGAGCACTTACAAGAACATTTTGTCTGGGTTTATTCTAGATCAGGAGACTGTAAATAAACTCCGTACTGTGACATTAACCTGTCTTCATTTGACTAAATTAGTTTGGTCTGAGAGTCTGTAAACGAGTGTAAGTGAGTTTTATACATTGAATATACAGTACATAAGATTAATCTAGTGTCTTTGTCACTGTCAAGACTACCCACACGTAAACTAAACGTGTTAAATGGTGTGCTGTAATGTTGTGCAATATTCTGAATTTATATCTTAAAACTATTTTTTTTTTAAAGTGAATCTGTAAAGTGACATTAGTAAAATGTCTAGTTAACATGTAATATTAGCTTGTGAATGACTACAATTAAATTATTTATATATATATATATATATATATATATACAACATATATATATATATGTGTGTGTGTGTGTGTGTGTTTGACTTGTAACTGGTATTAGATTAATTTAGTCTAAAGGAGATAATGTGTTAATAACCTGAATCTACAATGATTTGTGTTCATCTATAATTAAACGTTTTGATGTCAACAAATCAACTCAAATCAAACTTGCAGCAAATGCATAATTATATGGATAATAAACTGATATTTAATATACTAATATTGTGAATCATTTATGGCTGTATGTAACGTTAGAGAGGAAATGCATTGACATTTTTGTGCTTCCGACTACATAATTCAGCACTGAACGGGTTAATATGCGTCAGGTGTAATTTCCGATGAAATGAGAGGAATAATGTCCGCATATTTTGCAGTATTATCATCGCACTGTACTTTCTGGAATTGTAAAATGTCACCCAGAGCCCCACGCTTATTAGCTCGCTGTAATACTAGCGTTTGACTGCAGAGGATGCGCGTCGCCTTCCATCGCGCAACAAGCCCCGCCCACAGGCAGCGCTCTGACGCGCTCAAGGGGAAGCGATTTGTGGGAAATGTAGTTCCACTAACTCGCTACTTAAACAATGTGCACGTGTAGCGAACGCTCATTACACTACATTTCCCAAAGCTGGGTCGAGTCCTTCAACTAGCTGGTTTATAACGAAGCTGTTTTCCTCCATCCACTATTGAAGATCCGAAGACCAATCAGACTAACAGGTATCCGCAGCAGTGGACACTTTTATCTTTTATTCGATATGTAAAATAAGATTTATTGTGGTATACTTTGCATGCTACACATCTGTAATTCTGACACCATCATTTAAAACCAAATTTAGACGGGAAACGCATTTATGCAATTGATATTTTTGATGATGTGTGATATTTAATTATTATAATCCAGATCTGGATGCTTATATGTTACAGAATTAAATGGGAAATTATGACCTAAAAAGGCATTGGTGGGATTATTACAATAAGAATGGGATTATGCCCTTTGGCATAATAAACACATTTTGGATAATGTAAAATATACATTTGGTTTGTTTAGTCTAAAAATGCCTGTAGATGTCCCTGAATGAAATCCGGGAGGTTTGTTTTCAGTCTTTTCGGGAACTGTTTGTTCTCTTCTGGTTAACGTTAGAGGAGATGAGGGGCCTATTGCACTCAAATAAACACGACAAAGGCTTAAAGCTCATCCAGTGTCATCTAATGTGGACATCATTTAGGTTTTTATTGTGTCTTTCGAGAAAGTCAGCGCGTGATGGGATACCCGCCAGAGAATAAAACGCCGCTCTCGCGCTTTATAGATCAATATATTAATGTGTACATTCATAACTGTCCGGTAATGACAAAATACTGGCCGTGTGTCAAAAGATAGGGAGCTGTCTGCATAGTCAACGTCATTAAAGCGCTAATAGTAACCACCTTTTTGGTCATCGCAGGGTGAATCACGTGAAACCTGTCCAGAACATGTTCGGGCATATCGCATAAAAGAAAGAAATAATACACTATCTTTCGCCTTAATGAAAGACTGCTAAGTTATGTTGCATTGTGACATTAATACATACAGTTGAGGACATTTTCCCCTCATTTTCATTACCGTAACGCAATAAAATCTAAAAAATAATTATAACTATGTAGTATTTATACACCATGATAGTATTTGCTTTTGTGCCCTTCATTTATGCATATTTAAATTAAATAAATAGTATTTATTTACTCTAAAGTAATAAAAATGGTTAAAAGGAAATGCAAAACGTACAAAATGCATATTTAAATAAACTGAATTTAATATATTTATTTACTCTAAAGCAATAAAAATAGTTAATGCAAAACGTACAAAATGCTTTATAGTCAAGATAATTTTAGGTGGAAATTGTGTTAGTTGTCATGAAAATATTGTATCTTTATCTGGCCCGGATTAAGAAATCAGGCCCCTGGGTCTCACACATATGCAAGCACGGTCAAGGTTTTGAATTATAGGGTAATATTTGTTGGAAACATCTCTAGCTTATACAGGATATTTACTCTGACAGGTTACAGCCTATGATCACAACCTGAAGGACAATATTAACACCTGTAGAATACAGGATTTACACTACTAAAGCAATAAATGTAAATAGTACTTATGCAATCCATACTTTATATTGGCAAATACTATTTGCACGTCAGTATTTTGTATATCGAAAGAATGCAATAATAGCATAGAGTGTAAATAATGATTTATTGCTGGGCACAAGGCAGATTCGAACCCGGGTTCGATCGCATCAAAACCAATTCTGAGAGTCTGTACTTCTTGCTCCATTGAATACGTTCAAGCGAACGTGTCTTTTTTAATTTTAAGTGTACCAGACATTGGTGGGCGGAGCTTGTGCAAATAGCGTTTGCCAACAAGCACGCTATTTGCACTTAGTGTAAAGACACTCCAAAAAAAAAAAAAATCTTCCCCTTGCTTGGGCTCCAAGTGTGCATGGGCCCGTGCCCAGAATGCCCACTGGATAATCCAGCCCTGATCTTTATGGTCATTTTCAATTGATTTTAGCTTAACGTGATGTTTTTGTGAAATTCAACAAGGAATGCACTTAGCCTGGCCAAATGATGGCTAAAAATTTAACTGAAAGTGCCTACTAAAAATGACCTTATGCTGATGTCATTAGATAACATATTGGACAGATTGGACTATTTGAATGTTTTTCCATACAATAATTTCCCATCAACAATACCATCTTGTCAGATTTCAAAGCGTAAAAGGGAATAAATGGAATTTGTGCATATAATGTGCTCGATCAGTGCTGAGTTTGAGCTGGATGAAATAAGAGTAACATTTGCATTCGTGTTAACCCATTCCTTCTCTCATCGGTTCAGATTTGGTGACTTTGACCAGACAAAGCTCAGAGTTGAAGCAACAAAAGCGCTCCTATGTTGGTTAAAGAAGATGAAAGGACATGATTTGGGAAAGGACTGCCTGGCATCTGGTTCTGTGTACAGGGCGGTACCGTCCAGAGAGACCCTACCCGGACCTGAAGCGGACCATTACGAGCTGTCTAAAGTGCAGGTTAGTCATTCATACGTGGCATGTTATTTCTTAGTGTTTTCAGATTTGCGATATAGTTGAAATCACTTTCAGAATGTTTTTATTTTCCAGATGATGAACTGTAAAAACTTTGAAAGCCAATAAGAATCTATTGACTTCAAAGAGGTCGAGCATTTAAAGGGGTAGTTCACCCAAAAATGAAAATTCTGTCATTAATAGCTCACCCTCATATCATTCCAAACTCGTAAGAACTCAAATTAAGATATTTTTGATGAAATGTGAGAGCTCTCAGACCCTGCATAAACGGCAACGCAACTGTAATGTTCCCAGGTCCAGAAACATAATAAGGACATCGGTAAAACAGTCCATGTGACATCAGTGGCTCAACTTCAATTTTGCGAAGCTACGAGAATACTTTTTGAGCGCAAAGAAAACAAAGTGAGTAATTAAAGGGGTGTGATGTGTTTATGCGGTTTAAGGTTCAAAAAACACGTTATTTTCCACATACTGTACATTATTGTTTCTCCTCTATGCCCTGTCTTACTGAAACGTGTCGATTTTTACAAAGATCATCGTTCTGAAAAAGCGAGGTGTGCTCTGATTGGCCAGCTATCCAATGCGTTGTGATTGGCCGAATGCCTCAAGGGTGTGATGGAAATGTTGTGATGCCGTCTCCCAGCAGCACGAGACTCAGTCCAGCTGCTCTGCTCGTGCACATCCCATCATCGGTTCTCTTTTAGCAGTTCAGTCAATGTACTGTTAGGAGTAACTGAATAATTCAGGATATTAGTTTATTTCGCGTCAGAGGGAGTGTAAGGCACATTTATAATCCAAATAATTTAAGTAATTTGTAGATTAGTGCGTACTGGAGACACGAACCGCTTCAAACGATTCAGTTCAATTTGGTGAACTGGTTCGACCGGTTCACTAAGAAGATCTGGTTAAATAGAAAGATTTGTTCGTGATCCGGACATCAATAGATGAGACAAAACCAATAAAACCCATTACAAACGAGGCATTTGTTGCATCCAGTGGGGACATGATTACTGATTATAATGACTTATAATGTCTTTTTATGCGTTGCATATTGCGCTGCGTAAACATAAAACCATGTCTTTTGATCTGAGAAACAACAAACTGCTCAAAATTTAAGTTTGAATCATCATTGGCAAATTATTAAAATATTAAAAAAAAGTACTTATAGGCTGTGAGTCAGAAGCACCAGACTGTCCTTGCAAAGTTTGAACTGCCCCAACTTTATAGAAACAGCCGTTGTGCCACAGACGCATTGCAGGCTACTGGTTCAGGAAACAGTCCTCATCCTCCATAAAATGCGCAGCACACATCTGAATATTTGGGTTGGACTGTTCTGAAACAGTGTTGAAATACAACTTAACCACTGATTTCTAGTCATGTCCTCTTTTGGAAGACCAAACAAAGTTTCACTTCAACGAAACACACAGCGACTCCAAAACATGGCAGCGGTGGCAACAGAGAATAAAAGTTACGCTTTCTTTCTTTGTGTGAACATCTGGGCAGCGTTATGCAAATCTTCCCACATAGTGACGTAGAGATGTGGGGGGATGTTAGAACGAGCCATTTTAGGGGGGTGTGGTTGACTCTTAACTTTGATAAAGAATATCTCTTTGGGTTTGAGACTTTAGTATTTGCAACTTTACAGATCTTCTTCATGCACCAAGAACTTGTAACACTCCAAAGAGAAAGGAAAAATTGAAATCGCATCATATGACCCCTTTAATGACAGAATTTTTATTTTGGGGTGAACTACCCCTTTAATGCATCAGGCGTCTAAACTGCACTATGCTTATAATAAGCAGAGGACTACCGTCCATTGGTGTGGACTCTAATATAGTTAATCTTGAGGACCTATGTAGTAGTATTTCATCCTTCATATCTCTGAAGAGTCTTTAGTTTTATCAGATTTATAAAAGAAAGATACAGCTTTATGATTCTCTTAGAAAACAGCTGAGCTCCTGGAGGCGTTTGCGTGGGCGGAGCTAAAGAGTCGCGAGCACTTATGTGCTGATTGCCAACAAAACACAGAAATTTTATGCAGTTTTACTTTCCGCCTACGGTTCCAGCTCATGACCGGGATCTTTTAGTGCTAGGACCGCTTCATCGTTCACTATCAAACGATGTGTTAAACTGGGCCTTGTTTATAAAATATCCGGCACCGAAATAACGGGAACAATGTAACACTCTTTGCCTTATTGAGAAGTATTAAAATAACCATTAACTGAAACTATTAGATACAATCCAGATTTCCCATCACAAAATATTTTCCTCACCATATATACAGTATACTAAAGCCTTTTTGAATACACACTAAATATACTGCATACCCAATTGAGTGATGCTTTCCTAAAGTGTGTGCTGGAAGGGATAGTGTTTACTCACGCTCATGTCAATCCAAACCTTTATGACTTTTTTTGTCTTATGTGGAACACAAAAGATATTTAGCCTGTTTTGTCCATTCAGTGGAAGTCAGAGGGGACTGACAACATTGCACTACACTGACTTTCACTGAATGTGCAAAAACCTGGGACATTTTTCAGAAGTCATAAAGGTTTGGAAAAACATAAGGGTGAGTAAATAATGACAGGATTTTCATATTTGGGTGAACTAACCCAGCAGCATTAAAAGGCTGCAGCTGGTGTTTGTGCTCATAAAGGTAGCCAAACCCTTTGTTGTGTCATTTGTTTTGTCCGTCGCACCCCTGCCGTCAGCATTTTGTCAGCTTGTTAAGAGACGGTCCTGTGCTGCCAACAATTTTCTTTGTCTTTTTCCATCACACTACCTTTCTCTCTCTCTCTGTGTATCTCTCAGCCACTCTGTACCTCACTGGTGATGCTGTGTGTGCAGTGATTGTAATTGGCTGCTCACCCTGTATTTAGAAGCTGTTTACATAATCTAGCCCCGCCTTATTTGGCACCTACAGCCAATTGCGATCTTGGGTTCCGGTGATGCGTGCAGCAGCCTTGCCTGTTGATAGGTCGATGCCCCCCTCAGTGCTCAGACAAGCTGTATGTTTGTGCAACGTGAGTGCGTTAGAGGGACATGGGAAGAGGGGGACGCCCTGCATGTGCTGAGGAGCATTGCAAAAAGCTTCACGGCAGGCTTCTCTCATTCATTTAATGCAGCCAGACACATCTCATTCTTTACTTGCTTTTTTTGTAGCGCTAGGTTGACTTACCTCAAGGCGCTTTAACATGAGTGTGTACATGACAAAAACACAAAAGTACTGGTTTAAAATTTATTCTTGGTCCATTTCTTCACTTTCTGTTTTCTGGAACCTGAGCTGTCCTTCTCAGCGAGCCTTTGGTCTCTAGATCGTTCTGTTCTCTGCATTCTGATCAGTCCCAGATAAGGCTTTTTTTTCCCAAGCCTGTTTCCCTTGAGAGCTTGTGACAAAGTTGCTAAAGCTGTGCTGATTCGTGGGGCAGCTGGCTGACAGAAGAAAATTAGCTGTGTGTATTTCTGTGCTGTGAAATGTTCTCAGCCCTTTTCTGTCAAAAAACATATAGGGCGGTATGATTGCGGGATCCAGCCACAGAATTTGGCAAATGTTGAAGAAAAGCTGACAGAAATATATTACTATTGTATAGTAAAATGTTCTTCTCAAAGTAATAAGTTATTAAAACCTATTTTTTTAGACATAGCAATTTTTTGTCTGTTAAAAAAAAAAGAAAAGAAAAGTAAACCTGTTGTGCAGCATTTTGTTTGCCAAAAAAAGCAAAAAGAATTGTTATATTTTCATTTGATTAAATTAAAAAATTAAATTAAGTTGTTAGTTTATGCATTTATTTGATTTTTGATAATACAATTGTATAAATAGACAGGGAAACTAGGGCTGGGCAATAAGGCAAAAAAATTAAATCGCTCTCTCTTTTTTTTTTTACATAACGTTCGACCAATTCTCGATTTTTTTTAATTTTATTTTTACACTTAAAGAATTTAACTACAACATGATTCAAGTAGTATTTTCTTTGTTAACCATCTAGTTATAGAAAGTTCTATTCCAAGACATCATGAAGTTGTCAACATAGTGTAAATATAAAACAAATCACTTGTTAAATACAAAAATAATATAAAGTCTCAAAAGTCAAGGCAATTCAAATTCAAAACAACTACAAGTATAACACAAGTAGACTATTATTAACTATAAATGTTTTGGAAAAACAAAAAAAATAACAGCAGATCTGTCAGCATCATGCAAACATAAATATCAGACATACAGAGTAGTAGTTCTTTACAGGTTATTCATTCCACTGCGCTGCTTTTCCATTGTTTTTTTTTTCTATGTAAACATGCACTTGATGGACGCGTTTGGCCATTGTGCTCACGTGTCTTGCAGCGTCTCATGCATGAAACGGCATTCTACAAACACGGCACTCAAGTTAAAAGGAGCTCAACTCCTGTCTCCTTATGTGTTTTTTTTCCCCATTCCACTGGCCGCACCACATCTTTGTCAATGCAAAAGTGCATTTTGTGTGAAATAGCATCTACAGCGATATGTTCTGCTTTTGGGTCCTTCCTATAGCGTGACACATGATCAGTTAATCATGTGCGCCTTCATGCACCCAGATCAATCTTTTCTCTCATCATTAGCATACTGTCCATGTGTCTAATTTTAGTGTGGAAAGGTCATAGTTCTATTCAAAATTGCAGTTCTTTGATTTATAAAAAATAAAATCGAGGTAAAACATTAAATTCGAATTAATCAGTAAAACCAGAAAAATTGCACAGCCCTCAAGGAAATACTAGGGACTAAACGAGGTAATTAACTAGACACAGGTGTAACACGAGGGCCAATCGAAAACCAAGGCAACTAATGAACAGGGACAAAGGAAACATAAACTAACATAGGAAACAGTGCAAAGCTAACTCAGTGCAACTCAGAACAGGACTCAAGCACAGGTGTGACATTACAATATTAGTCTGGCAAGTAAAAAAAAATGTACTAGCCAATGGTGATTCTATTGCTAATGTGTGCTGTCTGTAACATAGTTTGGTTAAAATTTCTCAATGGTAGTGTAAAAAACACCCTTTTTACCCTGTCAAAAACAACTCTTTTCAGAGCAAGCTGTTTTGTAGCATTTACCTTTAAATGTTAATGAGCTCTGCTGACCCCGCCCCTCTCTTCAGAGCCACTCTCTGAGAGACTGTTTACTTTAGCCGCATTCATTGTGAAACTTGCTAATTAGCACATTATTAGGAAAGGTGATTTGCAAAGATTCATTTAAAAACCTTATACTCACTTATAGGGTTGGGCTGAAAGACGATCGCCGATGGCTGACAGACATCACAATGTTAAGCTGACATCGTGATTCATTTCCCCCCTCCCCCCGCCTTCCACAATCCACCGCAACCCAGTTCCATGTTCAGAAAGGAAATTAAGTGTACTACAGAAATAAATAGCTACGAGATGGGAGGATTAAAAAATATACTTCAATACTTTTTCTCGCAATTATATCGTTGGGTAATTATTGGCGACTGTATATAAATTGCGGGAATCAGGGAGCCGCTGTGGAAACCGCTTTCGATTGCGCGCTCTTATTTTAATTTCACTTTTAATACTATGGAGCGACAGTACTTACCACACATTTGACAAGATTAGATGTTTGTCATTGATGCTCGGGATCTTCAAATCATTAGCCATGCAGGGGCGTAGCAAGCTTTTCAAAAGTGTGGGGGATGGATGAGGTTTGTTTATTAACAATAAAAACGATGAATACAGTGACAGAGGGGTACAAAATGTATAACATACAAGATATAAAAAAGCTTCCCATTTAAATGAGTGATACTAGATAAGTATAAAAACACACTCGGAACTAGAGATCGACCGATATGGGGTTTTTCTATAGCCGATGCCGATGCTGATGTTTAGAGGTCAGGGTCAGCGATGGCCGATATGTGCTGCCGATTTTTAGGGCTGATATCTTGAAGTTTTCCCCCTCATTTGCATGCTAAAATGTCACACTAATAATAAGTGGATGCACAACATTTCTAAACTTATCATCATTTATTGAGCACTGACTTGAACCCATCTCTCGAATCCTAATTTTTGTGCACTGCACGGTATTACAAATAAAAAAAAATTATCTAAACTTAACCAAACAAATCAATAACTGACCAAGTATTAATTATATATACACAATATATATATATATTAAAAAAGTCAATCATTTACATAAAAGTTTTAGAGCATTTATCAAGCAGAATTTTTCAAGTTTGTTGGAACATAAATGTAAACTTAAATATACATTTAAATAAAAGAAAATAAAATTCAATTAAACTGAAAAATATAAAAAAATAAAAATATATAAAAAATAAATAATAGTACTGCAAACACACTTGCAACCAGCAACATTTGTGTTTGGTATAAATGACACAGAACATCTAAAGTGCATACAATTTCAAACTTACATCGCAGTCTGTTCATTATTAAGATTAAGTACAGTCCCAAACATATAAAAGGTTACACTGGTCAGTTTACAATAGACCGTAGTATACCGGTCCATCTGCTGTTATGCCAAGGACGTTTTTGCTCATGTGAAGAGGATGATCTTTTCCGTCTAGTTTACATTTAAAAAAAAATAAAATATATTATAGTTTAACATTCAGATACATTGCGAATATGGAAACATTCGGATATGTGCAGAACGAGACGGTGAGCAATAACCTCCAAATACATCTAGCCAAACCCGCGCCAGCGCTCGTCCTCGTCTGCACGCAACACCCACTGTCACGATCTAATGCACTGTAAATGCAGGATTTTTAAAACAAATAGGCCTACCGGAATGCAAAAATTCCAAATCGAACATTTTGCCAAGGATCAAATAAAGAACTACTCATAATAAACACACAAAAAAAATAATTAAAAAAAAAAAATTCATTGACTGCGCAGCACAGCCACATACGAGCACCACAGTTACGTTTGGGATCATTTTATTTTTAATACTATAGTGTAATTTGAAAACATTGCAATTGCGTTTTTAAAATACAACAACGAGCACCACGAAACCATTTAAAGGGGCGCATTCAGGGTCTCCTTGACGGAAAACAGTCAACAAAGTAAAATGATCTCAAATGTACAGCGCATTCAGTTCAAATGATCATAATCACATATTCATTTTACAGTCCTGCTACTAGCATTTTATTCAGACTAAAACCCCCTTACCGGGTGAGAAAGCTTTTTTTCCGAGTGGCTTTTGCATACTAATATATACCGCTGCAGACGCATTTTGTTAATGTTATTCATTAATTGTTAATTTAAACCACGATCGATCATGGAAATTATCAAATATTGACATCCCTAAATGCAAATGAGTTGGATGGAAACCTGTATTGTCTGCATTCAACCATGCTTCCCGAACAATTTCATTCACTATCTGTGATGCTTCAGGACAGCTGTCTCCGAGCGCGGTGCTGTTTTGAGCGGGGGCGGAGTAACGTAGCAGTGTTTGTGAGAGCTGCCACCTACTCCACCCCATTTACAGAGTGAAATTCTCTGACTACCTTTATCTCCCGCGGATGTGTTGTTGAATCTTCCAAAAGTTTGGCTTGGGGTCCTTCACAGGCGGCAGCAGCACTTTCCACTGCACCAATAACACGGGGCTGCCCGCCGACGTGCCTGAATTTAAATCGGCGCTACTAAACACGGATATCGGCCGATGCCGATATATTAAAAAATGACAAATATCGCTCTAACGTGACTCTATGTTGTGTTACATACAATAACTTTGTCGGACACACGGAAAATAAGTCAGTTTGTTGTGCAAATACACAACAGTGTTGCTAAAGAATCAGAATCAGAAATACTTTAATAATCCCAGGGGGAAATTATTTTTGTTTTAAAAACTCCAGATATACGCCTCCTCAGCATTTACCGATAAATCGGACTTAGGTCTCTGCAGAGCAAAAGTGGGCGTTTATGACCTTGTGGGTGTTTTCAAACTGCTGGGAGTTTCCTAAATCATGCAATCAAAATGTCCCCCTTACCTAACACCCCCTAAACCTACCATCACTATGACGTCAGTCAATCAGATCACTAAAAACACCCTGAGTAACTCCATCTTTCCTGCAGAGACCTATAGGGATAAATCTAACACACCAGAGAGGCGGGACTTTCATGGTCACATCATGTTTGAGATGGAGGGGGGAGACAGGCAGCGCAGCGTGTGCAGACACAGAGCGGCCAGAGAAACAGAGCGTAGTTAGGCTTTGTGCAAAACTGCTGCAGAAAATGTGCGGGTGGTTGAAACTCTCACCGGGAAAAGTGTGGGTGTTAAAACACCCACATCCCCCAACGGGTTGCGACGCGCCTGGTCATTGTGTCAGGATCTTCAAATCATCCGCCATCGGCACACTCTGGGTGTGGTACATGAGCCATGTACAATACTGCAACAGGCTACAGTTGCTCCGTAAATGCATCGGTGACTCAATCATTTAGGAGACATTCTTGTCTACATCTGCTCCGGCGGTGAAACAATGGTGGAGCTAAGGTAAGACGCCAGTCCAGTCTGTACTGAAACGCTACTGTCAATCAAACTATCATGGGAGGGGCCTGTCTTTGTGATGTCACACAGACAGGCATCCAAGATTGGCTCGATTTGAGAAAGTGGGAAAGATTTTAGTAGTTGGAAAAAAAAAAAAACACATCATTATAGTGTGGTTGTGTACACACACTGCTAACACACATTTCAGTTCAAACAACTTGTAAAAGTGCATGTAGCATCCGAAGACTCCTTTAATAAATTGATGCTTATTGTAAATTTTACCATATTTAGGGCCCGAGCACCAATGGTGCAAGGACCCTCTTGGAACTGACCCTTAGTTACTGTTGCTATGTCCAACAAGCCATGGCGCTCTCACACCACACATCATGTTCTCACAAAAAATACATAGTGGAGCAAAGAGGACACTGACAACACGCCATTAGACAAGACAGAGCAGGTAACTTCTGATATGAAACAAGTCTCAGCCTTTAAGTTTTGTCCTTATTTTTTTTTTTTTAAGAAATTCAAACAATAAAAACCGTTTTGTGGCTCTTCAATGTGGCAGGTCGTTGTAGTGCCTCCGTTCAAACAGCATGTGAACAAATCATCTTGTCCTCTTTACTAGTTACAGCACAAAATAAACATGAATGACCATCAGAAGGTATCTCGTTTAGACTGGGGAAAGACGTCAACGCACATCATTTTTCAAGTTCAAGTCCAGTTTGTTTGTCGGACAAAATGGCAGATTCCGCATTATGATTGGTCAGATCGCCTGTCAATCAAACTCCCTGCGAAGGGTTATTTCTCATGATGGAGGTTGTAGATGAGCAGCTGACTTCAGTTGTGTGTATGATATCACTAGCGATGTTTGAAGATGCCCATCCTGGCTTTAAACTGAGAGGCTATAAAGTACATGCTGTTCCCTTTAGCGAGCTAATCCGGCTGGCCTTTTCTCCCTGGGTTTTAAAACATTTTGGAGACTGCCTTTGCTTACAAACACATGTACACAGACACACACTCTTGACTGCTCGGAGCATGATACGCCACAGCGCTCGTCACCCAGGGCAACGGCCCATATAATCGGCTGTTGTCTCAGCTGGCTGTGAGCAGCACAGACTTTATTGCTGTCTGGCCTGTTATAAAATATTTTATTTGTTTTATTTGTTATTAGGCACATGTCGCAGTGTGTAGCTGCACGTTGGGTCAGGTACATTAGTCACACTTTAGTTTGGGGACCAGTTCTCACTATTAACTAACTATTAATTACGACTTTTGCCTCAATAAGTGCCTAATTTGCTGCTTATTAATAGTTAGTGAGGTCGTTGTTAAGTTTTGGAATGGGGTGGATTAAGGGATCTAAAATATGGTCATGCAGAATAAGGCATTCATATGTGCTCTTTAAGTACTTATAAACAGCCAATATGCTAGTAATATGTATGTTAATAAGCAACAAGTTAATAGTGAGAATCGGTGTCTATACTAAGTGTTACCAGTACATGACACTTTAGGCAAAACACCAGTTTTTTGTTGTTGTTGTTGTTGTTGTTCAGGAACAGACCAAATTAAATAAAACATCCAAAACACACATCTAAACATTTATTTAATTCAGACTAGTGGAAAGAAAACATCCAAAATGCATATTTAAGTGTTTATTTTATTAGACTTTATTTTCTGCTTCTGTAGATTTCAATGACAGTGCCTCATATTTAAAGGCTATTTGCTAAAAATAAAAAATTTATATGCTTCTGTAGCACTAAATTAAACTGAAATCAATACCAAAATCTTTATTTATTCACCAATAGCCCAATTTATACAAAATACTCCTAACTCTAATTTTTATTCCTAAAAATATGGTTATAATTATTTTTTTCATAGCTGTTGAGATTATTTTCTGATTTATGGAATAATAAAAAAGATTTTTAACTCTATTATGTCAACAAAATTAAATAATTTTGAACTTTTATCCAGTGTTCAGATTTCTGTTCTGGAAGTTTATGCAAATGAGTGCTTATTTAATAAGATAATGCCTCATTCCCATAATCAAACACAACTTTTCAGCAAACTTTGTCAACCGTGCTGTGATTAATCAACCAGGGAAAGTGTGATGATATCAGTTTAATTTTTTTGCCCTATTAAGGCTATGTCTACATTAAACCAGATACCTTTGAAAACAGCTTTTTCATTTTAAAACTCTCTCTGTCCACACTAGTGTATCACAACACAGTTTTAACTGCACTGCACATGCGTAAAACCTCATAAGAGCTCACTGAGATGATACAGACGCACAATATTCTTCTGGCAGGATCATTTTATTTAGCAAAATATCTCACCAGTCAATGAGTGTCACACTCAGTCACCATCATATGTTTGGGCTAAAAGCAGCCGCACTCATGTTTTGCTGGAGGACAGCAAGTGCCAGTACATTTTCTGTCTTCTTTGCAGGACTGTGATAAGAAGAGTGTACAAAGTACCGTGTCTTTAGCAAAAGTGTGAAAGTGAATAGCACATAACAGGCACAATACCAGTACAAACACAGATAACTGTCAGTACATCAGCTGTCTGTGTTTCAGCACCACGTGCAGCACAAGACTCGATGGTTCCCTTGCATGACGTGCTGGTTTTTCCCCAAGCCACCATTAGGCAGTATGTGCTGCATGGTTTTAGGAGTCTGACTGGTTTCCTTCCTCTGTTTTTTTCGCTGATGTTATTTGTCTTTGCCCAGTATATGCTGACAACATTTCCTTCTTTCATTTCCTGTCAACATTTATTTGCATTGTCACATTTTTCCATTGAGAAGTGCTGAAATGCAATAAACCACGCTCAAAAACAAGCCTGGCAGCTGAGCACCTGATCTGCTGATGTTTCTCCCAGGATGCTTTTGAAACGGCAGCGAGAGCTGAGGGTGGCCTCTCACTGGATGGGGGCAGTGCATCCGACGCAAAAGAGTTGGAGGACGAAGTGGGGAGAAGCAAATACCACCACAGTGTTTGTGTACTCAAGCCCATCCGCTCCACCAGCAAGTACGTACTAAAGTTACTGATCATTTCACTGTCCATTTTCAGATGTCTACATATTTTAAAGGTCAGTCTCTTGAATGTCAGAGAGATGCCAAGAGAAGAATTTTCTGAAGCAAATGATGACAAACAGAATAATTTGCATAGATAACAGGGTCAGATGTTAAGTGGTTAATAACAGCCTTAAAGGAATAGTTTACTCAAAAAATGAAAATTTGCTGACAATGTACTCACCCTCAGGCCATTCAAGATGTAGATGAGTTTATTTCTTCATGGGAACAGATTTGGAGAAATGTAGCATTACATCACTTGCTCACCAGTGGATCCTCTGCAGTGAATGGGTGCCATCAGAATGAGAGTCCAAACAGCTGATAAAAACATCACAATAATCCACACCACTCCAGTCCATCAGTTAATGTCTTGTAAAGTGAAAAGCTGCATGTTTGTAAGAAACAAATCCATACTTAAACCTTTTGAAAAAAGTTGAGTTCATTGTTGATTTGCGGCTTGAATGTGAATCTCCATTGAGGTTTTAATGCAAATTACATGGATTCACACACCAAAATAAGACAACACTGAGGATACATGAATTTGAGAATAAACTAAGCCAGGACATTGACACAAATGGCAAGATTCGATTCGATTTCAATTCACAAGCTTGCCATTTTTATGATTATTGGATTGGAGGCACGCTATAAATAATGTTTTATAAAGTGTTGTTCACGCATCAATTGAAAACAGCCTAAAATATAGATTCTTAGGATTTAAGAATCAGTTCATCAAAATGAGAATCGATTCAAATTGAGAAATCACTGTTGTCAAGCCAGCCCTAGTAAAGACATCTTTCAACAAAAAGTAAAATTACAACCCTGTTGAAATGCCACTGCAGTGATTAAGCTCAAATGACACAGTTTTACGAGACGTACACTGTGTCCCTGAGAAAGGCACATGGGACTCACACTGGGTGGCCCTTATAAAATAAACCAAATTGCATTGAATTAAAATACTGCAGCTTAGAGACTAATCTAGCCTCTTCTCTTGTCCTGCTTTTCATTGTGTCATCACAGGTATCAGCATCCAGTCGACAACGCTGGCCTCTTCTCTTTTATGACATTTAACTGGTTGACCTCCCTGGTGGTGTTGGCCCATAAGAAGGGTCAGCTGTTTCTGGAGGATATTTGGGCCGTGTCGCAGTTCGAGAGTTGTGAAGCCAATCGTCGCCGGTCAGTACTGATATATGACTTCCTATCAATATCAAGCACTCATCCAGCTAAAATATATGTAATTCAGGGCTGACAGATGCAACCCAAATGGTGTCAAATGGTAACACTACCGTAAATACTACACGGAATGATTGATGCACCATGGTAGTTTCATAGTACTCCAGATCACTTGGCTCACGTCCAAATCGAGTACTTCTTGGGACCTGGAGCCTGGTTTGATGTAATTGCATATTAACAAGACATTGTTTCCACAGGCTGGCCGGGCTGTGGGATGAAGAAGTCAGGTCACGAGGGGACGGGGCGTCTCTTCGTCGTGTGGTCTGGCATTTTTGCCGCACGCGTCTGCTGCTGTCCATCCTCTGCCTTATGGTTACTCAGCTCGCAGGCTTCAGTGGCCCAGTAAGTAACACCATCTCAGCTCTGTTGTGTCTTTCTGGTGTCTTTTCCCTCTATCTGTCTCTCTCGCTCTAGCTCTGTCTGTGTCTCTGTGTATTATTAGCTTTGTAGACCCACCTATCAAATCCTGCCCCCCCTCAAATGCTCAGGTGAGTGTTCAGATGGGGAATGAACGCTGTGTTACATTGTCACTGGGCCTCAGAAGTTATCTGCTTTACCTCTGAGGTGTGTCCAGTGTGGCTCCTAAAACCATTTTATCAATTCATTTAACCATTAGTGCTATATATAAAGTGCCTTAATGATGACTAGTGCCAACACCAAGAGTATTACAGCTTGAATGCTGCTTTTCGCCAAATAGTCTGACTTTCACATCACGAAAATAAGGGGGAACCTTATTAATTTAGATGTTATAGTTTAATGTTATTGAAGTATGTTATATCTGCACTACTAACAGCACCAAATTGGATTTCAGTCCATTTTGTCGGATGTAACAACATTAGCTCAAACATAGAGTGCATTTGTTGGTTCCGGAAGCATTATTTCCGTTAAATTTTTCCATAGGGATTTAAAAAAAAGTCTTTGTTAAAGTGTTATAAGCTACGAACAGCAATCTATGAGGTGAATCACAACTTTGCAAACTTCAATTTGAAGCAAAAAAGTATTTGAAAATCATAAAAAGAGACAAAGACTGTGCACTTAACAGTATTAGTGAAGGAAAGAACTACAATCCCATGAAGAATTGTGAACGACATAGTTGCATTAGAAACATAAAACTATTCATTTAAAGTCGTTAATTATGTCTGTAGAGAAAATATATATAGTAAGTTAATTGTAAAATCTGCAAGATCTTTTGGTGAGATTAGCTCGCCGCAACTCTGATTGGAGGGATTTTTGCACTGCATCATGGGTAATGTAGTTTTTCACCAGGAATTCCAATTTGAAACAATTCTTTCAAAAATAAGTTGAAATAATACAAACTGATGGCTTCAACAAAATAATTTTCCATCACTCAACAACCTCGTAGCCCACAGCAGGTCTCTCTTAAAAGGTTTATAAGGTATCGTTAAAAGTCATTTCACTTTTGGAGAAAACTAATGGAGTTTTTACGTCTGCAACCCGACTGCTGCACTCTGTTGGCGTGAGTTAGAGGCTCAGGCAGGACTCCCAGCGGTCAGTATTTTCAGTTCTGTTTGGTGCTGCCAGCTGTGCAGAAGTGACACACTTCACCTTTAAGCAAGTCTATTAGTTAAGGCCAAATGTTATTAATCATAAATGTCCTGTAGTTTTAATGAAGCTAAAGATTAATGTCTCAAAGCTTAGTCATACGTTTTTGTTCCAAGAGTTTCAGATCCTAAAACAGAAACGAATTTATTACACCTATTCATAAAAACTGCTGCTCTATGATTGTACAAGTTTCTGCTTGTCTCTTGCTTTCCAGGTACCAGGTGTTTTATATCTGTGGTGTTGTTATCGGGTAGATAATAAGGAAAGTATTCTGTTCTTACGGTCCACTCTGAGATGCTAGATTTGGGTTACAACTTAAGTTTAGGGGCATTGCATGTAGCACAAACATAGTCTAAAGAGAAGTCTCCTTAGATCAGGAGGATAGGCTAACACTTTCTTCAAGGAGAGCTTCTGTCACTGTCCCACCATGGGCGACACAGCAAGGCTCTGTCTCCTTCAACCTTTCAGAGAAAATCGGGCTTATAAAAAGATTCTGTTTAATCATCAACTGCCTTTCTCTCCCTGTTGTCTATATTTAGCAGCTCCTTGTAGAGCATCTCCTTGAAGAGATACCTGTCCTTGTTCTGATGACTGAGGTCAGGGGTGGTTTGTAAAGGAAGGTGGGTGTCTGGGGGGTGTTCAGATTGGAGTTAGGGCTCAGAGGTCACTGGGTCCCCATGTGTGTGACATGTGACAGAGGCTATTCTTTAGACTCCACAGGGTGTCCGTTTAACCTGCGGGGAGAGCACACGGCAGGCAGAGCCGGTGAGGATTCCTGGGAGGTAAGGGCATGTTTCTTATGCAGGGCTGGATCAAGAGTTAATGCTGTTTGCTGCCCGTCTCTCTCTCTCTCTCTCTCTCTCTCTCTCTCTCTCTCTCTCTCTCTTTCCCCTCTCTTATTTGATCTCTGTAATTATTCACATCTCATGTGTCTGGAAGGTTGGGTAACTGGTTGCAATGTATGTCCGATGACGGATGTGGGCGAGATTTTGTGCCAATGGACAATTGATTCAGACTTCTCCAGATAAATGCCATCTATTTTTGCAAACGGAAACCGGACTTGCGGGGGGTTTTATATTGCTGGGGTTTCTCGTTTTGGACTGAAACGCTCTCAAGTTTCACGAGCGTACAGGCCCTTTTCAGACCCGCACCTCTTGTCCTCAGTGTGTTGCTGGATTTTTGACCAATTTCGTGGACACCTTTTCGGGCAACTGTGTGGTGTAAATGGGTCTTGTAAGATGTGCGTCATTCAGGGAGGGATTCGTGCCCCACTAACCTCGATTAAAAATAAATGGGACAGCTTTTAGCAGTGATGACGACCCACAAATGGACTCTCAACTGACTTTTATTTTGACGTTCTATCTTTTATGCAACAATGTCTTTTGTTTGTTTTTCTTGCAACGTCTTTGTACATTTTTTTTTTCCCACAAACTGCTGATGTTTCAACTTTCAAGGTTAAATACTGAAGGTTTCCTTAATAAAATCTAGCAGCTGTGTTCAACCACATGGGTTTGCCCTTGTTCCCAGTTTATGCCTGCATATCCTTGACTGAGTATGTGCATGATATTTGAGAACGGTGTGCGTGGCTGTGTGCTTGTATGACTTTCTTGAACTGTCAAGCTGTTAAAGTTTTCTGTGTTTTTAATTTAATTGATATTAATTTTCAGGTGTTAAAACAAAAGTACGTCTCCATCCTGTACCTCAACCTGATGTGACTGTAGGTAAAAAGTCTTTGAATCCACAAACAAGGGGCATTATGTCCATGATTATGTCACATTGCTATGTCTCTCGCACAGATGGTACTGTCGGTACTGTTTCATTGTCTCTCTTGTTCTTTTCCGAAGGCTAGAGAAAAGGGCCACATAAGGTAATAAACCATTAGAACACAGGCTGACATTGTCTCTCAGTCTCCAATGATTAGAAGCCGTGCATTTTATGATGACGTCCCACACGTAGCAAACAATGATCTGCATCTCTTTACCTTTTCTGCCCAATGATGTAAACATGTCAGATGTTGTATGATGAGGAAGGTTGTGAAGTGTAAATATCGGCTATGTTTGTATCCTCAGTCACGCTTGCTGTGTCCTGTCGCCCCCTTGCTCGTCCTCCCTCTCCGCAGGCATTTGTGGTGAGGCGGTTGCTGGAGTACACGCAGATGAGCGAACCCGACCTGCCCTACGGCCTGCTGCTGGTCCTGGGCCTCTTGGCCACCGAGCTGATTCGCTCCTGGTCCCTCGCCCTCACCTGGGCGCTCAACTACCGCACCGGCACCCGTCTGCGCGGAGCCATCCTGACCATGGCCTTCCACAAGATACTGCGTCTGCGCAGCCTTCGGGAGAAGAGCATGGGAGAGGTACGGTGTTGAGATTGGGCGGGTGAGGAGTTTTGGATTAATGAATTGGACATTTAGGAAGGTTAGGCGCAGATATCCTAGGGTGTTGAGTGGTGAAGAGATGAAGAGTGAAGGAAAATATCTAACGAAGGTGATGCCCGCATATATTTTATGGTAGTCTACAGTATATCTCATACATCTTGCCGATGTACGTGTGGCTTTTGTCTTTAGCTGATCAATATGTGTTCGAGTGACGGGCAGCGCATGTTTGAAGCCGCTGCTGTGGGCAGCCTGTTGGCTGGAGGCCCCCTGGTGGCCGTGCTGGGAATGGCATACAACGTATCCGTACTGGGGCCGACGTCTCTGCTGGGCTCTGCTGTATTCATCCTCTTCTACCCCACTATGGTGAGCTTTTCGTTCATGCTTCGTTTTGTTTGTCCGATGGGAGTTCCTGTTGTAATGGCAGTGTTTCTCCTGTAGATGTTTAGCTCCAGGCTGACGGCGTACTTCAGGAGGAAGGGAGTAGCCGTGACTGACCAGCGCGTGCAAAAGATGAATGAGATTCTGAACTACATCAAGTTCATTAAGATGTATGCCTGGGTGAAGGCCTTCTCTCAAGCTGTACGAAGTAAGTTGTTTTTTTAGCTTGTGTGTTTGGCTCAGTGTTATTATTTATTATCACTGATATACTAATTAAGTTTTTGTTAATATTTTGAATTAGATTTTATTTTTATATATTATCTATTATAATTTTAGTTAAAGTTGTGGTAATTTTTGTTATTTTTATTAGTTTTTTTAGTATGTCTATAGGTTTTTTATTAAGTTTCTGTTATACTGAATTTGAGTTATTTTAGTACTTCAACTTAAACTAAATGGAAATGAGAAAATTAAATAAAGTAAATAACTAAAACTTAAATAAATTTTATTTTATTATTTTGTTTTATTTCAGTTAATGTTTATTTCAAATAATATTTTTTTTTATAGATTTAATTGTAGTTTTAGTTTATGACATTAACCCTTGTTGTTTGGCATAGTATTATCTTAGTATAATTGATATACTGTTGTAGTTTTTATTAATAAATGGAATTAGATTTTATTTTTCTATTTTAATTTAATTTTCATTTTAAATTCAGTTAGAGTTTTGTAATGTTGTGTTTTTCTTGAACTAACTTATACTAAATGAAAATGAGAAATGTTGCTGAAATATATACAGTACAGGTCAAAAGTTTGGAAACATTACTATTTTTAATGTTTTTGAAAGAAGTCTCTTCTGCTCATCAAGCCTGCATTTATTTGATCAAAAATACAGTAAAAACACAGAAAAACAGTAATATTGTGAAATATTATTACAACTTAAAATAATAGTTTTCTATTTGAATATACTTTAAAAAAATAATTTATTCCTGTGATGCAAAGCTGAATTTTCAGCATCATTACTCCAGCCTTCAGTGTCACATGTAACATCCAGTCTATCACATGATCATTTAGAAATCATTCTAATATTCTGATTTATTATGAGTGTTGGAAACAGTTCTGCTGTCTAATATATTTGATGAATAAAAGGTTAAAAAGAACTGCATTTATTCAAAATAAAAAAAAATCTAATAATATATTTTCTTTACTATCACTTTTTATCAATTTAACACATCCTTGCTGAATAAAAGTATTGATTTGATTTAAAAAAAAAAGGAAAGAAAAAAAAAATTACTGACCCCAAATTACTGACCAGTAGTGTATATTGTTATTACAAAATGTTTATATTTTAAAAACATAGCTTCTTTTTTTTTTTTTTTTACTTTTTATTCATCAAAGTATCCTAAAAAAGTATCACATGTTCTGAAAAAATATTAAGCAGCAGAACTGTTTCCAACTTTGATAATGAATCATCATATTAGAATGATTTCTAAAGGATCATGTGATAATGATCCTAAAAATTCAGCTTTGCATCACAGAAATAAATGATAATTTAAAGTATAATAAATTTAAAAACAATTATTTTAAATTGTAATAATATATCACAATATTACATTTTTTTTCTGTATTTTTGATCAAATAAATGCAGGCTTGATGAGCAGAAGAAACTTCTTTCAAAAACATTAAAAATAGTAATGTTTCCAAACTTTTGACCTGTACTGTATATATATATATATATATTTCCAATTAATGAACTATATATATATATGAACTATATTAACTTGTTGTTTGGCTTAGTGTATTTTAGAATCATTGTTATACTATCATACTTTTTGTTTATATTTTGAATTGATTTTATTTTTGTTCTTTTGTTTTCATTTTAAGTTTTAGAAATTTTGTTATATGCATTTGTCATTTTTATTCTTTCTTTTTTTAAATATGTGTGTACCTCTAGTATTTATTACGTTTTAGCTTTTAGTTTTGGTTTAGTTTTAGTTGTTTTAATGCTACACTTCAACTCAAATTAAATGAAAAGGAAAAATGTTGTTTGGCAACTAGCTGATTTTTTTTATTATACATTTTGTTTATATTTCAAGTAATGAAAATTATTTTAATGGTTTTAGTCAATAATAGTAACCTACTTTGGCCTATTTCTATGCAAATGTATTTGCTTATCATTATGTACCATCTAACAGGAATTAGAGATGAGGAGCGTCAGATTCTGGAACAAACAGGTTATTTTCAGAGCATTACAGTCGGCGTGGCACCTATCGTCGTGGTGATTGCCAGTGTGGCCACATTCTCCACCCACATGTTGCTAGGTTATGACCTTACTGCTGCACAGGTAGGGTTACATTGCTTGTTTGGAGATGAGGCATTACCACAGTATTGATGTACTCATGCACTGACTCTACTTCATTTCTTTTTCCAGGCATTTACTGTCGTCACTGTTTTCAATGCAATGACCTTTGCCTTAAAGGTCACCCCATTTTCTGTCAAATCTCTATCGGAGGCATCTGTCGCCATCGATAGGTTCAAGGTGAGCTTCCTCTCCTTCTTTCTCCAGATAGTTACTTCTACCTTTGTCAAGTCTGGTAGTGTGTATTTTGTTTGTTTCCCGTTCCTGTAAATCCAGGTATGCTATCACTGAGGTGTGTTTGATATGGTCCAGGTGGATGATCTTGAGGAAGTGACTGAATGAGATGGCGAATTGGCCTGTTCTTGGTGCCATATTGAAAAGCTCCAGTTGCCATCAAACTCACTTCTATCTTTCACTTAATCATGCAGATAATATCTTTGTTTCTTCTGTCTCTGTCTTCAGTGGCAGATGACAAAAATCACATAAAGTTCCTTTTTAATGACTTGAATCACACTTCAGTAAACTTCCACATCAAATGTAATGGAGATACTGTCATAAAGGGGCGATTTTAGGAAAGTTGTTAAAATAGGAAAATGAAAGTTGACGCAATAAAGAGTAAAAAATGATGTTAATTGTCCTGCGAGATGGGCTCATTTAATCGGTTTTCTCTGTTTTTTCAGAGTTTGTTCATGATGGCCGAGGTCAAGATGATCCGTGAGCTCCCGAGTAGTCCTTCCATTGCCATAGAGATGACTGGTGCCAGTTTGGCTTGGGAGACGGGCGGACACAGCGCCCAGCCTTCGCCTCGCGGTACACCCTATGTAGGCCTTGGAATGAGAGGGTGTCGTAAGAAACGCCGGCAGCGTGACGACCCAAAACATCACGGGATGCTGGAAGAGGAAACGCGTGGCCAGCTGTTGAATGATGTGCCTGTAGACATGGCATCCATTCCTGACGAGCAAACCCTTCAAGTGCCGACCATCAGCCAACGGCTGCAGAGAACTCTTCACTGCATCGATCTCTCCATACAAAAGGTCTTCGCCTTTCTGAATGCTCATTTGGTTGATTTGCAATGGTAGAGATTACAAGGAATAATCATGCTGATGATCATTTCTGTGTTTGAATCTTCAGGGGAAGCTGGTTGGTGTCTGTGGCAGTGTGGGAAGTGGCAAAACTTCTCTCATCTCTGCCATTCTTGGCCAGGTGAGCGATTTTCTGATTTGAAGCATAAAAAAGAACACCTTTCCATTGTCGACGTTAAAGGCATCATGCATTAGATGTGTTCTGAAATCCTCTTTTATCTGTTATAATGCCTGATGTGTGTGTATCCCAGATGACTCTTCTAGAGGGGACTGTTGCTGTAAATGGAGATTTCGCATATGTGGCACAACAGGCCTGGATTCTCAATGCATCCTTCCGTGACAATATCCTGTTTGGCAAGGAAATGGAGGAAGAGAGGTGAGCACCAGACAAAAGGAAAATGTAAAGGCCCCAAAATACTCACAGTAAAGTTCTCTTTCATTATTCGCTTAATAAAAAGAAAATCAGAATACTTAAGCAAAGGTTTACTGTTAGCAAACATCCCAATTCCATCCGTTCTCCTGAGATTTAGATGAGTATGTAAATATGTGCTGCTCCTTTTCTTCAAAATAAACACACAACAACAATGACAGCAGTGAGAAAACAGCAGTTAAGAAAGCATCTGATCATAGTGATGTGGATATGTTTGCACCAGTTCTGTAATTCGGCACTCCAATGTTGTCACATCACATTTGTTTATTAACACTTAATACAATAGATTGCTTTAAAACAGCTTAACAGTATTAACTCTTTCCCCAACAACAAAGTTTAATTGCCCTCAGAATATTTTGTTCTCATCAGAGCCTCTGATTTAAACAAAAAACCTGTTTTATTCTAGCTTCATGTTGTCTTTTGTTATCAACACTTGAATATGGGAAAGTTTCATGAAAAAAAGCAACATTTTGAACAAAAGGCTGCTAAAAACACGTTTTTCGTCTGAATCAGATTCAGAACAATGATCAAAACACAGATGGTGTAGATCGCTTCCATCAACATTTCCTGGATCGTCATTTCATTCGGTAACGTTGGACAGTTTAGATAAATATAATTTAAAAATTAGTAATATTGTTTTTTTGTTTAATATATATATAAATATAAACAAACAGAACAATTATAAATAAAGTATTATTAATTTTTTTTTTTCATTATTTTCACATAAAGTTAAACTTAATTAAAATAACAAATTTGTAGCAAATTTGGCACATCAAGTTAAACTGAATGAAAATTACAAATGTTGCCATGGAAGAATTTTTTTTTTTTTTGAGTTATTTATTTTAGTTTCTGCTTCTTTTTCACCCGTGTTTTGGTCCAGATGTTCAGTACTCTTTCAGAAGGTGCGTAATAGCGCCTCCTACCGTACACCAGTAAAAACACGGAAAACCAAAGATTTCCATCAGTGGCGGGGAAAGAGTTGAACATGAAAAAACACTGTCAAAGTCACTTTCAATTAAAATTACAACCTCAGTTTCTACTATAAAGCAGCTCTCCAGTGTGTTCATGAATACAAGAAATGAACCCTGTGTAATGTAATCATCACAGACCAACAGAAGTCATTTCAAGCTTCCGAAACAAACTCCAAATGGACTTCATTTTGGCCTTATTTTTCTCAAATTGTGAACAAATATTCTTCAAAATGATGAGTATCTTGGGGCCTTAATAATGGAACATGTCAGCACTGAGTAATGTGTTTGAGTTTGTGTGAAGGACACTAAAGGGCTGAGCGAGTGAAATGGGGCTGCAGGCGAATTGGTGAACTCAGCACGAAGATAAAATGAGCACACATGACCTTGAGCGCTTGTGCTTTGTCATTAAATAGCCTCCACATGTTTCCTGATGTATTAATAACTAATGACACCTTATCATAGAAGAGTAAACACTTTTGGTTTTTTAAAGCAGGACATTTTATTCTCCCATATCTTGTATTTGTCTCCTGCAGGTATCAGGCTATTTTGAGTGCTTGCTGCTTGAGACCAGACTTGGCCATCCTCCCTAATGCTGACCTGACTGAGGTAACACATCCTACACAAAAATCTAGATCGTCGTAAGCCCGTTATGCTCTGCACGATTTGCACACACTGAATCGATCATTCTGTACTTGTTATGCATTCTTATATTCAAGGCGGCAGGCCAAAACAGTGACTCTAATCACTATACCAGCAAATGTTCACTTCAGGAATGAACAATATGGCAAAAATTAGGTGTTTGAAAAAAACAGCGCAAAAGGAAAGAATATGATCATTTTTCTCTATATGAAGTATAGAGTTTATTCAGACAACAATAGTACAGTCTCACAGGTGAAGATGCAATGGAAAACTGTCACATTGTAGGCGATCGAAACACACGATTTTTTTCTATGACAACAGAAGTCCTTTAGGATCCCTGGAATTTGTTTCAAATGCCAAAATCGTTGCACAGTGTGCACCAGGCTTTAGACCTGAGCTACTAATACAAAAACTCTAAATTCCTCTTCAAATGAAGGTATAATCGGGGCAAATCTTTTATAAACGTGATGTGATTTCCTCTGTCAGATTGGAGAACGTGGTGCCAACCTGAGTGGCGGCCAGCGTCAGCGGATAAGTCTGGCTCGAGCTTTATACAGCAACAGAGATATTTACATTTTTGATGACCCTTTAAGTGCTCTGGATGCCCATGTTGGAAATCACATCTTCAACAACGCCATCAGAAAACATCTGCGTGGCAAGACCGTCATCTTTGTCACTCACCAGCTACAGGTATTATAATGTCATGCCCGGTCGAGGGAGAGTTCTATGAATCCTCCATTCAGCTTCCATAAACACTGTCCTGTTTCTGTTATCAGTATCTGGTGGACTGTGATGACGTGATCTTCATGCGTGATGGCAGCATCACAGAGCAGGGCAGCCATGAGGACCTGATGAATCTGAATGGAGACTACGCCGCCATTTTCAACAACCTTCAGCTGGGAGAAACACCAATCATTGAGGTCAGAAAACCCAGAAATGAAAACTGTCATCATTTACTCACCTGCATGTGAGGATGAACCTCAAACATCAAGAACCAATGGGGTTTGACTATAGCTGGCACATGAGGTTCAAGGAATAAAGATTTACATTTTTTGTGTCGCTTCGGAAGACTTGAATTACACCAGTTGAGATTAATTAATTTCATTTGTTGTTGTTTTTTTTTTTTTGAGCTTTAAAGTTTTGGGTCCCATTGAATTTTCTAATATGGACAAAACATTTAAAGCTGTGATCTTCTTTTGTGGTCTACAAAATAAAGCCATACAGGTTTGAATGACACTCGGGTTTGTGATTGATGAAAAAAATATAATTTTTGAGAAAACTATGTTTCATTTCTAAACAGTGAAAAGGAAGATGTTGAAACGGTTCCGAGACAGTTGACCCAAAAAGCTTCGTCATCATTCTCCTCGTGTTTTTCCAAACCGTATGACTTTATTTTCTCTGTGAAACACAAAAGGAGAAGTTTTGAATGTCTACACAGCTCTTTTTCCGCAGCCCCATCAGTTCTTCCATGTTTTTTGCATATGCACAAATGAGATCGAAGCCATAGTGGAGCTTTCAAATCTTGTCGTTTTGTGTCATCTCAGGTTCCGAATAAGAACTCTGGGAGTTCCTTGAAGAAACCCTTAGAGAGCAAGAAGGCAGGATCTGTCAAAAAAGAAAAAACGGCCAACCAGGGTGATGGTAAGTACGAGTATGCTAAACATACTAAATTATACTGAGCTATACTTGACTGACTTTTAATCATGCTTTAATTTTCCTCACTTCTGTCTGTTTTCTTTCAGGTCAGCTGATGCAGGTGGAGGAGAGAGGGAAAGGCTCAGTGCCCTGGGCGGTGTACAGAGTCTACATCCAGGCTTTAGGAGGGTGGCCCGTCTTCCTCTTCATCCTTGCCCTCTTTGTTCTCAATGTGGGCAGCACAGCCTTCAGCAACTGGTGGCTCAGCTACTGGATCAAACAGGGCAGCGGGGTAAGAGACCGTGGGCAGATCGGAGCAGCGGAAAGGCTTCAATTCCATGAGACCAGAGTAGAAGTGTTTAAATATTTCATGTGCTTCTGACCTTTACCGTTGGTTCGTTTCTTTTCTTTCTAGAGCTGTTACTGTTAGTGTGTCTTCACACATTGGAAATTACAAATCACAAATGATGCCCTCAGTCTTTAACCAAAAACATTAACTTTGCAGTGACATCTCTTCTAGCAACCTGTCACTCACATGAGATTTCAGCAATTAGCAAACAACAATGATCCAATTCATACTCAGTTGCATGCAACTTCCTTTTCAGCCCAACTTTGAAGATTAAAACAATAAATATGTTACATACCATGAACCAACCTCAATGTAAATGGATCTTGATTGTGTGTGTATGTATATATATATATATATATGAAATACCACAATTCTATAATTCTACAATATAATATTGAAACCTTTGGTACAACATCCACTGCTATAACTGTATTGTTGCACCCTAATATATAATCACACAAATGTTCATTCATTACCATGTTTTACTGTATAATGCAATGCGTCTGTGGTTTGTTGCTCAACAGAACACGACGGTGCAGGTGGGGAACAGTTCAGTACTGAGTGAGAGTATGCGTGATAACCCTCTGATGCAACACTATGCTGCTGTCTACGCCATGTCTATGGGAATCATGCTCCTTCTCAAACTACTGAGAGGCATTGTGTTTGTAAAGGTGAGTTTTTACATCATATAGTTACTTTTATAGTGATTATAGTTATGCATGATGGACTTGCTGTGTCAGAGAATGAGGTCCATGTTTCATCTTTTGATTTATTTTTTAGGTACTCTGCGTGCCTCCTCGAGGCTCCATGATGATCTTTTCCAGAAGATTCTTCGTAGTCCCATGAAATTTTTTGACACGACGCCCACAGCTCGCATCCTCAACCGATTCTCTAAAGACATGGATGAAGGTGGGACCTGATGGAGGGTTAGACTGTAGCACTATCATCAGATGGGGTGTGAGATATTGACAAGAAATCAGATTTTCTGGGATTTTGTGGATAATTAGATGATTGCGGAGTATGTTTTGTAATGGTATCTTGACTAGTGTAGGTCTGTTATGGACAGCTGATTCCATAAACTTTTTATACTCTTAATATTCTGTGCAGAGAAATTAACATTTTCATCACGGGATGATATTTGCCTTTTATAGGTCAATTTATTTCTTATCTGATTAATTAAAAATCCAAAATCACAAATTAATAAAAAAATAACCAAATTTCGAACTATTATACAAAACTACCTACTGTTGCTTGGTTCTTTTATGGCTTTGTTTGGAACTATTTTTGTTTATGAAATAGAGCATAGAGAAAAATATAACTCTCAATATTAACTTATTGAACTGTTGTACAAATTTAATATCATTATCATAGACGATACATATTGCACAACTCTATTTTCAGACAAACTCTCTTAGCCGTCTCACATTTCTAAACGCTTCCCTGTCTTCTCTCAGTGGACACACGTCTGCCGTTCCAGGCTGAGATGTTCATTCAGAACGTGCTTCTGGTGCTCTTCTGCCTGGGTGTGATCGCCAGCGTGTTCCCGTGGTTCCTGGTGGCAGTAGGGCCGCTGGTCCTCCTCTTTATAGTGCTGCACGTGATTTCTCGGGTCTTCATTCGGAACTCAAACGATTAGACAACATCACACAGTCACCTTTCCTGTCCCACATTGCCTCCAGCATTCAGGGCCTGACCACAGTGCATGCTTATGGGAAAGAGGACGAATTCCTTCACAGGTGAACGCTGGGATATCAGTCTGCCTCACTTTATTGCATATTTCTCCTTAAATGCTAAGACTTCCAGCGAGCACGGTTGATGGACTTTGTCTGTGTGTTTTCTCCCAGGTATCAGGAGCTGCTGGATCAGAACCAGGCTCCCTTCTATTTGTTCAGCTGCGCCATGCGCTGGCTGGCTGTGCGTCTGGATGTGATTAGCGTGGCTCTCATTAGCATCACGGCTTTGATGATCGTCCTCATGCACGGCAAGATTCCTCCTGCATACGCAGGCTTGGCCATTTCCTATGCCGTGCAGGTGAGGGGAAATTGTGTCAAATTTTGTCATGGATAGTTCACCCAAAAATGATAATTCTGTCATTTACTCACCCTAATGTCATTCCAAACCTATAAGACTTTGGTTTTCTTTCTATCTTTGAAACCTGGACTTTCAGTGGAGGGACAGAAATCAAAAATATCTTAATTAGTGTTTCAACGATTATCCAAATCTTATGGGTTTGTATAGACATGGGGGTGAGTAAATGATGCCAGAATTTTCATTTGTTGGATAAACTATCCCTTTTATTAGATGCAAATGCATCTCTCATTTTTCTGCTGAGAAAATCCCACATTCCCACATTCCCACAATAATGCAAGTGCCATTCTGTGCATGTTATGCCTTTTTGCCTGATTGGTTTTCTGCCAAAACAGGTGCCACTAGTACTCACGGCGGTATTCATGTTGATGACGCAAATGCACTATGGTTTAGAGCCAAATATCACAATCTGAAAAGAGACCTGCAGTGAAATAGACAGGGAATCGAACTCAAGTTTGGACCAAATAAACAAAACAAGTGCGAAAACGGTCTTAGACTTCATTGACAAGTGTAGGATGCAAATATTTCCTTCAACTGAGATTTGCATAAGGTAATATTGACTCACAACAGAAGCTGTTGTGTGGTTTAAAGGAAGCAGACTGTATCAGGGTTATTTTATTTAACTAAAACTATATAAAAAAAAGTTACCTAAAAACTAGAATAATGTTAACTGGGAAAAAAAGCTTATTTGAAGTGCTAAAATAACTGAAACTAAAATATAGTGCTGTCAAACGATTAATCGCGATTAATCGCATCCAAAGTAGAAGTTTTTGTTTACATAATGTATGTGTGTGTACTGTGTATATTTATATATATATATATATATATATACACATAATATATAAACATAAGATATTTCTGAAATATATACATGCGTGTGTGTGTATTTATATATACATAAACAAAAACTTTAATTTTGGATGCGATTAATCGCAATTAATCATTTGACAGCACTACTAATAAATGAAAATAATTTATATAATATTATATAATTTAATATAATAATAAAAATGACAAAAACAAGAAAATTACTAAAACTAAATATAAAATAAAATACAAATAATTCCAAATATTAACAGAAACTGTAATATTATATCAGTGAGACTACAATAATAATTGATTGTTCGTGGCTGAACATCTCTTTCGTCTCTCACAGCTTACAGGGTTGTTCCAGTTTACTGTCCGCTTGGCCTCTGAGACCGAAGCGCGGTTCACCTCAGTAGAGAGAATCCATCATTACATCAAGGTACTAGTCCTGCATCATTGACAATTTCAACTTGAACTTAAAAGCTTCTCTTCCAGATCTGAGGTCTGTTGTCACTCTTTTATGATGAATTCAGAAAGGATGACGTTCTACTCTCTCTGTCTGTCTTAGTCTCTGTCTCTGGAGGCTCCTGCAAGGGTGAAAAACAAGGCTCCTCCATCGGACTGGCCCCAGGAGGGTGAGATCGTGTTTGATGGAACGGAGATGAGGTACAGAGACAACCTCCCGATGATACTGAAGAAAGTTTCCTGCACCATTCGCCCGAAAGAGAAGGTGGGGATTGTGGGACGAACAGGCTCAGGTCAGTCTCTTCTCCTTACGTCTTTTCTCAACAGTCAATGTTTCATTTTTCTTTTCTATAATTTTGTTACTGTCTACAAAAAATTCCATCCCACAGATAAATAAATAAACAATACAAAAATACAAGTAAAAAGAGGGTCTGTGAGTGGCTTATTCACGTAAATAATAATAATGACAATAGTATATTCTTTATGGTTTTAAATACCTAATAAAGTATATAGTGTGTAATAACAGAGGTTAATAACAAATGTTTATCAAGACATCATTAACTTGAAAAAAAAAAACTCTTTTGCAAGTCAGATAACTTTTAGAATCAGGCCTTTTATGAAATGACTTTCATGGTGAAAATAGAAGGTGAAATCAGAGAAATGATGTATAATAAAAAAAAAAAAAAACAATAAATGTGCCTTCTTGTCTGTCCTCAGGGAAGTCTTCTCTGGGAGTGGTTCTGTACCGGCTGGTGGAACCATGTGGAGGCTCCATTAAGATCGATGGTGTCAATATTTGCAACATTGGCCTTGCTGATTTACGCAGCAAACTGTCAATCATTCCACAGGAGCCAGTGCTTTTCAGCGGTACTGTCAGGTAGGCGGGACCTCCTCTGACCCAAAGACCATTTCACACGTATCATGCCTCAGGAACTTATTGACATGAATTGAATCAGCACTGACTTGCGCTGAATAATGACATCACTGTCTTCTGTAGAGCTGATTCACATCTCACCTTTACAGGTTTCATAACTGATGAATTTGACCAAATGAACACTGTTTTTATCTTGTTTAAATCATTTGAAGCTGCTTTAAAACAATCTATATTGTATGAAGTGCTATATAAACGTGTCTTGACATTGGGAAATGTTGACACGAGTCACGCAGAAGTGTCGTAATCCTGCTTCTTAAGCAGTGTTGGGGAAAGTTACTTTTAAAAGTAATGCATTACAATACTGCGTTACATCTTAATTACATTACTTAGTTACTTTTTATTGAAAGTAATGCGTTACGTTACTTTTGCGTTACTTTTTAAATCTGGGCTGGGCTTGCTTGTCTGCTTTTAATATAAAAAGTTCTATCTTTGGCAAATGTAAAAGCCTCGGGCTGAAGGAAATGTAAATTCACGTCTGTACTGTAGAACGCAGAAGAAGAAAGTTCAACTCTTCAGCAATAAAAGCAGAAGAGATGTTAGTTTATCTTGTGTAATTTTTGCTTATTAGTATGGTTGAATTGGATCATCGAAGGTCAGCAGCAAATTGGTTAATAAAATGGGATTAAATACATAAAGGATATTTGTATTAACATTTAATTATTGCAGCTTTGTGATGAATTAATGCATGTTCAGATTTATTCTAGAACTAAAGTAACATCTTACTCCCGATTTCTCTCAGCATGGGGACAGGAGAGCTTTCAATCAATAAATGGGGGGGGGAGTAATTGGTGTTACTTATTCGAAAAGTAACTCAGATATTTTCTTGTAAATTAAAAAGTAATGTGTTACTTTACTAGTTACTTGAAAAAAGTAATCAGATTATGTAACTCCCGTTACTTGTAATGCATCACCCCCAACACTGTTCATAAGAATGTATTTATCTGTCAGTTTTCTTATTTAGTCATACATCTGCACTCTGTTTTGTGTTCAGATCCAACTTGGATCCATTTAATCAGTATTCAGAGGAGCAAATCTGGGATGCCCTGGAGAGGACACACATGAAAGAATGTGTAAGCTAAAGAAAACCCTGTGAAAGTGACACCATGTATAATGTTTACAGGAAGTAGAAGTAGATTCAGGTTGCCCACTCTGTCACATAGCAGCTTGTCATTTAGTTTCTCGCTCCTCTGGGCAAGTTTTTGTCTCCGATGACTTCTTGTTGCTCTTGTCTCCATCTTATCGTAGTTTTCCCACGGCTTTGATTCTATGAAATCCATTGTCTTGCATCTCCTCTCTGTTGTTCAGGTGTCTCAGCTGCCTTTAAAGCTGGAGTCCGAGGTGGTGGAAAACGGGGAGAATTTCTCGGTGGGTGAGCGGCAGCTGCTCTGTGTGGCCCGGGTTCTTCTGAGACAGTGCAAGGTGAGTTAACAGTCCGACTTGTCTGTTAGAGAGAGACGATCGGGATTAGCTGATAACGCAGAACAGACTTTGTGTCATTTAACTGGATCATACACTTAGTTTCCTCCTAATTCCAAGATACTAATCGGAATGCGTTCGCTGGACGAGGCCACAGCGGCTATGGACACAGAGACAGACTGTCTTATTCAGGAGACGATTCGGAATGCGTTCCAGGACTGCACCACGCTGACCATTGCACACAGATTGCACACGGTGCTCAGCTGTGACCGTATCATGGTGCTCAATCAGGGCCAGGTACAGTATAGCAGTCTGATGACTAGTTTTGGTGAAAAACTATTTTAGCAGTAAAATATCAGAGTTTGTGGTGGAAGGGTCAGAAACTAACTTTTCTGTTAACTCTTTCCCCGCCAGCGTTTTTGAAAAAAGTGGCCTCCAGTATATTTTGCTGTATGAATATTTGCATATGCAATACACTAAAATAAAGCCTCTTCTTTTAAACATAAACATCCGTTTTATTCTAGCTTAAAGCATTCTTTTTTATCAACACTTGAATATAGGTAGGTTTCATAAAAGTGTATAATTTTGAAATATTACATCTGGATTCAAATATTCAAATACTACATCTGGATAATATTCAGTACGATTATCAAAGCATAAATCCAGTAAATCACTTCCATCAACACCTCCAAAGCTTCACAGACATATACCACTTACTGGATCATCATTTTACTCCGTAACATTATGCAGTTTTCATTTATGTGCTGTCTATTGCCGATGATCACATTATTTTTCATATGCATCAGTTTACATAAGAGATCACTTGTTTCTTCGTCCTGTTCATGTGTGTTTATGTTCAGCAGGTTTTGTACTCGTTCAGAAGATGTGTAATAGCGCCCCCGAGTGTATAACAGTGAAAACACAAAAAGCCGTAAATCGCTTTTCGCGTGGTCTTCTAAATGATGAGGTAACTCGTCAATGGCAGGGAAAGAGTTAAGGGGCAACATTTTTTTTACCATTGTAGGGGCAATCATCAGTGGTGTCAAAAGTATTCACATTCATTACTCAAGTAGAAGTATAGATACTAGGGTTTAAAAAGACTTTTGTAGAAGTTGAAGTATCAACTCAAGCTTTTTACTCAAGTAAAAGTGTAAAAGTACTGGTTTCAAAACTACTTAAAGTATAAAAAGTAAAAGTAATGTAAGGAAAAAAAAAAAAACAATGCCATTAAGAACAAAAGCTTAGGCCACGCCACAGGGGCCTATTGTGCACTACCCCACTTCCTCAAAAAACATTTTTCTAAAGGCTATAGGCCATAATGACTATAATGTTATATTAAAATATTCATGTTGAAAAATTTGGGATGCACTAGATTACCTGTTTCAGCCGCATATATGCCCATTGAAAATGAACGCACTTTAGTACAATGCAAATACATTAAAGAACTAGAGATATGATGACTAGTTGCCTATAAGTATTGTAATGGTCGCAAAAAGTCAAACTTCAGAGGCATGTCATCAATAACCTTTAATGGAATGTATTTAATGTACATCCAAGCTTAGCTGCAGGAATCTGCGAGGGCAATGAACAAGAAAATTGGTGTACCCAGGGCAGGCTTAGTAACAATTACCCTTGTATGGTTGTCTATTTACAATAAACATTAGTGCTGTCAAAATTAATGATTAATCCAAGTGATTAATCAAAAAATAAAAATGAAAAATAATTCATAATCCTAATACCTTCTTGATCGATAGCTTCCTGTATTCGCTACATGGTTAGAGATTTGGACTTGTAACCAGAAGGTCGCAGGTTCGAGTCTCGGTGCTGGCAGGAGTTGTAGGTGGGTAGGGAGTGAATGAACAGCGCTCTCTTCCACCCTCAATACCCATAGCTGTAGTGCCCTTGAGCAAGGCACTGAACCCCAGTTGCTCCCCGGGCGCTGGATATATAGCTGCCCACTGCTCCGGGTGTGTGTTCACGGTGTGTTCACTTCTCACTGCTGTGTGTGTGCACTTAGATGGGTTAAATGCAGAGCACCAATTCCGAGTATGGGTTACCATACTTGGCAAATGTCACGACTTTCACATTGTCAATCGCGTTGTCAATCGCAAACGCTAATTTATTCAAACATCTAGTTACCGGACTACCTACAGTAGCTTAATTTGCGGAGGATGAAGAGAAAGCACCCATTTGATAAATGAGCCAGTAGTTGAGAAATAATAACTTTTACGTAGGGTCCGGTGCCATTTCGATACTTTTAAAAAATGGTACCGGTGCCTAAACGGTGCCTGAAACGATACTTAAAAAAAGAGCCACAAAAAAAACTGGAATAACAATAAAGAACATTACAAATATTTAAAATAAAATCCATAGCTTTCACCTTGGATGCTCTCATTTGCCAAGTTGTGCTTCCCTTACTCTAAGGCTAATAAATGTATTTCACAATCTGGGTCATTATTTAATACAAAAGCACACATAATGTTTCTACTGTATCTCTGTCAATCACTCTGATATTTAGTTAAAATGAGTGGTGTCTGTCACTGTCTTTAAGCAGTTCTGCGAATGACTGTATGGTCATTCTTTATAAAGTAGCAACAATGTCGTTTGTAAAGTACAGTACTGTGCAAAAGTCTTAGGCACATTAGTATTTTCACCCCAAAAAGGGGTTTAAGCCATTTATTTATATCTTTTGCTGTAGTGTGTCAGTAGGAAATATCAGTTTGCCATTAATTTTTAATAATAATCTAGTGTGATTTTGAATGCACAAGCAGTCTGACAACGGCAAAATGAATGTTTGGAAATGTAAACTGATTTTCTACTGATACACTACAGGAAAATATATAAATAACTGTCCGACACACCATTCTTTGGGGTGAAAACACTAACGTGCCTAAGACTTTTACACAGTAGTGTATGTATAAAGTACGTATGATTTAATTCAGTATATTTAAATAAGTACAATTGAAGTATGCGTTCATTTATATGTGTTAAGGGCTAGATTGTCGCTGGAGGAAACAGCTGTGGTGTGCTGAGCGGTGACAAGCGAAAACTTTACAGAAACCCGACTGCTCCCTCGTGACCTTTTGTAAACTGTATTTATGACAAAGAACTGCACAGATACAGATATTCTAACAATCTATCGATAAACACACACCTTGTGTCCTCTGTTTCTGTTTAAGTGCGCTCGCGCTGCTCCACCGCCGTCTGTGGATTGAAGAGCGCGCTGAAAGACGGAGAGTAGACCAGTCTGCCGCCTTTTTCATATGAAATTTAAGGGGACTGACTCTGAGGCGATCGCGAATTTGAGTACAGTTTATGGAGCTAAATGCTATAGCCCCTATAAAAAAGCATAGCGACGCCCATGCTTCTTGTGTAGGCCTACATATCGGAGAACCAGGACAAACATTTCAATCGAGTCGCTCAGGCATTTAAGAGGGGCACCGAAATCTGTGTCCTTATTCGGTTCGGTGCATACCGGTTCCATGCCCCAACCCTACTTTTAAGAAATGTATTTTTTGATATACGAACCCAACACTGGCTATGCCCTTACTGGAGTGTGATGTGATCTGTGTCATGTGCAGGTGCGATGGATCGCGTACAAACCAATAGGGTGTCGGAATGGTATATGTTTATACTTCTCATCCAACCACAATCAACTTCACTTCATCCGGATGGCGCGATTTATCTGGATAGGTGTTTTTTTTTTTTTATTGGAATGATGACAAGCCGGAATGAAAACAAGCCGAAATGAGTAACGAACCTATTTTTAAAATGTAAGGAGTAGAAAGTACAGATAATTGCGTGAAAATGTAAGGAGTAGAAGTAAAAAGTCGGCTGAAAAATAATTACTCAAGTAAAGTATAGATAACCAAAAATCATACACAAAAAATTAAACAAATAATCAATACATCATAACTCTACACACCAATCCAATCATTACAATTACCTTTATTAAATATCAGATACTTAAATGTAACCAATTAATCAATCGATCAGAATGCTATAGACCAATCAAGTTTTATCAACATCGACCAAAGCCATCTTCACGCTGCAAAGGTGGAACAGAAGCTGCATCTGACATAGTATTTATATGTATTTACACTACAGTTGCATAATTTAAATAGCCTGCATTTAGGATATCAATAAAACTGGAACTTGTTACAGAGTAGGGCTGTAATACTATGACAAATAGTATTTATATTTTGCCGGATGAAAGAATCCTCTGTTTTACTGACTTGGAGCTTTTTGTTCTTCTTCTTGTTTTTTTTTTGTTTTTTGACCCAGGTGGTGGAATTTGACGAGCCGTCCAAGCTCTTGGCGAACGAAAACTCGCGCTTCTGTGCGATGCTGGCAGCGGTGGAGAACAAAATCTCTGTAAGAGGCTAAAGGATGTCCTAGCCAAGGTTTCACTCCCGAGGGCTGAAGGGAACATTCTCCATTAATATTCCAGTCATTGCTGCTTCAATGTTACTCCCTCCTGCAAACCTGTAGGGACCCGGGGAGGGAGAGTATTGTATTTCCATGAAACTCATGGGCTGTCATTAGGGGCATGCCTGTTAAGATGTACTACTTGTGAGCTTAAATGGTTAGGTCAAGAAACACTGACACTGTAATGATATTTACGCAACGAAGAGGGAAATCAGTTTTCATGTAGTTCAATTCATGCAAACTGGTATGTTTCACAGAGTACATATCTCTGTTTATATGAATATATATATATATATTTACAAGGTGGTTGCAGAGTCCTTTTGTACTAATTCTGCTGGTCTATGTACAGTGTGTAATATATATATATACATACATACACTCAGATGTATCATCTTTCATTACATTTTAATATTTTTGACAACTTGACTGTTTTCAGTACATGTGTAAATGTCGTCTTGTGACTTGAACCCTAAACTTTGGCACAGGTGACGTTGTCCACAGGATGTTGAACAAGCACTGAGTAAGTGAAACTCTTTAAGAGGAACAGTGCTGCTTATTTACGGTCTCCTTGTTCAGCACACCAAGGATTCAGTCTTAGCTAAGATGCCTTTGTATATTTATAGCCTGTTTCCACTGTTAACATTTTTGCCTGTTCCTTTTCTTTTTCCTCTTATGTGGTATTGTTTTTGCTCTTTTATGTATGAAAGCATTTCTCATTTTTGGCTTGTTTTTGCACTTTGTATCCAACTCTGTAGGAGGTCACTGACTTTGTTTTGACTGTGCCCCAAAAGAGATGCTCGTCGAGCATAATCTTAGCTGGCTGAATTTGCTAGAACGGGCCTTTTGTCTTTTCGTGTGTGTTACGTTGTCTGTCACAGCACTGGTACTGCGAGGTCGCACTGAATGGACCTTCTGAATCAGGTTGTGATGGTCGTTTGTGGTCTCCATGAAGGGGAATCTGATTTCAAACAAGTCCCCTCATCAGAACCTCCAAAAATATCTGTCATTTACATTTCTTTTCATAGCCTTAGCATGATTTCTTAATTGCCTTGTGAAAAGGGTGGAAGGGGAGTAGGAGAGCGTACACTCTCCTGTCTCAATAAATTTATTTTAGGTTTACCCTTTCTGTGTCTGTTTCTGGATTACTGAGAGAGGATTAAGTGTAATAAAAATGTGATACCAGAATGATATGCTTATAGAAGAAGATGAGACTACTGAAGGTCATTTTAGTCATTATACACTGAAGCAAAATTATACTCCATGTGCCTTTTCACAGATTCACTCCTGTTACACATCCTGTTATTCTGCCATTTCCTGATAATAATTACCTCCAATATATTTTTATTACTGTTCACCTTGGGTGGAACGATTATGGAAATGCAAAGAAAAGAACATCACAATTTCTGAGGGTGACAAAGACCCAAAGAAAGAGTGATATACTTGAGTCAATTTTACGCTTTTCACAATACAAATCGTTGCAAAGCAGCTTTACAGAAAATTACATTTATACAATATATTTAGTAGTAGCTTATTAGTGGCAACTATGTCAGATTGATGTACATATGGCAGAAATGTATGGTAAAATTCAGTTATTGACATAATTAAACAGACGATGAACACTATTAACAGCAATGATTATATGTTGCAATCAAACTTTGTTTCAGGGTTGGCATCATCTGAGGTCCTCTAAGGGGTTTGCATCATCTCTTCTCAGGTGTTTGGTCATCTCAGGTCTTTGTAAGGGCTGGATCCAGACTGGAGCTTGTGTAATTCCTAGTTACCACAAGATGTCAATTACCGTGGCAGAAACAAAGAAACAAATAGGCATAATTAGCATAGCTGCTGTTCAAACCAATCAAAAATTATTTGTTCAACCTAAGCTAAGGAATAATAATGTGCATTTGATCAGATATAACTGCAGTACAAGATTATGAGATACATAATTTGAATGCTTGGCCAAAGAGGTGTGTTTTTAATCTAGATTTAAACAGAGAAAGTGTGTTTGAACCCCGAACGTTATGAGGAAGTCTATTCTGGAGTTGGGGAGCCAAATGCGAAAAAGCTCTACCTCCTTTAGTGGACTTTGCTATCCTAGGTACTACTAAAAGTCCAGAGATTTGCGACCTTAGGGAGCGTGATGGATTGTAGCGTGGTATAAAGCTACGCAGGAGCTAAACCATTTAGGGCCTTATAAGTAAGTAATAATATTTTGTAACTGATACGGAACTTAATAGGTAGCCAGTGCAGAGACTGTAGTATTGGGGTAATATGATCATATTGTCTTGACCTGGTAAGGACTCTAGCTGCTGCATTTTGGACTACCTGTAGCTTGCTTATTGAAGATGCAGGACAACCAGCTAGAAGTGCATTACAATAGTCCAGTCTAGAGGTCATGAATGCATGAACTAGCTTTTCTGCATCAGGAATAGGTAACATGTTTCATAGCTTGGCAATGTTTCTAAGATGGAAGAATGCTGTTTTTGTAACATGGGAAATATGATTTTTAAAAGCCAAGTTGCTGTCTAATATAACACCCAGATTTTTGACAGTAGAGGAAGTAACAGTACATCCGTCTAGTAGCAAACTGTAATCCAAGAGATTCTGTATACTGCTTTTTGGTCCAATAAGTAATATCTCTGTCTTATCTGAATTTAATAGGAGAAAATTATTGGTCATCCAATCTTTTACATTTTTGATACACTCTGTTAGCCTAGATAATTTAAAAGTTTAATCTGGTATTTAATCTGTTGAGATATACAGTTGAGTATCATCAGCATAACAATGGAAACTAATTCTGTATTTTCTAATAATATCACCAAGGGTTAACATGTATATTGAAAATAGCAAAGGACCTAGGACAGATCCTTGTGGCACTCCATATTTTACTGGTGATAATTGAGATGACTCCCCATTTAAATAAACAATGTGGTAGCGATTGGACAGGTAGGATCTAAACCATCTTAAAGCCTGCCCTTGAATACCTGTATAGTTTTGTAATCGATCTACGAGTATGTCATGAACTATAGTGTCGATCACTAAGATCAAGTAAAACTAGCAATGAGATGCAGCCTTGGTCTGACAAGAAGCAAGTCATTTGTAATTTTAACAACGAATCATTAACATTTTTAGAATATTACATTCATTTTTTTTCTGTTAAAGAGAAATCAAATTTTGAAGAAAGTATGTTAAGTCCCTTCCACAAACACCTCCACCCAGTGAAAGAAGGCAGGACGGTGTCCAGGATGACAAGGGAAACCAACACTTGTAAATGGACCTGAGCAGCCAGCACAGTATTTTATGCTCCTGCAGGATGACTCTTTCCCCTACAGAATATCTGTGCCAACCAACTGCAACAAGAGTTTACTGCAATATGTAATATTACTGTGGTTATTCATTAAGCCAACACGTATCCCAAGAACTGTCCCTCTGGAGAAACCTGGGATTAATGGGATAGTTTCAAACACCATACATAATGTGATTCACTAACTATTACGGTGGTACCTTAGGCAAAATACTTAAAGGAATAGTTTATCCAAAAATTCATCTCATCACCATCATATCGCTTAAAAGAAAGAATGTCTCACTGTTTTTAGTGATTGAAATATTGCAGCAGGTGCTTTATTTGGATTGCTAATGGTTCACATGTCTTTGTTTTATTCTTTTGAGAGTTGATCTAAATATTTTTGGATTGGAACAGATAGAAGATTGAAGGGCTTGTGCTGCAGTTCTATGGATGTTTTGCCCGCCAGGTCTTCGAGCCAGCCATGTGAATGAAAAACGGAATTGTACTGAAAAGCGCAAACCTGACATTTTGCTAGATAACTGTTATGTTCCAAGGACAAATATTGTATGTTCAAAGCACCATGATGATAAATAATTGACAGAATTTATTCTTTAAATGTCCTGCTAAAAGTTCATGCATCATCCATTCTGGAATCTGTAAGCAAGGTAAGTTTGTTTATATACCACATCATACACAATGGTATTTCAGATCTACTACATGAAAATCATTTTTTTTTTAAATAGTAGTCACAAAAAGGTACATAAGAAATAATAAAAGTTCAACTTCTGGAAGCTTTTTCCAGCTGTGGTTGGCATAACGGCTAAACACCAGAATTTCTGCAAGGTATTTTGGTCCAAAACCATTATGGGATTTCCATACAATTAAAAGTATTCTGAAATGGAACCAGAAGCCAGTATAATGAACTAATGACATAATACGCTCAGTTTTTTTGGTTTTGGTCAGGAGCCTGCAGCAGTGTTTTGTATGAGCTGCAACTGTCTAACAGTGCTCCAGGCAAGGCCAGTAAGAAGTCTATTGCAGTAATCTACCCTGCTGGTCATGAATGCATGAATAAGCTTCTCTAGGCCTACTTCAGGTTTGTGCACAAATGATCTGATTTGTACTGTTTTGGATGGCAGCAGGCTAATTAGTTATGGCTTTTGAAATAATATTCCAGAATGCTGCCAAGTTTCCTGACTTCTTTGATATTTCATCTTTATTGTGAAATATAATGACCTCTCTTTATTCAGCTTGGAATATCCAGCTGTAAATTTTATTAATGCATTGGCTCAGGGAGACTATGGGACTGAAGTCACATGGATATGGATGAAGGTAGATCTGGGTGTCATTTGCACAGCTGTGAATTATATGTCTTATGGGAGTATAAAAATTGAACAGTTGAGGCTCAAGGAATGAAATTCGTGGAACTCTATATATCATGGCAGCCCAAGTTAGATTCGTAAATGTTCACAAAGCTGCCCTGCCTGCTAAATATATGACCTGAACCATCTAAGCACTGTTTCAGAGAGTCTGTTAATGAGTACATTGTGGTCGACAGTATCAAATGCAGCACTAAGATCTAGTAAAACCAACATTTTGCCAGAATCAGTTTTAAAGGGGCAGTTCACCCAAAAACAGAAATTCTGTTCCAAACCTGTATGAGTTTATTTCCTCATTTAAACATAAAATAAGACCAAACAGTTGGTGTATTATTTTCCATACTATGACAGTCAATGGGGTTCATCAACTTTGGTTAAACACATTCTTCAAAATATATTTGTGTTCAGTAATAAAGAAATTCATAGGTTTGGAACAGCTTGAGTAAATAATAACATAATTGTCATTTCGATGAATCTATTATCAACAGTTCTGTGGACACTTTATATAAACTGCATTGTAATCCATAACAAATATAGCCCAGTGCTGCTGGTTTGATCGCGAGCTCCGCAGCGCCCCCCTGCAGCTCGAAAACTTTCCCGTCTCGAAGTGATTTCCTCCTCTGTTTTTACTTCCTGTTTTCTAAGGGAGTCACTTAACTCGGCTCGGTTCTGCTCGTCGGGGTTTCACTATGCGTTTCTTCTTCTGCCGGTAGTTTTTACCGATCTTTCCGCCGGGATCTCGGGACGGACTGGGACCTCCACACCTATATTCTGCTGTAGATGGAGGTCGGGGGGCTGAAGTCAGTCGTGTATACGGCTCTAATGGATTTTACGTAGACTTGTGTTTTGTTTTAATGCCTTTTACTACCTTCCTGCTCGTTTTATTGTCATTTCTTGCATTCGGTTTCCTCCTCCGCGGAGCGTCCAGCCTCGACCGCCCCTTTAACTCCCGCAACAATGTAACAAACTCGATCTCTTGATCATCTCTCTTCCGCCGAGCTCCACTCCGATGACCGCCGCGTGCGATCGCCGCTTTTAAAGTTTGACGCTGTCGTCACGTTATCGTGTATTTATTCGCCAAACTTTGCGATGGCCGAGCTGCAGCGGCCGACGCTGTGCTGCTGTCGGAAAGTGCTGACCGTGCCCGGTAACAAGTCCTGCGAGGGCGGCCGGAGTCTGGCGCACTGTCGCCTGGTGGACGTCGCGTCGGCGTCTAACTTCCACAGCTTTAAACTCCGACATTTCCACCTGGACCTCCACCTGAACTTCGCCGTCAAGAGGATCACGGGATGGCAGGTTCTGGAGCTCACGCCCGTCCAGCCCGGCGTCCAGTCGCTCATTCTGGACACGCATCCTTCGTTATTAGTTCATTCCGTGGACTGCAAGGTGCCCGGCGCGTCCGGTGCTCCCGATGTGGTTTTGTCGCTCACCTACCGAATAGAACCGTTCACCGATTACGGATCCTCCCTGAACATCAGCCTCCCGGCCGCGGTGATCCGGCCGCACCGGGCTTTCCGTGTCACCATCCGCTACACGACCACAGACGGCCCTGCGGTAAGGTCAACGCGGTGACAGCTGACGAGCTGCCTCTGATACACGCTAATAATAACTTTGTTGCACAGGACTATTGTACACAGAGTCAATATCCACTAAAAATATCCCGTCAGTGAAGCCTTAATGTTGATGACAGCTCTGCTCCCTTCTCCCACGGTCGCTCTTATGCCTTTGTTTTGGCAGATTTAAGGGGTGCTGTGGGACACGGGGTTGTAACATGCTTGTGGGATCACCACCCCATCATTTATTAGACACATGCAAAGATGAAAACAGTGAGTGTACTGGAGCTATTCTGATTAGAATGAGCTCAGTGTAGTGTCATGTCCTCTTAAGTGGATAACTAGAGTTATCCAGGTCATGATTATGAGTGCACGAGGTAATTACTGGAAGGTGGGCTGTGTTAAACAGGTTTCAATTACAGATGGCTAGATATATAGGTTGATTGCGAAAACAAACCTGTTTAGTCATATTTACACTGTAACCTGTACATCTCATTGCCCACTTGCACCGAGAGGTTTCTCTTTAGACCACACCTTATGTGTTTCTATGACTGTTTTTTGTAGTGCTTTTAGTAGTGGTCAGTCCCTTGAATACACTTACAACAAAGCTTTAAATAATTTGTGCATGAATTAACTTTTACATTTTTTCTTGTGCTGTCAAACGATTAATCGTGATTAATCCATCCAAAATATTTTTTTTTTTACATATTGTGTGTGTGTACTGTGTACTCTTTATATAAACGCACAAACATACATGAATATGTTTTTAAAATATTTACATATATGTAAACAAAATATTTTTTCATATATATATATATATATATATATATATATATATATATATATATATATATATATATATATATATATATATATATATATATATATATGAATGTGTGTGTGTGTTTATATAAAAATACACAGTACACACACGTGTATTTTGGATGCAGTTTGTTTACTGTGTGTGTATATATATATATATATATATATATATATATACACACACAGTAAACAACTGCATCCAAAATACACGTGTGTGTACTGTGTATTTTTATATAAACACACACACACATTCATATATATATATATATATATATATATATACACATATATATATATATATGTATATATATGTATGTGTATATATATATGTATATGTATGTGTATATATATATATGTATGTGTGTATATATATATATATGTATGTGTGTATATATATATATGTATGTGTGTATATATATATATGTATGTGTATATATATATATATGTATGTGTGTATATATATATATGTATGTGTGTATATATATATATGTATGTGTATATATATATATGTATGTGTATGTATATATATATATGTATATGTATATATATATATATGTATATATATATATATATGTATGTATGTGTATATATATATATATATGTATGTGTATATATATATGTATGTATGTGTATATATATATATGAAAAAATATTTTGTATATTATATATAAATATAATATAATTTGCAGTATTAGCCAGATACATAATGTATCAGCATGACAACTGTGTTTCTTGGAAAAGTATTTTTCAACCCAGCAAAGCAAAATATTCTCACTGATGCTTCCAAAACAATTCATTATCACAATTTTGATCAAAACCTCATCTATAATAGCCAGCTAGATAAAATTACCTTGTCAAACACTTGACATCAGCAGAATTCATTACATATTAAACAAAAAAAAACATCACAGAGGGTCAAATATATGAGTTTGCAATGCATAACAACATTAAATAACAAAATTAACATAGCTCTGTAAGATGGCCCAAAATTGGCCTCAGGCTATAAGGTCATTCTTACCGCTGAGCCCTGCTTACATTGTGCTATTTTAGTGGTGTAGTATACACACAAACATGGGCATTTTAGCTGCTCACCTCTATATGGATAGTTGTTTTTTGTTTCTTCAACTTCAATTTATCTTGATGTTTGGATTCACAGCTGCTTCACCTGTATGAAATAAATGAAAGTGCAGTGCTTTAATCTATTAACCTGGCAACCTAAACCTTGTTATGTAAATCTGTATTGAATAATTTGCATGTTCAGAGCTATTCTCTAGCATGTTTGTTTGCCAAAGGTACTCCCTCACCTCATTGTTCCCTGATCCCTTCATCAGATTTGGTGGCTGGACGCCGAGCTGACATGCGGACAGACCCGACCATTGGTCTTCACTCAGGGTCACTCAGTCTGCAACCGGTCGTTTTTTCCCTGTTTTGACACACCAGCCGTCAAAAGCACCTACTCTGCCACTGTCAGGGTGAGTCTAAGCTGCTCAGATCCACCAACACAGCTCTGTGGGCATTCAGTGTTGTTTTCTGGTTTTAGATCATGTGTACTGCGTTACAGGTACCAGAGGGAGTAACAGTGTTGATGAGTGCCTCAAGAAGTGCATACTCTAAACAGGACAGGGTTTTCCAGTTCTCCATGGAGTACCCTGTCCCAGCCTACTTGGTTGCCCTGGTGGCAGGAGACCTACAGCATGCAGACATTGGGCCCAGGTAAACAGGGATGGAGTACCCCTGCTGAAAAGAAGAGAATAGTTTGATACCAGCATATGCTGTTTTGAACGGCGATATACTGGTGCTCAGTCTAGGATACGCTTGTGGTGGTTTGTCTCAAATAGGTTGCTAAACCACAGTTGGCAAGGCCACATCAGTTATCAGCATGAAGGTGCTACCTTGGTGAATAAGGTTAACAGAAAAACCATGCCGGTTGCTGCTTTTGCTTCCAAACAGCATGGATTTGCATCCGCTATATCAGAACCAAACCAGTACTATCCAGCATAACCAGCCTAGAAATGCCAGTTATCTCAGGCTCATTGTTATAAATCCTTGTAAGATATGTGCATCGTTTTCATTCGTGTTCAGTGCTTTACCATGGCCACAATCTGCTTTTAGGAGTCGTGTGTGGGCAGAGCCCTGCATCCTGACGTGTGCGGTCAGTAAACTGGGCGGCAATGTGGAGCGCTGGCTTAATGTGGCAGAGGGGCTTTTTGGGCCTTATGTATGGGGAAGGTAAATTCCATACTTTTCAGTCATATCAATCTTGTTCGCCTTGTTGCATCAAGCTTGCTGTCATATTCAGGTATTAACCTGTCTCTTCCTTTACAGGTATGACATAGTGTTCCTTCCTCCTTCATTTCCCATCGTTGCCATGGAGAATCCCTGTCTTACTTTCATAATTTCCTCCATACTGGAGAGTCAAGAGTTTCTGCTAATTGATGTCATCCATGAGATTGCTCACGGCTGGTTTGGCAATGCGGTCACCAATGCTACCTGGGAAGAGATGTGGCTCAGTGAGGGTCTGGCCACTTATGCTCAGAGGCGCATTACCACAGAGGCCTATGGTATACATGTCCTCACACATATCCAAACTTAGAAACATCACCATAGAGGCCTTTTGCAAATGTTTATGTATACATTCCACAAAGAAGCCAGTGATAGGGGAGTTTTACACTCCAGCAAATGCAAGATCTCTGTGGAGTGATTCACATAGGCCTGTACATATTCCACAATGCTCTCCTTACATTTATCACTTCAATTTTCTGATTCAGGAGATGCCTTCACTTGTCTTGAGACTGTGTTCCGTCTAGATGCTCTTCACAGACAGATGCGTCTTCTTGGAGACAACAATCCTGTCAGTAAGCTGCAGGCCAAATTTGAGCCAGGTACAACCTTTTTAACAATAGAAACCAGCCTTTGTATGAGTCTGAAAGAAACCTTGGGTTTGGCACAAGGTGCTTTTTCCATACACCTGAAAATGCTGTGTGGTAAATGCATCTAAAATTCCTTGTTACTCCGATTTCAGAAAGACAGAAGCAAGGAAAATCCTCATTTGCAATGTTAAGCCTGTCTGGAAAATGTGCTTAAATATTTATAATGTTCTTTTGAAGTGTCAGAGCCATGTTATCCATTTTCCTTCTCTTTCTCCAAAGGTGTAAACCCCAGCAGTCTAATGAATCTGTTCACCTATGAGAAAGGCTTCTGCTTTGTATCTTACCTCTCACAGCTGTGTGGCGACATCGAGAGATTTGATAGCTTTCTTAGGGTGAGAAACATGACATTCACCACACATGCGTGGATTTTCATGCTCCACTGTACATATGTGGCACAGCCCACACATGAAGCGTCTGAATTTTTCCACCCTCCATTGTATAGGCCTACATTGAGAAGTTCCGATTCAGCAGCGTAATCGCTCAGGATCTGTTGGACTTCTTCCTTGGCTTCTTCCCTGAGCTGAAGGAGAGCTGCGTTGCTCAACGAGAGGGTGAGTTTCGACAGCTGTCAGAGATGATGATTAACACACAGAGACACTTAGAGTTACTCGTCTCACTGCGCTCCATTTGTCCTCGGTTAGGAATTTCCCTGTTGAACCAGTCATAACAGCCAGTGTGAGGGGTCAAAGCAACATTAGCAGTGCGAGAGATGGAGGCTAAATAAACAGAAATGTGACACTTCTTCCCTTCCTTCTTCCTTCCCCTCTTGCTCAGGTCTGGAATTTGAGCGATGGCTAAATGGCTGTGGTCCTCCGTTATGTGAACCAGATCTCTCGGCGGGTAAAGCTCTAACAGGCCCTGTTCAGCACCTGTGTGATCTTTGGGGCATGGATGCCCCTGAGCCCCAAGTGATCTCTACATTTGACCTCTCCTCCTGGAGCACCTTTCAGACCGTCCTCTTCCTGGACCGACTTCTAGACCGCTCACCTCTGCCTCAAGGTATTAAGAATCCATTTCGCAATTTCTCAACATTCCTTTCATCTTAGTATCCCCTTTGCTTTGATGTTTGACTTCTCTTCTCTTGTAATGCAAAATATGATTGACCTTTCAGAGGTGATGAGTCTTTTGTCAAGCTGCTACTCTGCGTTGTTGGACGACATGAACGCTGAAGTCCAGATTCGATGGCTGCAGATTGTTGTGCGGAACAGCTTTTATCCTGATCTGCCCCGAGTTCGCAGCTTCTTGCATAAACATGTGAGTTTTGCAAATTAAGTGCCTTTTGAGCTATAACTGATAATACATTAAAGGGGACATAACACACAGTTTCGGCCAATCTTATGTTAATCTTGAGGTTCTATAAAGTAGTATTTCATCCTTCATATCTCTGAAGAGTCTTAAGTTTTATCAGATTTATAAAAGAAAGATACAGCTTCACTATTGCTATTGTATGCATAGAAAATAAATGTTTTGTCTATTAACTTTCCTCTTCCTTTTTTCTTTCTAGACCTCACGGATGTACACAGTGCCCCTTTACGAGGATCTGTGCGGAGGGGTGATGAAGTGTTTTGCTGTGGAGGTATTTTATCAAACTCAGGCCCGTTTGCACCCAAATCTACGCAGGACACTTCAGCAGATACTGTTCCAAAGCAGCGCCTTCAACACCAGCACAGCTCCATCTCTACTCACATCACCACCCTCTGCCCCTTCCTCACCCACAGACCCCACTGCCAACGGGACCATCGCCCTGCGAGACGTCAATGTGTCCGCATGAGTTCAGAACTTCTGTGGAGAAGCAGAAGGTTTGAGGGGAAAAGCCAGAAGGGCAGGAACTGGACAGGAATTGAACTCCTTGGCTCAGACTGGACAATAGCAATGCATTATGGGAGGCCAGCGCTGATGGGTGTACACTCTCACCAACACTGGGATGTCTGTTTAAAAAGGCAGACACTGTTTTTTATAAGCTAAACATATAAAGCTGCTCAAGTGGAGGACATGTTTGCAAAGGTTATTATATTGTGCGTGTGTGCTTGCGCGTGTGTGTGTGTGTGCGTGCACATATGGATAGGGGTATGTCAGTATCAAGGATACTGGTTGCCATCTGTTAGCCATTACCTTTTTGGGTGTGTGTAGATGTGTGTCTTTGTTTATTTTTGTGGGTGTTTTGCATATGTTCCGCTGACGTTGCACATCATCTCATATGTTGTGTTTGCATCTGTTCTCTGAGAAATCAATTGGAGGACTTAACAAGATTTCAGACTTTCCCTTTGCTAGCTACGCAGAGGTGTTCTGTGGAGGACCAATCCCTGACAAATCGCCTTCCTGGACAGTGTTTGAGAACTGGCATGAACGCACACGGTCTGTACTCATGTGCAAATCTGATCATGTCCTAATGAAGATCCTGCAGAACCAATGCAGTCGCAGCCTTTCCGTGATAAACAGACTGCTTCTTTTTTGACTGAACTGGAGTCTGTCTTTCTCAAGCTTCTCTTTCCTGGTGCTAACCTCTCAACATTAAGTCTCAGGAATATCAAGACAGAAGACGTGGTGCCATGTTAGTGCCTTTCAAATCTTTCAACACTGTGGGTGTTTTCAACACTTCTGTTCAAATGAACAGCCTGAATTTGTTATTTGAGCCATTCTAGGGTGACATTGGCGACCATTGTCCTACTTACATTGTGTTTGAGGTTGCTTTCAGAAATTACGATGCTGTGTTGATTTGATTTTTTTTTTTTTTGAAACAGTGCATTTCTTTCACTTCTTTTTTTTTTGTTATTTTATAATAGGCAAATTTCCCTTAAATTAGTACACTTTGAAGAGAAGGGAACAGATTATGATTTGTGAGAATGCAGTGAGCGTGGTGGGTGTTCAGGGTGGGGTTATAGGTAGATGGGTCCAAGCCGATCATCAGTGGCCTTAACTACAAGCACAGTGGAAGACAGATTCAGTTTTACAGGTAATAAAGATGAAGAGAACACTTTGTGTGTCGTGTCTGAGGATGCTGCATTGGATTTCACTTTCTTGCATATGTGGCAGATGCTCACTTGTAGAATCATAGCTTTTGTTGACTGAAGGCTTAAACACTGCACATCCAACAATAAAAAGGGTTGTTTTCAACCCTCATCTATTGATGTCAACTTTAATGAGTAAATGTGTTACTGATCCTGTGTGTGTGTGTGTGTGTGTGTGTGTGTGTGTGTGTGTGTGTGTGTGTGTGTGTGTGTGTGTGCGTTCTGATGTGCGGTTTCAGCCACGTGACCCCTCCAGCCCATTGTTAGAAATGTATCATGGTTTTTCTATAGGTACAACTTTGCAACTATGGAATTGAGACTGAATTTTTGTAGATGCTAAATCTTTTGGGGAATGAACTTAATTTAATTACAACTACGGCGTTAGTAATTTCTCTTACTTAACCAGTACCTACACCATTGTTTTAGAAAACAGTAACATTGATATTAACTACATACACTAACCAAAAAAAAAAATATAAGACCAGACAATGACAAACAAATAAACTAACATTAACAGGGAATATTTATACACGTTTCAACTATGCAATAAAAATGATGCTTACCTTTTGTCAGTAAGATGGATGGGCCTGTATTTTTTCATCTTAACTGGGAGTAAAAAGCACCGTTTCACTGTCAAAACTTTCTCATCCTCTAGTCTTTGTCAGTTTTTGGTCATGCATCAATCTTTAAGTCACTCGATTGCAAACTTCTGTACGCTAATGAGTTAACTGTGTTAGCCTTTTACAGGGGAAGGGGGCTTGTGAAAATGTGAACATGCAAAAAAAAAAAAAAATCTAAATATTATAAAAGTAGAAAAATGAATAAAATAAAAAAGTACTACATATTTTGATTATTTGTGGTGAAATATAACCTGCTTTTCATATTTCATGAGAATTATCCCATAAAAGGCATGCCAAGTCTGATATAGGCTAAAGAAAATCATTTTTTGATGAATGTTAATGTGCACCTCCAGAGTTAAACAGCTGGACAGGAACCGTGTGATCCTCTAGAGGGCGCTACCGGCAAACTAATCCTTACTCAATACTCTCGGAAGGTCCTCATCAGGTAAGTCACCTAAAATAACGCCTCCTTGCGTAAATGAGATCCATCTTTCATATATCCTTAGATCAAAGGATTAAATCTAAAGGCTAGCGGCCAGAGACCAGTGTGATGTTGTTATAGCTCGTCCTGTAGAGGGAGCGCAGCGGTGAATAGATAGGAGGGGCGATCTCACAGTTGTTTCCAAAGGACAGAGAAGAGGAAAAAGCAACAGTATTCACAGGGAGCCCAGAGAAGACCGACCTGAACGATCTTTAGCGTCGTTTTGGAAAGAAAACGAAGAGGACCATCTATTATACTCATGTATTCTACTATTAGATAGATCTGTATTACATACGACCGCGGGGATACTGTGTTCTTGTGTGTTATCGCCGCTGACTGAAGAGCGCGCGCGCGGAGGTCGCGGCTGGACAGAGGCGCGGTGGAAGCGGGAAGCGCGAGCCGCTGAGGGGCTGATGCGCGCGGCCTGTCCCTCAGCAGCGGCCCGCGATGGCGGAGACCAAGATCATCTATCACCTCGACGAGCAGGAGACTCCGTACCTCATCAAACTACCCATCCCCGCCGAAGACGTCACGCTCGCAGACTTCAAAAATGTCCTCAATAAACCCAACTACAAATTTTTCTTCAAATCCATGGACGATGATTTCGGGTAAGGCACACCGTGCGCGTTAAAAGACAACAAAACCCTTTGTATTTCTATCGTCCGTTGTTCCTGTCAGACCGAACACTTTTAGCGGCTTTATTTTGGTTGTCATTATTTGGTTGTCTTTTCGCAAACCTCCCGTCGCTTTCTCTCACACAACGGCAGAAATCTGAGCTTTAGTGACTGTATTAGCACTGTTTATGTACACACTGGCAGTTTCCAGCACATAAACGGGGGTCATTGTGAATGGGAGGAGGCTTTATGTGATTTAAGGTTCAAAGTCTGAGTTTTATTTTTTTTGTTTTGTTTTTTTTAATGAGTAAAAGACCAGCTTTGGATCAGTGACCGATCAGGTGTGAAACCATAAACCAGACTAAGAAAATGCTTCACATGACAGTGTCCATGTTTCATGTTAAAATAATGACAATAACACTATGTGATTATACAGTACAGAATACTTAACTTTACTCATTACTTACTCATGTACTGTGACATGAAAATTGGAATGTAAAGTGTGATTGAAGAAGCATATGTCACTTCAGGCAATGAATCAGGGCTCACGCTTACATGGAAAATCTGGGAATATCATGTTGTTTCAACTTTGCTTTCCATGGAAAATTCTGTTGTGAAGATAATGTTTTATAGTTATGTTCAGCTCAAAAAAAAAGTGCTAGAGGTGTACTCTTTGGGGGTGCAACTTTTATTAAAAAAGGAAAAAGGATTCACAAAAGTAAACACACATACACACAAACAAACAAACAAAAAATTTGTTCTAGTGAATGACTGGAGGAGACATCGGTCAGTGTTGTGAGGAATCAGAGCTTCACATTTTGAGAGAGATAGTAATGTTACAGATAGAATATAAAATTACTAACATGCTCAAACCACCTACACACACACTTACTTACACCCAACCTAAAAAACAAAATTTTAATCAGCTCTACTGAAAACAATAAAACCAGTTAATTTCTGTATATCTAACTCAAGACCTGTTACACACTCAGGCTTTCCACAGTCATTGAAATCTTAGGACTTTTTAAAATGTGATTTCCAAGCCTGGAAAAGTCATGAAAATAAACAAAATTCTCAAAAATTATGACATTTTTCTATGTAGAGTATATGTAGTAAGTTACGTGCCGCTCAAAAATATTTCACAATTTAGAATTTGCTGTTTGTGAGTGCAGCTTTTCTACAAGGATTTAAACTTTTTATTTACTAGAAATTAAGTTAGTAAATCTGACTCTTAAGGGCTGAACTTGGGTTTGAAATAATCTCACGTTCAGACTCTCATCATATTCAGCTACTGACACACTTTCTGATCTGCGCAGGATTTAAAACTTTTAATCAGCTCTACTTTAAACAATAAAACCAATTCATTCCTGTATATCTGGCATGAAAGTGACCAAAATACCCCAAAGTTAAGGGAATTGTCATGAGCATTTATTTATAAAGACATTTATCAAGTAATGTGCAGCTCAAGAAAAAAAAAATGCTACAAAACTGATCTTCGTGAGTTAAAATGGAATAAAATGATTTTAAAAATCTTTATGATCTAATAACCGATGACTATAAAAGTAATGGAAGTTCATTGGTCAGAAAGTGTGGGATCCTGCCCGTCATTATTTAGATGGTGTTGTTTCAATGCTACTGTGTTTATAAAGCAGCAGGCTGCATATTTAGATGTAGGAGTTGAAAAATGACTTTGCTCTGTCACCACCCCCAGTAGTGCAGCAGTCATTCCAGTGTTTATGAGCGGTAAAGTGCACTTACTCCCAATGCATGCGGCTGAGGTCTGGAATGCTGACTTGGAAACACCGGACCACTCGGGAATCATGCTCACTGATCCTCCGAGCAGATTTCTACAGTCACTGTTAAGCCACAAAGAACGGTGTCATGTTGCGAAATTCAAGTCCATGTGATCTGCTTTTTTGTTTGCTTTTCTTGGCATGCCAGAAGGTTCTCCTTTAGACGCCAAGCTACACAAACCTCTTCGCGCACACACAGACCCGTCCACCACCTGCAGAACAGGACCCTCCTAACACACTTTTTCTGTCCACGTTGCTTGTTTGTATCAGCGTACTGTCCAAACCAGCTCATCAAGGTGAACAGCCAGCTATTGTTCCGTACCCTGTGGCATAATCACTTCCAGACTCTCCCCATGCCATGATGCAAAACAGGCCCGCTTGATCCATGCCCATTACGCTGCACGTGATTTCAAATCAAAACATTAGCTGAATTCATCTCAGTGACCTGGAACAACAGGCAAACTAAGTGAAAGATTAGTGAGAGTGACAGTAATAAGTTGTGGTTAATGTTTGAACATTACAGCACGTACAGAATCATTAGGTTTTATCTTACTGATTGGCAGGTTGACTTGGTTTATTTTTGATTTTAAAAAGTCAGCTTATGAATCCCGCAGTTTGTTTCATCAGTTACTTTCCCAGATGTTTCCCATTTGAATATGAAAAGACCATTTAAATCTCAGGGTTTGAGACATTAAGATAATTCACATGTTGTATGGCATCATGATCTGATGATCTAGTGTCTGTAAATACACTGAAAATATTCTGGTGTGGAAACAATTTTTTACTCACAAATTGCTATTAAATTTCACAAAAAATGACAAAGAAAAAGCAAGTAACACGTTGCATTAAACATGAAATTTTGAAGTAGAAAAACTCAAAATGTATTTTCCTTAAAAAAAATACTCAAAAAAATCTATGCAGCTTCGAAAAGTCATTGCAGAAGTCGCAAAAAAAAAAAAAAAAAGTTATTTAAATGGACCCAGTCTCACCACTGAGGAGGAAATGCTAATAAAAATCATGCAATACCGATATGTTTTTGAATTTATTTTGATTGGAGCAAGTAACCTGAACAGTTAAAACGGTTTAGCCAGATCAATGTTAAATATTATTTTGGTAACACTATTATAGGGACCAAAACTAGTTACAATATTTCATACATATTAACCCCACACCATACCTAAACTAAAAAACTACAAAACAAACACAAATGCCTTATTCTGCTTGACAATATTTTAGATCTCTTAACCCGACCCCATACCTAAACTTAACAACTACCTTATTAATAAATAATAAGCAGCAAATTAGAACAAAAGTCGTAGTTTATAGTTAGTTAATAGTGAGAATTGTTCCCCAAATTAAAGTGTGACCATTATTACTTATGTGGGCAAGTGTGTATTTAAGCAATGAAACAATATATAGGATCTGGATATATAAAATTTTTTACTTTAATGTTTTTATATTTAGTTCCAAGCTTTAGAAGGGTTGCGTTGTGTTATGGTGTGTTCAGGGCATGTTGGAAAGATCATATTTATGAGTTGAACACAAATGATTGTCACCACAAAGTCATGATTACAAGTGGAAAACTGAACTTTTCGAGTTTGTGGGCGTGTCATTGAGAAAATGTTATGGCGGACGCCATAAATGTAGTGTCTGTATTTACGGTAAATTTGTTGAAATTAATTGTAAATATTTTTTTTTTTTCATTTACAATGAATTTAGCTAGGTCACATGTACAAGATATTATTGTGCGATTATGATACTGAATATAAAATCATTAAATTTACAGCACCTTTATGAATTGAATAGAAACATAAAAATGTGCGATGTGATCTAAAGTGAAAAAATCTAGCAGAATTGTTTTGTAGAAAATGTACATTGCCATCTTCCACTAGTTCACATTTACAACTTTGCGTGTTTGCAGCATAAAAACATGGGTTAATTTTCACATTGGTTTGAACAAAATCAGCAGATGGGCTTATTGAAAATGCAAATTCATTCTCTGCCAGCAGGTGGCGCTTTCAGAGCGGCAGAAATATAGTGGTTTCCACAAAAACTAAACTAAACAAAACCACCCACCACGCAAGGGCTAAGCTTAATCAATATCTATTCTATTCCAACTCAAACATTTTGAACATTGACAAAAAATAAATATCTTCTAAAAAGTTGATGCGGTGGTGATGTGTTCATGTAACCATAGGGTGCCACTGCCAATAATGCACCTAAAAGCTGTCAAAGAAAACTGAAGAAGAATTGTCTCACGCGCACACAGTAGACTTGCATGACATATAACGCTTATGGTAACTTGAGATGATGTCAAATAAAAGTTCTGTGTGGAGTTCCTATAATAAAAGTAATGAAAATTAAGTGCAGTGCAAACTCTGCCGTGCGAAGCTTGCTTATCATGGGTCAACCTATGCCATCACAAATAACAATTTACATTGAATGATGTTTATAGTAAAATATTGAATGATGTTTATAGTATACCATTGTTTGATGCAACTACATGCCGTATTTTTATATGAAAATAAACAAGCTGAAAACACTCTAACTGAAAAACTTTTAGTGCTTTTCTATAGTATTAAGCCTCAAATGTCAACTATACATTGGATTGGTTTCTTCTTTAAATTATAAAAAAGTGAAAATTTGAATGGTATTATGATGTTATACTAAAACTAAAATTAAAATAATGAGAAAAACCCTTAAGATAACATGTAGAGAAAAAACAAACGCATCTTAAGCACACAGAATAACATAAATGGACTTTGAATGATTAATTGCCGCTTTGAACGATTACGTAATCGTAGCATCCATAATTGTAATTGCGATTAGAAATTTGATTAATTTTCCAGTCCTAGATCAACCACTATAATGCACAGTTATTTGAGGGCGAAGCACCCAGCATGTCCATCCACAGGTCAGCAGCAATCAGTGGCTAGTTTCCTTTTCTTGTCTATCCTATTCTTGAAAAAAAAAAAAAACATAGCTACAGGTTCTGTGCTAGACTAACCGAGACTTGTCATAGCACTTGTATACTGTTGTTGTTTTCTCGTTGGTCTGATTGCTTCTATTGTTTTCATTTGTAAGAGTCAAAGCGTATAAAAAATTATTAAAAATAAATAAATGTAAATGTAAATGTACATTAAAAACAAGCACAACCAAACATGATCATAGAAAGACAACAGCAAACAACATCACCCATCTAGTAAGAGATAGTAAGAGAGGGTTTTTTAGAAATCTTATTGAGTTTGTAGAGCTTGAGTGTACTGTCCCGTCTAGAAAAACTATCACTGCCAGACTGGAATTTTTTTTGATGACTAAGGGAGCTGTGCAATCAGTTAGCGAGTCCTGAAAAAATGGCACTGACCAAAGATTCAAGGACAGCGCTTACTACTAAATTGTACATCACGGTTGTCATCAAATACGCTTTCCACTGCTTTGGACCAATGGGGACTAAGCTGAAAAATCACTGCATGCGTGCATGACAATGCGAGCAACATGGTGCTTGCCAACACTGAATGGTTATAGTGGGACTCTCAGCCTTGTCTTCCACAAACACTCCAACTCGCTACAAATAACGGTTTCAAGCTTCAACACATAAACCATCTCATTGCATCTGCCAGTCATCTTGTTTCTCATTTCCATCACAGCACAACTGCAGCACAAGCACTGAAACAAAAGCAGCATCTGTAGAACTTGCCTGAGCACAAATTAGTACAGTACTGCTGAACTAGGTGGAATTCTATTCATGACATGTTCAAGCGCTTACTAGAGCAAAGATGGGCAACATCTGCTGTCTTATCAGACAGAGCTTTCACTAAATTACTTGATGCACAAACCCTCGGACTGACTGATGATAGCTGGGGAGTTATGGAGGAACTGTTACCAGTACTTCACTCACTTAAATGTGCCACCACTGCCTCGTGTGGAGAATCCAGAGTATCCATCTCCATGGTTTACCCAGTGATAGCAACTTTTCTCAGAGAGCGAGGAAGAGATAGGCCTAACAGTAGAATCATATGAAACACAACCTTTGGCCAAAAAGCCACAAAGTGATTCACTGTGTGCATCTGCAATCACAGTCTTGTTCGGTGAGGACTATAACGTAGAAATCTCAGACACAACCGAACTAAATCAGTACTGCCAGGACATGTGCCCACCGATCCACATCAACCCCATGAACTGGTGGAAAACCAATGACCACAAATACCCCCGACTGGCAAAATTAGCAAATGTTTACTTGTGTGTTCACCATCTGTGCCATCAGAGAGGGTGTTCTCTGCGGCCAGACTAATTGTGAACAGATTGTGCTCCCGTCTTCATCCTGAACATGTGAACATACTCTTTTTTTCCTTTTTTTTCTGTGGTGCGGCTAAATGGTGCTGAATATTGGGATCATAACACCTAGTCCTATCATGCAAACTGAGATTATTGTTATGAAGACAGACACTCAGCTTCCTGCTTCAGTGAGAGGTATAATTTATGATCATTTGAAACCAGCTGCAAATCTACTTTTTAACCAATTATAAACACACATATGTATTATTAACAACATTATACTGGATCTCTACAATCTGACTTCATCCAGTGGCAGGAATGTGGCGTTATAATGTAGCACAAGAGCATGATGAAGCTGAGCTCACTCCAGATGTGTCACCAGTTTCAGGGAAACAATCAAGAATCGGTTTCATGTACTTGTTCTAATATAACAATATGAATTACTGCTCTTTAAGAAGGTGCTATTGGTGAGAAGAGAGATCTTGTCAGGCAAAATTGATTAAATGGGTCACTAAGTTTTTGTTCAGATAGACCTTGTGTACATTTTATGGTGGTAGTCTGAATGACTGTGTGTTTGTGTGTCTGTGTGTGTTATCGTGTATGTGTGTGTTTGTGTCAGCCTCTCTCTTGGGTCTCTCTCATAACAGCTGCAGGGCCAGTAAGGCCATTAGCATCATGATCATCATTATAGTACAAACACACACACACACTGGTTTCACATACAGATGGAGGATTCTGCTAGAGGAAAGCCCGACACTGGTGAAACAGTAATAAATGGTGATCCAGAGGATTTGAGGTATATTGTGTGGCATGCATCAGTCATGACAGAAGTATAGTCTTCCTGTAAGGTCATTCACTATTTCATTTTTATTTGCAACAGTATATGAAATTCTGGTTGCACGGTTTATTAATGACACAATAGGATCACAAAGCCCAAGCCCTAAAATACTGACAGCAAAGACTTAAAATATTAATGCTTAAAAGAATTGTAGCAAAATTAATTTTCATTTTAATCTTCAAAAATTGTAATCTTGGACTCAAAAAATGTGCTGATGATTAAAAGTCATGCAAATATAAATTAATTTATTATAAAAATGTTTTTTACTTGGAATCATATATAATAAAATTATTTCAATGCTTTGAAAAATAATAATATAATACAAAATAATTTTTACTGATTGATTGATTGTGGCTTTGGTTTTTGTTTTAGTTGTAGTTAACTAATGGTGCATTCAAGTCATGTCGGATACATCGTATTTACGCATTAAATGCACATGAACGCCACCACAAAGTCGTTATTATGAGTGGGAACTCTGAATTTTCTTTAAGCTCAGAGTTTCTGAGTTGGGGGCGTGTCAACGAGAAACATGACAGAATTGATGGATCGATGGATGAAAGCCTGTTGTTGACGGTAATTTTTTAGTTGAAATTGATAGACAGGAATACAATGATAACAATTACTAATATTTTTATGCGATACAGATTAAAGTGGCTTCATAAATTACTTTAAAAAATTAAAATCGCAAAACACACCTGATGCAAATTCTTTGCTCTTCATTTTCTATAAGCAGAGGTAACAAACCCTGTTGTATTTTCTTGTAATTTATTAAAAGAAGGTACACCGCCATCTTGTGCTGCATCTTGTGCTGCACTTCAGCATCCGTCCATCTATTGCTGTTCATCATACTTGCGAAATAAGTTGACACAATGTTTACACAGCGTTTTAAATCATGGCGGGTGACGGCATTTTCGAATGCGTCTGGCCAATCAGTGTCTACTTGCGTTATGGGTAGTACCAGTTGTGCCGGTTAGACCCTGCTCCGGAGTAGGAGCTAATTTGGTTCTCGGAAAAGGCAGTCCGGTACAAAAACTGCACCCAGTTCCTGCGGTGCGAAAACGCCAAAAAGTGGGTAGTACCACAATTAGTTCTGGTACTATAAAAAGGTTCCCGCGGTGCGAAAGGCCCTATCATCACACAAGTGCTTACATTTCATTGATTTGGATGGCAAAACATGATTCAAATTTTGAACTACATAATAATTGCAATTGGATCAAATAACCACACTTAGACAATTATTCAGTGATCACAACAGGCGTAATATTCACAGACATTTAGAAAACATTTTAAATGTGCAAGGTATCATTAGTCTCATTTGTCATCGTGGAAGCATAGACTTCAATGTTTTTCTGTGCACTGAGGGGGAAATGACCCATACATTGTGAAATTATGAAGTTGATTATTTTGTCACTGTTGGATTTTAATTACTAAATAATAGATCATTTCTCGGGTCATATTGCAGTGCTCTTTTGATTCTTGTATAAAGCTGGTGCACTAACACACATACAGTCCACTCAGCAGCATACTGCATCAGCTTTGTTAAGTGTTTGTTTTGAAATATGTGGTGGACAGATCATGTGTGTGCAGGATCAAGACCATAGTTTATAAGTTACACAGAGTATTTAACCTCCTTTGATACCGTAGTTGAGACTTCCATTTTCTGTCTTGAATAAAATGTGTGTGAGTGGTCAGTCTGGCAAATGTAAGCAGCAGAGAGCCTTTCACTCTCTGATGGAAGTGATGTTTCTGTAAAGGAGACTGACCTACTTTCCCTGCTTTATTTTCCTGTCTTGTCCTCTCCCAAGTGTGCGTGTGAGTACAGTTTTCCAAGTGTGTTGGACAGCATTAGTATATTGTATGTGTGTGTGATTTCCAGGTTATTAGCATTGTGTGTATTTTGGGTCTCTGTGGATTTCATTGCATTACTGGCTCATTGTCTGGTGGTCTCAGGATTTGAACTGACTGCGTCTCTAAAGACAGGATAGAGCACTTTTGGAGTGCTTACATCCCTTTCTTTTTTATTCTCATCAATTGGCCTTTTCTCTTTTCTTCCCCCTCTCTCTCCTCCTCCACATCTTCAGCTGTGGGAGTCCAGGCTTGTTTTCTAGACTAAATCTAATCATCTTGGGCAATGAAGAAGGAAGGTCTCTTCATTAGAGATCAGCTCTGCTCGCAAATCAATGGGCCTGTTTACACACACATGAGCCATCTGCACACACTGCCCCAATTCCAATGGGCTAGTCTGATGAAGGGTCTGTGTATGTGTGTGTGTGTGTGTGCGTGTGTGTGTGTGTGCGTGTGTGTGTGTGTGCGTGTGTGTGTGCAAGTACTGGAGTACTTTTTTGTTTTATTGCTAAAGTAGACAGAAAAGAGATGAAGTTATAGTGTTTGTTACAAATGAAGGAGATCTTTGGCTGAAACAGTTGGAAACCACCTCACAATTGTAATAAAACCTAGATTTCCTGTCAGTAGCACCAGATTTGGTCACAAGGGACTGCTGCACATGTGGGGAAGGCAGGCAGAGAGCCTTGAATCTATATGAACATCCTTACAAAGGTGTGGACGTCCAACTGTAATGCACCCAACATTTCATTAATTTAAAAGGGTGTTAGTTCATTCAAAAATATGTTGTTCCAAACCCATATGACCTTTTTATAAGCAAGAAATATATTTTGAAGAATTTTTGTTTTGCTTTTTCAACTACTATGTACTAACACTTAAATTAATAATTTTATACAATGCTCTTATTGTGTCCATGTTCTTGTCCTTGTTACACATTACATGTACTATAGCAGTAACAATAAACTATGCATAATTACATGCAATTTACCTTAAAACAATCCATCATCCTAACTCTAATCCATGTAGTTAATTAATATAACTCAGTACTTAAATGTATAATTACACTGTAACAAGGAGACCGTTAAATAAAGTGTTATCAAAAACAAACCTTATTTAATACATATGTAATTACACTGTTACCCAAACCTGTACCCCTTAACCCACATGTAAACCTACCCATACTATGAAACCTGTTCCTAATCTTAATCCTCAATTTCAACAAAAGTGTTTTATAATACAACATGAACACAATAAGTAGAATGTACCAAACATGTGCATAATAGGACACCTAATAGGAAGTGTGATCTACTATAAATCAACCACATTATAAAGCTTTAAAAAGGACAAAATCGTAACATAAAAATATCCACTCATCAGCCCACTGTGCAAGTTGTTGCTCAAATAAAGTCATTCAATCAAATTATTTTTTCCAAATGTTTCAATAAAAAAATAAATAATGAAGTGAAGCATATTTTATTTGTAAAGTATTTGAACAGTACATGGCTATATAATATATATCATATGTCACGGTTATGTAAAATATTTATATCAGATGTACATCACAATCCTTAAGAAAAGATCTGTCGCTACCTCCATTTCATTGTAGCTTTTTGTGTTCCACAAAAGAAAGCCATACAGGTTTGGAACGACTTGACTAATTAATGACAGATTTTTTATCTCTGGCTGAACTGTACATTCAAGTAAAAATACAACTCCTATCTGAGCAGGACTTTTGATACTATCTAAACTGAGGATCTCAGATAAAACTGCTGTAGGAGAAATGGGACCTCATGCTGCCAAAGGAATGAGGAGAGCAGAGGAGAAGAACAGCATAAGAAAAGGAGAAGTAGAGCTGCTCTCTGAGCCTCTTATGCCACCATTCCTGCTGAGTTTTTATTGCATAGCCCAAGCAGGATTACAGTGAACGATGTGAAATCCACTCACTAAAAGCAGCAAAGTGCTCAGATTGGAATTCTCTGAGAGCTGTCAATCATTGTGCTCATGCCAAAGTCTACATACTCTGCATGTGATAAAATATGCACATACACACATGCAAATAAACTGCTTTTCAAAAGCTAGCATGCTGCCTATCTAGATGTCATTTTGGGCATCATCGATTTGGCACAGTAGAACATTTCGAAGGCTTTGTAATAATACATACATAATTCTAAGGCGTCCACCATTATGACTTCCAAAAATTCAACAGCATTGCTTTTCTGTATGCTATAAATTGGGACGGAGAGTTGGAATGAGATCTTGAGCCTGAGAGGCTCTGACTCATCACTTGAACAGATGTGAATTCAGCAGATACATTCACCGTTGAAGGGTTTCATTAGATCAGCTTCATCTGGCAGGAAGAGAGGGAGAAAGAAAGAGAGAGAGATGATGTATGACACAAATAAAGCCCTGAATGTGGATGTAAATTGTATTTTTTTTTTGTTCATAATATCAGTTTGAATTCACTTGATATTAATTGACGTAGACACTAGGGGAGGAAGCAGTAAAGCAAGCCAGTCAGATCAGATTGAAGCTTGTTGTTCTCAAACGTAGCTATTTTTATGTACAATATGCATCAGATGGTCTGTTTAAAGTCCATGGAAATGCCATCTAAAGCTGAGAGTGGCTCGAATGAAAAACACCACAAGAAAGCGTTCACATATATTTTTGTCAGTAGGGGAAACAATAAGCATGTCCTGTTTGCAATATTGCGGTTGTTCTATAGCATAGCCTCTGTTTCGTCTCCACTGCTTTGGTGTGTGATTAAAGATAGCCGTCTGGTATTTGATTTATATTGCATGAATGCAATCATGATCACGCGACAGATTTTTATTATTAATAGATCACATGGTCTGTTTCTGCAAACCTCACATGCCTCACCAGCTGTCTTTCACCCTCTTCCTCTTTGACAAAGGTTTCCATGGCGACAGGAGTCAGAGGGGTCAGCACCTTTTTAAGGAACAGCTAGGAAGGGGGAGGGACTCAGGTTTATTTTATGGGGGACTAAATTAACCTGTGTATGTGTGAGGGGCCATTTATAAATGGAGCTGATCATTGTGGCTTTACTTATTTAAGGGTGTTTGCTAAGTCAAGCCTCATTATTATGACCTCTTTCAACGTGAGCTGGTAAGCAAAAATTTAGCAACCACTCAGAACACCCTAGCAACTGCTGAGCAATCACCTAGCAATGCCATTGAAATCCACAGCCAGAACACAATAGCAACCGCTTACACTAACAACCACTCTGAACACCTTAACATAAAACCAAAAACTCCATAAAAAAAACTCAGAACACCCTAGCAACTGCTGAGCAATCACCTAGCAATGCCATTGAAATCCACAGCCAGAACACAATAGCAACCGCTTACACTAACAACCACTCTGAACACCTTAGCAACCACCTAGCAATGTCATAGCAACCACTCAGAACACCCTAGCAACTGCTGAGCAATCACCTAGCAATGCCATTGAAATCCACAGCCAGAACACAATAGCAACCGCTTACACCAAAAACCACTCTGAACACCTTAGCAACCACCCAGTAATGTCATAGCAACCACTCAGAACACCCTAGCAACTGCTGAGCAATCACCTAGCAATGCCATTGAAATCCACAGCCAGAACACAATAGCAACCGCTTACACTAACAACCACTCTGAACACCTTAGCAACCACCTAGTAATGTCATAGCAACCACCAGAACACCCTAGCAACTGCTGAGCAATCACCTAGCAATGCCATTGAAATCCACAGCCAGAACAAAATAGCAACTGCTTACACCAACAACCACTCTGAACACCTTAGCAACCACCTAGTAATGTCATAGCAACCACTCAGAACACCCTAGCAACTGCTGAGCAATCACCTAGCAATGCCATTGAAATCCACAGCCAGAATACAATAGCAACCGCTTACACTAACAACCACTCTGAACACCTTAGCAACCACCTAGTAATGTCATAGCAACCAGCCAGAACACAATTAGGAAAACTGCTTAGCCATCACCTAGCAATGCCATAAAAATCACCAGCCAGAACACAATCGCAAATGTCCAGAAATGCTGTGGGTACCAGCCTGAACGCTATAGCAATCGCATGCGCTAACAACCGATCAGAACACCTTAGCAACCGTAAAGCAAACACCTAGTGATGCCATAGCACGATTCAAAACAATATTGCAACCTCGTGCGCTAATCACTCAGAACACCTTAGCCATCACCTAGCAATGCAATATAACTACCCGAAAACATTAGCGAATGCTATGGCATCTAGTGAAAACACCATAGCAACCTTTTGCACTAACAACCGCTCAGAACATCTTAGCAACCACTAGCGATAACATAGCAACCACCAGAACACAATAGAAAATCCATAGCAACCAGCTAGAACACGATAGCAACTCTTTGCACTAACAACCACTCATAACACCTTAGCAACCACCTAGCGATGCCATAGGAGTCAACAGAACACAATATCAACCTAGCAACCAGCTAAATCACTATAGCGACTGCATAGAAAAGGCAGAACTGACTTTTTTTCAGTCTAGTTTCTTTATGTATTCTTATTATAGTTGCTCTCTAACAAAACCATATTACTGGTTTAAATGATTAAGCAAAAATCAAATTAAAGAGGATTTTGTTATCCGTGACAGCAGACCACAATGCTTTCTTTTATATTTCGAGTGAAACTCATGTTTATTTGTTATTCTGGTGATACATTTTAATAGCTCCGTTGTTTCTTTATGTCTCTGCAGGGTGGTGAAGGAGGAGATATCTGATGACAACGCCAAACTACCGTGTTTCAACGGACGTGTTGTGTCATGGGTGAGTTAGCGTTCACAGACACACACACACACACACACACACACACACACACACACACACACACACACACACACACACACACACACACACACACACACACACTCACACACACACACACACACAAACAGACACACACACACACACACACACACACACACACACACACAAAAAAACAAAAAAATAAAAAAACCAAAACACACACACACACACACACACACACACACACACACACACTCACACACACACACACACACACACACACACACACAGACACACACTCTCACACACACACACACACACACACACACACACACACACACACACACACACACACACACACACACACACACACATACACACACACACACACACACACACACACACACACACACACACACACACACACACACATCTCATTTTTCCTGCTTGTGTTTCATTAAGCTCAGAAAGTAACAGGGCCCTGCGTCTCGATGTTGCTGGTAAAGGTTTGATTAGAAGGCCCAGGTGTGAGGGAGTCTCTGAGCACAGGAGCTCAGAGATCAGTCAGTCAGGCGTGAGTGTGTGTTTGGATGCGTTAAATTGAGCGCAAGTGTTTAGTGGTTAGAAAACATCTGCTCCTCGGCTGTCTGTCTTAGAGACACGGGAGAGAGTATTGAGAGTGTTAATTCCTAACGGTATTTTCACGCCCTTGAAGGCCACTGTGGGACGAAGATGCTACTTGGAGGGTCATTACCAAAAAACCACAAGCGACTGAATCTTTTCATAAAGGGCACATGGAAGGCCACATGGCAGTTAGCACTGTATCTTATGATGGTCACTTCAAGAAATTAGGTTTACTATTTATGATCATGTGAATCCTGAGTGGTATGTCCTCTTGTCCCTTGTGAAAAACAAGCACACTTTGCAAACAAGCAATACTTTTCAAAAGAGTACTTGTTATGGAAATAATATATTTTTGTAACATACTTAAGTGTGAACTGAATCTAATTAAATGAAAATGTGCTATAGTTTAAATTTACATTAAAGGCAATTAGTTGAACTTAAAGTGGAAGTGAAGCAGTCAAGTCAAGTTTACATTATTTAAGAAACTGATGGCCAATGGAGCAAATCAACCCCATGATGTACTGCAAGATGGCGACATCCTTGCTCTAAAATCTATAACAAAACATCCTTTTTTCTTTAAAATGGTTACATTAATCATGTTATATATATATATATTTATGTACCTAAATATATTTATATATATGATATATAGTTGCAGTTTATGTAATATTTTTATGTATAAATAATTTCTAGTCATGCTTTTGGAGTGATAAGTACAGTTTATGTGCACATAATGAAAATAAAAGTCAACTTTTAATAATACAGTTAAAATTATAATCAAGTACTTTACAGGTGTATGTTATTGTGTTAGTGTCACATTGAGTTTCAGGAAGGCACATAATGAAAATAAAGTATAAACTCAATAGTAACGTATAAACTTAATAATAATAATAAGGTAAATTGACGGAAGGCAGTGAACAAAACATAATTAGACAAGACTGGACAACCAAAACTGAAAACACAGAAAGTTAGCGCCCGTCCACACGGAGACGTTCTTAGCTGTATACGTAAAAAATTGTATCATATCATATATTTGTATGGATCCGGCGTTTTGAGAGCCTGAAACCGCAATTTTTTGAAACCAGGTCCCAGAGTGGATAAATCTGAAAATGACATCTTTGCATTTTCATGTGTACAGCCAATTCGTATATTTTGTGAAAGGATGTCATCACCCCACGTCTCGACCCTAGTCAGATGCCGCTACATCACATAACAGCAACATGTGCGGACTGTACTTAAGTGTGTTGAGAAGCATAGTCATGAAAGTGACTCTCTTTAAGTGCACTGAAGTGACTTTATATTTTTTATTAATATTAAAAGTATAAAAAATATACTTTTAAGATAAGTACACTACAAATGCACATTCCATTCAATTAAGCACACTTCTTTTTTTCACAAGGATTCATTTAAGATCTTGCCTGGTATTTTGGTATTTTTACTTAATTTCTGGTAACTCCGGGTATTAAGACTTGTATGGCCTAATATAACGTAAATGATGTCCCTTACTAAAATAAATAAAAGATGTACGTTATTTAATAAATGCACATTGTTTTATATATATTCTGTACTATGGGGGGCGCCATTATTTCAGTGAATAAAACTTCCTAAAGATCCGCGTCTTTGTTCTCTCCACTTGAGTCCTGATGCCTTTAAGGCTTTTAGTAGACCACAGCTACTGAAAGAGCTTACAAACGGCAGAGACGAGAAACATTAGATGCCATCCTGGCAGGATGTAAACATGCCGACGCTTGTCATGACGCCGCAGCTTTCTCAGCACAGATTTCACTCGCTATCCAGCGGCGTTTAGACTCCTTGCGGGTACGGCATTTGGTTTAAGCCTACGCTTATATCCATTGCCACCTGTAAGCTCTTTCAGTAGCTTACAGCTTCGTATCAGTATTTTCTTTTCTGAGTTGTGTATTCTATGTTGTGTTGCAGTAAAAATAGCAACAAGTAGCGCCAGTAGCATGCAAATATTTGACGTCGTCGAAATAATGGCCCCCCAAATAGTCCAAAATATGTATACAACTATATAAATTAAATCTTAAAAAACGTAAATACTTCAAATTTCATCAAACACAAATTACATTATACATCATTTACATTATATTAGGCCATACAAGTCTTAATACCCGGGGTTCCTTTTAAAAATGTTAATGAAAGAGGATTTTTTCAATTCAGTGAACAGCATTTACATTTTTCCTGCTAGGATATCAAGGTACCACATTTTGATTCAAAATAAAGTCTCAGTGATGCATGTCTTCATATATTGTGTACCAAAATTGATTAACACACAGTATGAGACTGTAATACTCACGTGATTCTCACTTTTGAGTGGAATCCATCCAGTGTGTGTTTGGGCCAGCTGAAGTTTTCTGTTCCCTTCTGTAGAAATCAGATGGATGTAATTGTTTTTGATTCTCTTGTTTTGCTTTTTTGGCATTTGTGGGGTGTTTGCCTGATGTCAGTGTTGGTTATATACTACTCATTTCTGTGCTGTGGGACAGATACTTTCTCTTAAACTCAAGATGACATCAAAAGTGACCGTGTTTACTTTCTTAACACACATTCCAGGTTGTATTGTATTGTGTTCACACTGGGGCTAAATATGGTTATCACTCCAGTTTTAATCCCATTCTGTACATATTTCGGTTGTTTACAGGACACTTGTGAAAAAGAAGTGCACTTAATTGTATTACATAAACACTTGTAGTGTACTTTTATACATTATGAAATAAAAGATCACTTAAATGCACTTAGAGTTCACTTATATAACTATATTTCTTAGCAATTATGTACACTTTTAAAAAAATGAACTTGGCAATAATGTTAAATTGGTTTTACTATACAGTACATATTTTAAATGTTTTTTTTTTTTAAATAATCTTTCAAGTTATTCAAATTTTAAAGTTAATATATTTTAAACGTATATAAGCTTCACCTTAACAAATGTGTAATTACAATTATATTTTAAAGTGTGACGTACATTATATACTATATTTTAGTTTACCATAAATGCTTGTCAGTACATTTTAACAGTATTTCAAAGACAACAGAAGAAATTGTGATGAAATGATGACCTGTTGCATTTAATATGTACTGTAGTTTCTTCATGTTGATATCCTGAAGTACATCACATTACAGAAATAGGTTTTAAACACCATTTCATTTTGGCTTTAAAGCAAGAAACATACACCTGTACACACACTCTCTCTCTCCCTCTCGCTGAATCACTGACTCACACCTGGTTGCACATTTTCAATGCACTTACATTCCACTGTATAATTTACAGATGAATGCACATGTAAGTAACACACTTTCACATTCCCTATTATTTTAATTCTATATAGTCAGACTCTCTCTGATTGACTCTTTTCCACACACACACACACACACACACACACACACACACACACACACACAGCACACACACACACACACACACACAGTCAAATACCAACACACCGCATAGCCAGAACAAACTAAGCACACATACACACACAGAGAGAGAGAGGCCGCATAGCCAGATCAGCCAGAGGCTTGCATAGCCTAGATTCCCATCTCTCAAACTCTCCTGTTTCCAGAGAGAAGCAGCTTTCAAGGAACTGTGGAAGTCTTTGGGCACTGCTTGGACTCTCTGCCTGTCTTCAGATGCGCTTTTCCAATGCAGCAGCCAGAAGAGGCAGGAACCTGGGGCTAGAGAAATATGCATGTCCTCTTACTGCCCCCGTTTCAGATTCAGATCAGCAGCTTTCCCATGCAGAGCTGAACCTGTGGAAGTTTTTGGGCAGGGAGGGCCTCTTTTGTTAGAGTTGGCTAATGTCCGTCAAATATATGTTGACCTCGCAGGTCTTCGCTGGGGTAAGAGCAACGCAAGTGGGTCTGCAGGGCCATCTAGTGGCCAAAGCATTCAGATACTGCACCGCTTTCAGCACCGGGAGTATATCAGCTGTTTATTACTGCTAAAACACAAAAAGGCGATTGTATATATATATAATATACATACATATATATATATATTCAGCTTTCAGATTTAAGTTTCCTTTTTGGACTACCCTGGGCCACATTTCTCAAATACATAAATATAAAATCAAATCACACAAAAAACAATTCCTTTTTGGACTACCCTGGGCCACATTTCTCAAATACATAAATGTAACATTTATGTATTCAAATCACAAATGAAATTCCATCCGTTTGGATTACACAGTTTTAACATAAACTAGCTAATAAAATAAATGTGATGGATATTTGTTATATATAAATAAATCACTTCACACTTCACTCTTAAAATCATGTCATAGTTTATTATTAACTATTTGCATCTATCTGATTTTAAGTAATCATATTTTCAAAATGCATTTATTCTAATCGTTTCGAATCAGCATAAATCTGTTCATCATGCAAACATTTAAATGTATTCAGTTAAACATGAACATGGTTAAATATGGCTAGCTGTGGAACAAGCAATATTCAGTGTGAGACTGAAACAGATTGTATTTACTGATGATAAATACATAAACGTGGTTAATGTGTATTGTGTATCGTGCCTATTTCTTAACTGTTTCATTCATGCATGACTGATAAATATTTAACACAAAAATTTTTAATCCAGTTCATGTTAATTTTTTTAATCCAAATAGATACAAAAACAAAACAATACAAATACACAAATCTTAATCTTTGTATTATATTTATTATTTTATATATTAGCATATTGTCTGTGTTTTTTATTTTTTATTTATTTATTTACCTTAACTCTTAAATATGAATTTTTTGTGTAGCCTTTTCTCTTAACTATTGTGGAAAATAATGTTTCAAAAAATAAAAACAAAAAACTATCATCCAAAATGTAGTAAGTATCACCCAAGCTGTAATAAGTGAAAATGGCTGCTTATTCTCTGTGTGTTGCTGTGCTCTTAAAGCACACTGTCTTCTTCCATGTTGGCTGTGATTGGATTATCTAAGTGAAGTCACAGGGTGGGTGAAAAACACTCCTGAAATATCCCCTCCATAACGAGAAGATTCAATCAGACAGATTTAGGGTGGTGTTGGGACTCCAAAGCAGCACATTGTGGCCAGTGTCGCAGGACGTATCAGAGCGGATGTGGTCGTATAAGAGGCTCTCTGTTTCTCCAGCAGGCATGTGAATGCTCTTTTTCCAAGAGACTCTTAATGATCATTATTATAGGGTTCATGGCATTCTGATTCATTTATTCCCCTCCTAAACCATGCCCCCTGTGCCCTCAGATCTCAGTTTGGGTTAAAACACAGAGAAAACTAAGCAGAGAGTACACTTTTGATTAAGATTTAATACAAGTTCAGTTTTATACACTTACAGTGATACTTGTACAATGGAAATCTATTGCACTGGGATAAACATTAACTGTTTATACAGCTTATATATTATACATTACTGTTCAGAAGAAAGGGGGCAGATTTTTAATTTTTTTTTGGAAAGAAATCAATAGTTATTCAGCAAAGATCAGTAGTTTTCAAACTTTTCTAGGAGCGACCCTGTTTTTTCTTTTCTAATTAACGCGGCTCATGTATACAACCATTTACATGCATCAAGTCAAACATAGATAGAATAGTTTATTACAGTTTATCGCAATCTCAGAAAATTCCTTTATAATAAACAAATCTCTCTACACTGCAATATTAAAATCTTATTTACATCACGTCTACACTTTATTTGTAAAGAGCATTCGCGAGCTTCCAGAACTCAGGGCTGAACAAAACTCCAGCATTTTGAGCAGTGAGTGATTTCAGACTAACTGAAACACGTCTGATTGGCCATTGCTTTCCAGAAATCAACAGATATGTCTGTGATTCGCTACAGTGTTCAACACTGTAAAAACACATTGTGAATAGAAACCTTTGATGCTCTCCAGAGCGCAAACACAAAAATGCTTTCGTTGTGTTGTTTTTGTTCTTCCCTGAGTCTTGTACTTTGTTACATACATATACTGTATACAATTTACTTAAAGGGATACTCCACCCCAAAATGAAAATTTTGTCATTAATCACTTACCCCCATGTTGTCCAAACCCATAAAGCTTTGTTCGTCTTCAGAATACAATTTAAGATATTTTGGATGAAAAACGAGAGGCTTGTGACTGTCCCATAGACTGCCAATCAGTGGTTTTCTCGTCGCTTCATAATGTTACGGTTGAACCACCCATTTTCAATCCAAAATACATTAAAAAGCCTGCAGTTTGAGTAGTATTCTCGTCGCTTCATAATGTTACGGTTGAACCAGTGATTGGCAGTCTATGGGACAGTCACAAGCCTCCCGTTTTTCATCCAAAATATCTTAAATTGTGTTCCGAAGACGAACAAAGTTTTTACGGGTGTGGAAAGACATTTATATTAATCAAAAAATGACAAAATTTTCATTTTGGGGTGGAGTATCCCTTTAAATCAAACTTGCGACCCATTTTTTAAGTCTCGTGACTCAAGGTTTGAAACCACCATATTAAATTGATCAAAAGTAACAGTAAAGACATTTATAATGTTACAAAATATTTATATTTCAAATAAATGCTGTTCTTTTGAACCTTCTATACATCAAAGAATCCTGAAAAATAAAATGTGTCACAAAATCTGAATCAGCACAACTGTTTTCAACTGATAATAATCAGAAATGTTTCTTGAGCAGCAGATCAGCACATTAGAATGATTTCTGAAGATCATGTGACACTGAAGACTGGAGTAATGATGCTGAATAAATTAAAAATGGTATTACTTTAAAATTAATTAAATAAATGCAGCCTTATTGAAATAAAATTCCACAAAAATATATTTTGAATTGTAATAATATTTCACAATATGACTGTTTTACTGTATTTTTAATTAAATAAATGCAGCCTTGTTGAGCGACATTTCTTTCAAAAAACATTTTAAGATCTTACAGACCCCTAATTTTTGAATGGTTGTATATACTGGCATGAGGCTATAGATAGAGCTTAGCTTCCTTTGCTGTAGATAAGCTAATTCCATTGTTTCTCTGTGTGTCTCTGTACAGCTGGTGTCTGCAGACGGCTCGCATGGCTCTGACGGCGGTTCTGTGTGTGCAGACTCTCAGGCCGATCTGCCGCCCCCGCTGGAGAGGACCGGAGGCATCGGAGACTCCAGACCCCCTTCCTTCCAGTCAGTGACCCCACAGCTGTCTCTTTCTGTGTGTGTGTGTATGTGTGTAAGAGAGAGTGAATGTGTCTATTTAATTGTACACCAACACACCAAAATAGTGCATACTCAGTTGATATTTGTAGTGATGCACCAAAATGAATTTTTTACAGAAACCAAAACTAAAGTTTTCATTTAGCCAAAAACTGAAACTGCAAGTAATGTTTATGTAATAATCAATCAATGAATTAATTAAATCTATTGCATAAAATCAACACTCCAATAAAAACTTAGTTCTTTACAAAGATTTAAATTTCACATAAAGCAGTTTATGGCAACTTTTTAATGATAAAATCATGTTTCTACTCCAGATTGTTGTTGAAATATAAACATTTAAACAGTGGCTGTAATAACTTGTTTTCATGACAGATTTATTCAAACTTGGATTACATAATGAAGACATCACTAACAGTGCAATCATACTTTATTTTAAGCTCCAACTTCCACTATGAACTATGACTTTTGCCTCAGTAAACTCCTAATTTGCCGCTTATTAAGAGTTTGTTGGTAGTTGTAAAGTTTAGGTATGGGATAGGATTAAGGGATCTAAAATATGCTCATAAGGCATTAATATGTGCTTTATAAGTACTAATAAACAGCTAATATGCTAGTAATATGCATGCTAGTTAAAAGTGAGAATTGGTCCTTAAAATAAAGTGTTACCATTTTTTCTTGCTAACTGTCTAGTTTGTCGACATTTAATGACTTTCTTCAGGTAAATGTAACATTGCATGGCATTGTTTACAAGCTGTTAAACGTCTTTCAGTGGAGTGATTACATGAGACATGATACATTTCAGTTTCTTTCGACATAACTTCTGATGTTCATTTATGTTTATTTCATGCTAGTAGTAAATAGGAAGAGATGATTTGTTCATGTGCCCTCTTTTTTTTTTGCTTTTTCTAATGAATAGTTTTGTTGGCAAAATTTTGATGCATCACTAGACATTAGTTTTGCAAAAATCTTCACAGTTTTTCCGAATGCTTTCCTATCTGTCATTGTTGAGGCAGGTAGTCTCACCTCTCAGTCACAACACTGGTTGAGCCAGATGTTTCAGACACACAGTTTTCTTGGCAGATACACACTCTGGAGGTGGTTAGAGACTGGAAACGCTCGGTGTTGACATGAACTCATTAGTCTTCGGTTTCCTTTAATGTGAACTAATCAGAGCCCTAACCCAAGAGCACTAGCACGTCAATACCCTTAATGACATCTGCCTGATCACAGGAGTGTGTTAAGAGGAGCTGTGCGAGTCTCAGATCTGTGTGTGTTTAAATTTTCCAGTAAACCGGAGACCCCATTACTTGTTAATCTAATCAACTCTACAGGCCCTCAAAGAAAGACACGCTCATCGATTCAGATCGATGTTTTACCTACAAAGGCATCGATTGCTTTAAGTGCTCATTTTGATGGGAATGTGAAAGAAGAAGAAAGTGGAGGTGAAGCGTTTTTAGGTCTGAACAGCTAATTAAAAAGCAGTATAGCCTTTATTAAACTGTGAAACACTGCAATTTAATTTAAATAAATAGTCAAAGTTCAAAGTAAATGAGCAGCATTTTGTATAGTCTTTTTCTGTAAGGTGTTATAATTAATTTTTTTCAGTCTTTTCAAACTTGACTCTTTCTTAGTCCCCATTTACACTGCATGGGTTCAAGTGGCCCAATTCCGATTTTTTCCGCTCATGTGGCACAGATCGGATATGACCGGTGACCGTGCAAGCAGGAAAAAACCGCATGGATTCCGATTTTCGCAGATCGGATTCAGGCCTCATTCATATGTGGTAATAAATCGGATATGAATCGGATACGTGCATTTGCGTGTGCCATGTAAGCAGACAAATCGGATATATTCCCCAGTAAATGCGAGTCGTACGTCTTAAAAAAGTGACGTTAACCTCAGGTGGAGACCACCAACTGAGATCACATGACTTATTATAGGCGCGATGGAGGGAAGAAGGATACACACAGTGGAGCAATGCAGAGGTTTCATGTCTTTTAAGTCTTTGGGGCGAAGAGGACAGTGCATTAAAAATGCAGGGTTGTACAGAAATAAATCCGTGTTTGAAGAGATTTTTCACGAGATATGGGGAGGCACGGTTTAAGCGCTTTTTTCTCCGCCGTACGAGATGTTTTTTGTTGATTTTGTTTTTTTTTTGTTGACTTTTCAAAAAATATTGTGGAAAGCAAAACACTGTATAATTTTATTTGCATCTGCATCCATGAATTTCGTGCTGTTTTACTTCCTTTTCCGGGTCAGAAAACATCTACATTTGGTAGTTTCAGCAGTGTATAGTGTAAATGCAAAAAATCGGACACGGGTCACTTTTAAAAGATGATGTAAGCAGGTCGTCAAAAAAATCGGATATAGTCAGAAAATCGGATTTGGGCATCAATAAATTCAACTTAAGAGAATCTACTTCATACAAACCATATCATAAAAAAAATAATATTAATAATAATATAAACATAATTAAACTCAAATCCACTTAAGAGAGTCGTTTGTGCGCTTAATTGTATCGAATGTGCACTTTTAGTGTACTTAAAAATCTTAAATGCACTTTGTAATAATAACAAATTAAATTAAAATAAAAAAAAAATACAAAAATACACAAAAGAAATTAAGAGAGTCGTTTAATTAAAATTTTAAAATTTTAACAATGTAAAAATTAAAAATTAAAAAATAATTAAATAACTGTTTTAATAAAATTTGATCTTCCTTTAATGATGTACATTTATTGTGATGTGTTGATTAACATACTTAAGCAATTGATTTTAATTTTAACTGTAGTGTTATTTAATATTTAAAGTTAATATATTTCAAAAATATGAAACGGCAGCTTGAAATATATTAAAATACTTGACATATAAGTTTCAATAGAAATGACATTAAAGTATATATTAAAGTATATTTTGGTATACTACTCAGCAGTACACTTTAACCATATTTCCAAGAAGTAATTATGAAGTTACATAGAGAGATGTACTTACGTCCTACTTAAGTGGGTCAAAAAATCACTCTTAAGTTTATCTAATTGCATTTAATAAATTGAATTTAAATTCAATAAACATGCATTTAAGTGTCCAAAAACATTACATTCTGTTCACACTTAAGTATATTCTTTTAGAGTTTATTATTTTTAAAAGTATGCTAAAGTCTACTTTATTTCCTAAGTAAAGAAGTACTATTTGATTTTAAAGATGCATTATGATTCACAGCTCTATTCTTTATTGAATTTTATAAAAATCCCTATGAAGAAAGTGAATGGAAGAATACTTCTGAAACCAAGGGCGGTTGCTGTTGCGCTCTATTGGGACGTTAAATGTTTATGATTTCACAGTTTAAATTTCACACTCAGTGTTTGTCAAAATAATACCAATCCTCATATACTAGCCCTCATATAGGTTTTGATGTTTTTTATTTTCTTGTCCGTATCAGTGTCAGGTTTCTGGTTTTCCCACAGGTCTGTTTGTGGCATTGTTGGTCAGTGGGTCTCTTTATCTGTGTGTAACCACATGTGTGTGCATACTTGTTTGTCATGCTGGTGTTTCCTGTCTGTGTGTGTGTGTTTCCTGTTCTGTCTGTCAGGCAGCACGACTCCCCTCTGTGTGAGTGTGTTTGTGTGCAGGTTAATTATTCATGCACTGAACACACAGCTAAAAGCAGTTAGGTGAAATACAGCAGCAACCTGTGATCGCCCTCTGCTGCTCATCCACAACTTTTCTGAGTTGTAAACTGTTATTTGTCATAATAAGGGTTTTCGTTGTGAACGTTTACGGTACACTTTAGCTTATACACATTGTGTACTATTGATGAAGAATAGCTTTAAAGCTAACCAGAAAATACTGCTTATGGCAAGACTGGCTAATGAAACAAATACTGGCCATGTGTTTAATATAATTTATATACTATAATAGTATTCTATTGTAGTAAAATACTATTAAATATATTAGCATTTTTTTACTTTTTTAACTTTTCACTTTAATTTTAGTTAAAGTTTTAGTAATTTTAATTTACAAAAATAAGAAATATTAATTACTAACAAATATCAAAAATTTAAAAAATTTATATTATAACTACAAATTACAAAAATGAGAAATGTTAATGGCTAACTCAAATAAAATATGTTAAAGTTTTTATTTTATTTAGTATTTTATTTAAAAAATGTATTTTAAGTATATTTTTAAATATATTTCAAAATATAGCAAAAATATGTATGTACATAAATATATTTTTTACTTATACATTTTGGGCCATTTTTTGTTAAGTATATTTTCAAGAAAATAATAATAATAATGATAATAATAATAATAAAACGTAAAATAATAATTCATGCCCCTAAAATACATTTTGGATAATATTGGTGTATGAATGTTTGTATGTATGAAAGTATATATTCAAGAATTTCAAGTAAAAAATGTTAGTGGTTTTAGTTTTATTTGACAATAGTGACAATAATGATTTTGTTAAATTGTATAGAATAGGTTGAATGTGGAGTTGTCTGTGATTCCAACATGATACACTTTCATAGTCCAATTATTTACAAATGCTTTATGAAGAGATTAGCAAATTAATCAATAAGTAAAACCTGTTTAGAAATGGTTTTGTTCACAGATCATTGAGTTCTCTTTAAATAAAAAGCTTCCATGTGTCACTCAGCTGTGTTTTAGTCACCATCTGACATCTGAACACTCGTCCTTCATTACTCTGCCTTCTTCTTCTTGTCCAGTGCGAATGCGGCAGGAAGTCAGGATGACCTGGGCAATGATACCGAGCCTGAGGTGGGTCCATCGCTGAGAAGAGACCGAGACAGAGACAGAGAGAGAGTCAGAGACAGAGACAGAGAGAAGGAGAGAGAGAGGCCTCGTAGGAAAGATACACATGATCATGGTGAGTTTACCCATAAGTCAGCCCTAGCTAATGATGAGGAAACACGCAGGCTTGTTTGATGAGTGTTGTGTGCTGCAGGAGGCCGGATGAACGGTCACTCGCGGCCGGAGCGCAGGCCGGAGATCGCTGGCTATGAGAGCTGCTCAACACTGATGAGCAGTGAGCTGGACACCACCAGCTTCTTCGACTCGGAGGAGGAGGACTCTACTAGCAGGTGAGTGTCAAGAAACCAGGAATGGAAAAGAAGGACTTTTCTTACTCTTTTGAAATAGACATCTGATGTAGGGCTGCTTTAACGTCTGTCATCTCAATATATGAGGACATAAAAACGTGAATTTCATCTGCATATCTGCTCTGAGGGTCACTTCACTTTTAGTTAAGTTGAGAAAAGCTACTTTCAAATACAAACTGAAACTCAAAGATCTTCACGACAAACCACCAAAATAAAAGTTCAATTTTAACTTGAAGAAATTATGACAGAAATGTATTACTATGCATGTATATTAAACTTGTATGTATGTACTTCTCAAAGTAATAGTATAGTAATAATAGTAGTAATTATTTTTTATCATTATCAATATCATACGACCCAGATTTTTCTTAATGTATATAGTTATATTCGCAGCAATGTTTTGATGTAAATTGTTACTTTGCATTTATTTTCAAATTATTTATATTTTCATTTGATTACATTTTAAAAGACAATTTTTTTATGAAACATTTGTAATGAAACATAAAACAAAGAATGCATAAAAAAATAAAATGGAAAACACAGGATTTTGGGGAAAAATAAAATGGATTGCATGGGGCCCTAAATTAGAAGTTAGATTACGCTGTGTAGAGTTTAATCGTGAACAAACACGTTATGTTTACATTTATTATAAACTGCATAATGGTCAGTTTACATGTCAGTCAGACTGAAGAGGGAAAAAAATATTTTGCAAGTAAATATAATCTGCTTTACTATTAGCACATTGAGAATTGTTTGCAGATTTCTCATTTTAATGATGATTTTGATTACATTAAGTAAATATAATCTGCTTTACTATTAGCACATTGAGAATTGTTTGCAGATTTCTCATTTTAATGATGATTTTGATTACATTAATACAGTCCATTTTTATTGTATTACAGTAAAGAATACTGTTTTGCAATGATTTTTTTAGTAAAATAAATGAATTTCTTTCTTAATATTTTAACAATGATTTTCATGACAGTAATACAGCCAGTTTTTTACTGCATTACAGAACAAAATAATATTCCTGAATAATTTTTTTTAACTAAATGAATTTTTCTCATTTTTAACAATGATTTTCTTTACAGTAATCTACAGTCATTTTTAACTGCATTATAATACAAAATACTTTTTTTTCATTTGATTAGATTTTTTTAGTAATGTAAATTAATTTCTTTCGCATTATTTTTAATAATGATTTTCATTACAGCAATACAGTCCATGTTTTATTTTATTACACTACTAAATACAGTTTCACAATGATTTAAATAAATATATATTTCTCATTGTTTTTAACAACGGTTTTCATTACAGTAATAGTCAATTTTTATTGTATTAGTAAAAAATACTAGTTTTGAAATTATTTTTTTTTAATTAAAATGAAAGATTACATTTTCATTACATTTTTTATTTAAAAATTAAATGTAAATTAAAAGTATTGATTAAAGGCTGTAAAACAAAAGCTGACGAATACATAATAATAATAGTAATAAAAATAATATGTTAATCTTTATTTTCCATGTTACAGTAATGAGAATCACACTTTGTAGTTCGCATTACCGTAATGAGAGTCAAAGGACAGAATGAGCTTGATGGTCCTGAAAATAACGTCAAAATGCTAAAAAATCTTAAGGGGCCTCCTAATAGTTTTTAAGGGTCAAAAGTATTTTGCATAAAGAATATTAAATCTATTACAAGGTGAACTATTCTGATATTTTTCACATGTAAAGAGGCCAGTCTAACAGAGGTCATCTGAATATGGACATTATAAATTTATACAGAAAGATCCAATTGTAAGAGTCAGAGATATGGTGGAACTATACATGTTAAGTGTAGCTTATGGCTCGTCATGAAGACTCAAATCTCATGCTCTGGAAAGCCAACACAAAGCATGGGTTTCCATGCTCTGATACACTACTACACTGGTGCAGAAAATTGGCTGGTAAGCATCATGTGACTCTCAGGACCAATCAGAGCTGAGAGGACTGTAATGTGCATTATATGTGCACAAAAGCCACTTTTAGGCTGAATATGATGTTTTGAAGATTGTGTGTCATCTGTGATGCTGCTACAGGTTCAGCAGCTCTACGGAGCAGAGCACATCGTCACGTCTCATGAGACGCCATCGCCGCCGCCGACGGAAACCCAAAGCACCCAGAATGGAGAGGGTGAGACTCCAGATAAACCTCAGAAGTTTTGTCTCTTTCAGTGTGTCCTCATCTCTCGCTCTCTTTCTCTCGATCTCTCCAGTCCTCATCGTTCAGCAGCATAACTGACTCCACCATGTCTCTGAACATCATAACTGTCACATTAAACATGGGTGAGTATGTGCACATGTATATCTGTGTGTCTGCCGTTGAACATGCACCACAACATGAATGACATTCACTAACGACGTTCAGTAACGAGTGGAACAGAACTGTAAAACAGGACTTCAGTTTTCCATCTGGATTTAATTAGATTGTGAAAAGTTATATTATTAAAAGTATTGTAAGTATAACACTTTGATGTAATACTCACATTTCACTGCTGGTTATATATTCTCTATATAATCGCGTATGTGACGAATAAAAATCCTGAATCTTGATGTGTAACCCGTTTTGAACCATCTGTGCTATAGACAGACCTCGTGGCAGTGAGTGGTAGTGTACGTTTTTTCAAACAAGAAAAGATCTTAAATACACTACTGGTTAAACATTTGGAATCATTTTTAATGTTATTGAAAGAAGTCTTTTATGCTCACCAAGGCTGCATTTATTTGATCAAAAATACAGTAACAACAGTAATACTGTGAAATATTTTTACAATTTAAAAGAAAAGTTTTCTATCTGAATATAAAGTAAAATGTCATTTATTCCTGTGATGCAAAGCTGAATTTCCAGCATCATTACTTCACTCTTCAGTGTCACATGACCCTTCAGAAATCATTCTAATATTCTGATTTGCTGAACAATTAATATAGTAAATTAATTTAATAATTAATAATTATGATTGTTGAAAAACAGTTTTAATATTTTTGTGGAAACTGTGATAATCTTTGATAGATTGAAAATTCAAAAGAACAATAATTATTTGAAATATAATTTTTTGTATCGTTATAAATTACTGTACTGTGACTTTTGATTAGTTTAATGCGTCTTTACTGAATAAAAGTATTAATCGCTTGAAATCCAAGATCCAACAGCACAAAATCTTTACCACAAACTATAAAATGTAAAAAAAAAAAAAAAAACTGAAAGGATTTTTTTTACTTATTTCTCTTTGTTTTTGTTTGTAATTCTTTGAGATATAGATTGTATGCTATTAAAGTAGTGACACTTTTCTTCCATATTGTGATGTACATGTGACTGTAATGGATCATTAGAAAAAGAAAAAGTAGGGTGGGGACTTTGTTCTACACATCAGTTGTTGATTGGATGTTGCTCGAAAGTGGAGGCGAGCTTGAATGGACGCAGATTAATATGAGCTTGCAAAATCATAATAAAAGAGGACTAAATAATCGGAGAAGACCTGCAGAGCAGTCTGACATTTTTGCTGGAAAATCCAGTTTAGACATTCTGAGTAAACATTTCAAATCAAAACATTTTTTAAAAAATGCAACATATGAACAGATAAATTGTTCACAGTAAGATCAATAACATGCATTTGGAAACTACATTGAATTTTCAGCATTGTGTTTCATTCAGTTTATAATTTAATGTCTTGTGCAGATTCCGTTTTGTTAATATTCCTTAATATCTATACCCATGGAAAAAAGGTCATCCAAGTAGTGAAGAATGTTACTATATTTTAAAAAATGATTATGAGATAGATAAAAATGTTGCACTCTAACAATACTAAATCTATACTCTGCTGTTCATCTCTCCATTTTGCTTTTCTCTCTCCCCCTTACTATAGAGAAGTATAATTTTCTGGGCATTAGTATAGTCGGGCAGAGTAATGAGAGGGGCGATGGAGGAATCTACATCGGCTCCATCATGAAGGGCGGTGCTGTGGCTGCTGATGGACGCATTGAGCCTGGTGACATGCTGCTGCAGGTCTGTTTCGGCTGCTTGATTTGGACTGTAAGATATTCCTGCTCACAGTTGTTGTGATTTCTAAGAGTTGCTTTCTTTTGTTGTAGGTGAATGATATCAACTTTGAGAACATGAGTAATGATGATGCAGTGAGGGTGCTGCGAGAGATCGTCCATAAACCTGGGTAAGAGGTGGACACTGTGATGTCCGGTGCTCTTATTATGGACTAAATGAGATTTATATCAGCACCAACATTTCCTCTAATTGTGTATTGTTCACATTTACAGACCCATCACACTGACTGTGGCCAAATGTTGGGATCCAAACCCCCGTAGCTGTTTCACTCTCCCACGAAGTAAGAGTGCTATTAAAGAAATAGTTCACCCAAATATGAAAATGTACTCACCCTGAGGACATCCAAGATGTAGATGAGTTTGTTCCTTCATCGGAACAGATTTGGAGAAATGTAGCATTACATCACTTGCTCACCAGTGGATGCTCTGCAGTGAATGGGTGCCGTCAGAATGAGAGTCCAAACATATATATATACCACAAGTTGTCCACACCACTCCAGTCCATCAGTTAATGTCTTGTGAAGAGAAAAGTTGCTTGTTTGTAAGAAACATATCTGTATTTAAGATAGTTTTAACTTCAGACAATCGCTCTTCTATACATAATATTGCTTTCTCCAGTGAAAAAGTCGTCTTGTTGAATCAGGAGAGAAATATGCACAGATCAAGCACCTAAAACAGTCCAAAAAAGTTGTAAAGAAATATGTCGGTGGATTTTGATGTGAGAGGACAACAGGAAATGGACTTTTTCACTGGAGGAAGCGTTCTTATGGATCATGGGCTCTTATTTTGGCCAGCAGTGATGGTTTTAAGTTAAAATGCCTTAATGATTGGATTGTTTCTTACAAACATGCAGCTTTTCACTTCACAAGATGTTAACTGATGGACTGGAGTGGTGTGGGTTACTGTGATGTTTTTATCAGCTGTTTGGACTCTCATTCTGAGGGCACCCATTCACTGAAGAGGATCCATTGGTGAGCAAGTGACAGAATGCTACATTTCTCAGATGAAGAAACAAACTCATCTATATCTTGGATGGCCTGAGAGTGAGTACATTTTAATTTCTGGGTGAACTATTCTTTTAAAGAACTATTCTTTTAAACATGAAGTGGTGTTTGCAATCATTTTGCTTTCACAAGTAAAATTAAATCATTCTCTTTTACTGTTTTTGACCTCTTTGGTAGCATCTAAAGTGACCAGGCATCCGTTTACTCCCCCTGTGTTTGTTCAGGTGAGCCAATCCGTCCCATAGACCCTGCTGCCTGGGTGTCCCACACTGCCGCTATGACGGGGGCGTACCCAGTGTACGGTATGAGCCCTTCCATGAGCACAATCACCTCCACCAGCTCCTCCATCACAAGCTCCATTCCAGAGACTGAGCGTAAGTGTTTATCCACCCGCCCTTCCCATAATCCACCTCTGCTGTGCCCGCTGTCAGTCGCCAGAGGATGACTTCATCTGCCAACCCACTGCTAACTGTGTTGTGATCATAGCCCTTAACAACTGAATGTGTCAAAAGAAAATCAAAGATTTGTGATTTGTCTTGAAGAAAATATAAACAGAAAATTAGACATTAAAAATTAGGCAGTACAGCCCTTGTCAAAAAGACAAGAGTACTTGCAAATAAAAAACTTTAAAAGAATATACTAGTATGGACTGAATGTAATGTTTACACATAATTGCATGTTATTTACAAATAAATAAAACTGTATCATCAAAGTAAGTGTACGTCTTAAAAGCATGACAAAAAATCATTAAAACATAATGATTTTGAAATTATTACAAAGAGCACTTAAGTGTGTAAGAAAGAGTCATGAAATTGTTATTTTAAGATTTGAATTACACTACAAGTGCACATTAAATACAATAAAAAAGCACACCTCTTTTTCACAGCGAAATTAGATTGATTTGTAATGTTTGAGAAGACAGAGAGTTCAGATCAGTTGATAATGGCTATAACATCTTGATGTTCAGAGCATTTCTTTGTAATTCACACTCACATCTATGGACTGCTGTCTCACTGAGCTTTACTCTGCAGGGTTCGAGGATTTCCATCTGTCCATTCATAGCGAAATGGCAGCAGTAGCCAAAGCAATGGCCCTGTAGGTGCGGGACAGAATGTGGCTGAAGATCACCATCCCCAACGCCTTCATAGGTAAACCTGCAGTCTCTCTTAAAAATGAACTTCATAAAAGATAAAAAAAAGCTTCAACACAAAGAAACACCAAAAAAGAATAAACAGGTTCATCACAATGAATCCCCTGTTTGATGTTTTTCATCATTTTCAGTGTCTATCCAGTTAAGCCAGTGTGAAAAAGAAGTGTGCTTAATTGTATTGATTTTGCACTGGTAGTGTGTTTCGAATCTTAAAACTGTAATGGATAATATAATAATAATTAAATAAAAAGCCACTTAAGTGTACTTAAAAACAGACATTTAACTTAAGTACACTTTTTAAAAGTGGACTTTGTTATAATGTAAAATCAAATATTTTACTTTAAAGTAACGTTTGAATCCTTATGTGGCCCAACTTTATATGTGACCCTGGAGCACAAAAGCAGTCTTAAGTCTCTGGGGTATATTTGTAGAAATAGCCAAAAATACATTGTATGGGTCAAAATTATAGATTTTTCTTTTATGCCAAAAATCATTAGGATATTAAGTAAAGATCATTTTCCATGAAGATATTTTGTAAATGTCTTACCATAAATATATTAAAACCAAATTTTTGATTAGTAATATGCATTGCTAAGAACTTGATTTGAAGAACTTTAAAGACGATTTTCTCAGTATTTTGATTTTTTTGCAACCTCAGATTCCAGATTTTCAAATAGTTGTATCTCAGCCAAATATTGTCCTCCTAACAAACCATACATCAATGGAAAACATATTTATTAAGCTATCGGATGATGTATAAATCTCAATTTCAAGAAATTGACCCTTATGACTGGTTTCGTGGTCCAGGGTCACATATTAGGTGTCTTTAACTACTATGTTAATATAAAGTGGGTCCCAGTATGTTTAATAATCTTTTGCTTTAAAGAAGTACAATTATTCTGATGTGTTGACTAATATACTAAAGCACGTGTACTTTTGATATTACTATTTTTGATATTTGATATTACAGTTAAAGTTTATAGATATCTGCATTTAATATAAATGAATAAACCTATTTAATACAGTAAAGTAAATAGCATACAAATAAGTTTATTACACTCAGTTCACACCTAAGTGTATTCTTATAAAGCAACATTTAAAAGCATTATTTCCGTAATAAGTACTCTTTTCAAAAGTATGCTAAAGTTTACTTTTTCACAAGGGGGAATTTACATTTGATCGCTAACAGTCATAATTGTTTTAAATGATAATTAATTTCAGAGAATCCGTTAAAGTGAAGTTGGATGTGGACATTCTGCTAGTGTCTTTGTTTTCCTCTCAGGTTCAGATGTGGTGGATTGGCTCTATCATCACGTCGAGGGCTTTACTGACAGACGGGAGGCGCGCAAATACGCCAGCAACCTGCTAAAAGCTGGCTACATCCGGCACACTGTCAACAAGATCACTTTCTCTGAACAGTGCTATTACATCTTTGGTGACCTGTGCGGCAGTGAGTTCTTCGATTCACTCGTTCACATTGAAGCATCTTTTATTTATTCACTCTATTCCCTCCTGTTTGTTCCTCTTCTGTCTCAGATATGGCCAGTCTCTCCTTGCATGAACATGACGGTTCTAGTGGGGCGTCTGACCAGGACACTCTGGCTCCGTTGCCTCACCCTGGTGTAGCTCCCTGGCCGCTTACGTTCCCTTACCAGTACCCGATCCCTCACCCGTACAATCCCCACCCTGTGCACGACCCCAGCTACAGCTTCACTGCAGGGGGCGGCAGCGCTGGCAGCCCGCACAGCGAAGGTGAGACTGCGTTCGATCGGGGGCTTGGGGCAAAAATGCCACCAAAATGAACAATAATGCCCCCCAAATTCAGGATATGAGTGCAAAAACTGCCCCTGCACAATTAAAGTAAAACAAATGTGATTATGTCACAATAGATTGTATGGCATTAAATTTAGTTCTGCTCAGCTTCAGCGTATTAGAATGATTTCTGAAGGATCATGTGACACTGAAGACTGTGCCCACATAGCTCCACTAAGCTTTATAACGTTTACATTTCTGAAAACGTAATGTGATAAACTCCTAATAACGGACAAAACACAGATGTCTACCATTCACTGATTAAAAACCTCACAACTCCACTCAAGCTTGATTTTGGTCAAATGTTATTAATATAATGACATATGCAGGTGTCTAACCATATATAAAACCATGATATCATCTTTGACAACACAGTGTTTAATGATTTAAAAAAAAAATACAGTGTTTTTTTGTCAATTTCCTGAAAAGTAGTGGTTTTGAACATACAAGGTTTCCGCCCAACACTGACGAACTATAAGTTCTATTACATTTTTAACAAGCAGTATACACATAGTCTCACTATTAGTTTTGACTTTTAGCTGTTATAGTCTTCTGAAGGATAAGAACATTTTATTTTGGCATGATGCCAATAGAGACGCAAGGACTTGTGCGGTTCCAAACCTGGCAGAACCCGTGATGGCTCTGTGTGTGTATATATATATATATATATATATATATATATGTATATATATATATATATATATATGTGTGTGTGTTTGTGTGTGTGTGTGCATAAACATATATGTATGTATGTATGTATGTATATATATGTATATATATATAGATATATATATATGTATATAAAAATAATACCAAAGACCAAAAAACCAACCATACGGGAAAATGAGATTTATAATAAATGAGCTTTCCATTGATGTATGGTTTGTTAGGAGGACAATATTTGGCCGAGATACAACTATGTGAAAACCTGGAATCTGAGAGTGCAAAAAAATCTAAATATTGAGAAAATCACCTTTAAAGTTGTCCATATAAAGTTTTTAGCAATGCATATTACTAATCAAAAATTACATTTTAATATATTTACAGTGGGAAATTTACAAAATATCTTCATGGAACATGATCTTTACTTAATATCCTAATGATTTTTGGCGTAAGAGAAAAATCAATCATTTAGACCCATACAATGTTTTTTTGGCTATTGCTACAAATATACCCCAGAGACTTAAGATTGGTTTTGTGCTCCAGGGTCACATATATACATATATATATATATAAATATACACATACACAAAGTTAAAGAAAAATGCCCCATGAAATCATTTCCGGGGGGCAAATATCGCCCCTTAATGCCTCTTTCTGATCCTGTGGTCAATTCTTCTGCCCTAATTATATATAATACAATAACAAGGCGAATACATGGAAAAGTTATCAAAAAAATAGACTTAAACAGGAAGTCTCACTTTTCTTTTTTTTCATTTCGCTTGCAGGCAGTCGAAGCAGTGGCTCGAATCGAAGCGGCAGCAAAAATGACGCAAACGCAGCAGCTGGAACCCAAGAGTCTGGAGGCCGATCCGGCAGCGGCAGCGAGTCTGAAAAAAGAGAGAAGGCTCCCAGCGAGCACTCTGTAGTGCCCCCTAGTGAACACAGTGTGCGTAGCTCACACACCATCCGGAGCGTCCAGAGCCTGGTGTGTGGAGCGCCCGGCCTCCCTCCACAGCCACAGACGCCCTCCACAGCAGCGCCGGGCTCTCCTCCAGACCGAGACCTGGCCTCAGTGCCGCCCGAACTCACAGCCTCGCGCCAATCTTTCCGCATGGCCATGGGGAACCCTAGTGAGTTCTTCGTCGACGTCATGTGATGAGCTTCATGTGACCCCGAGGGTCGACCCACATGCTCAAGGCACTGTGAAATCAAGAAAGAAAGATGGGGAGGAAGACGAGAAAGAGATGCATTGACATTTTAGTGTCCCTCCTAATGTCCCTCCTGTGTCCTGTGGCTTGCACTTTCTTCAGTGAAGAAGACTGGAACAGATCACGTATCCCATCATGCCCTCAGAGACCCGAGGTCTCTGATTTAAGAGATGCAGTGATGAAAGTGAATGCTTGCTGGTTTTTGTGTACTCTTTTATGTACTTCACCTGCATTTTTTAATATTTTGTCCTCTGACCAGTTTATTAACCTCAAGATGTGTTTTTCAATCAAAGATGAACTAAATTAAGCGGGAGAAAAGCATGACGTGAGGAGAAAGTCAGGATATCTTTTACTTCTAAATCACCTTTTGCTTTTAAGGATGAACAAATCATTTTTAATGATTTAAAAAAAAAAAAGACAAACGCTATCAAAAGAGAATCTTTGGCAATTATTTTATATTTATGGCTTTCATTTTCTGCTAAGAATTGTGGAGGGTGAGAGAAGAATAGAGAGAGTTTTTATGTTTACAGACAGGACTTTTAAAGTCTGCCTCACTCTTTGGGTTAAAATGAATTTATTAAACATGATGCATGATGTTTTTCATCTCTTTTGTTGTTTTAATAACCTGAACTGATAAATTGTGCATAGGGACATTTATTAAGGAAATCAATCAAGTCAAATTTAGAACTTAATTGGGAGAAATTCAGTCCTGTACTGTTATTTTTTGTATTACATGTTCTGAACCTGCAACAGTGATGGATCTGCAGAAATGGATCTTTAATGTTTCAGTGTTATCAGCAGTCCTAAAGCAACATGATGATGCACTATTATTATTATCATATGATGGAGAGCAGCTCTCTTCACTCTCTCACTCTTCCCCAAACAACACAGTACTTATAATGTTAATGTCTGTCATCATTAACTATCAGCACGGTTTCTCTGTAAACCCTCATTTTTTCCTCAGATGCATTTATCACATTTTTAATTATTGGAAACAGATAGTATTGAATGGTTCGATTTAATACTCGCTGTACACTGTTTTATGACAACAAAAAACAAATTGTTTTATTTATAAATATAGTTTATTGTCTAATGTGAATCTTTTCTGTTTTTTTGTGTGAAAAGAAAATCACTTTTATTCTTCTGCATCATGAAGACATAACAAAACATAATGAAGTCCATTTTTTTTACATGATTCCTTAACACTTACAACTAAGGAATATGTTTTCAGCAAACAGCCCCTTTTACATTTTAGCACAATAAAAAACAATAAAAAGCAATAATAAAATGATGTGTTTGTTTGAGCTATATGTGTGGAATGGTGTGTGACACTTTATTATAACAAGAACATTTCATGCGTTTACAACAGCGAAAGGGAAGTTGTATGTCAGTCAAAAATCTGGTGATTGCATCTCAAACCCCTGTGAAAAAGTAAGCATTCTTTAAAAAGATCACTTATTATGGAAATAATATACTTTAAAATAATACACTTAAGTGCAAACTGAATGTAAAGTTTTTGGACACTTTACTGCATGTTATTTACAATTACATAATAATGTAGTTTAAAAGTATATCAATGCAATTAGTTGAACTGTACAGTGCTTATCTGAAACACTTAAGTACATCTTTATGCTTAATATGTATTTCTACATTGGAATTGGGTACATTTAAAATATAATTAATGTAATGTAAAGTTATTAAAAAATGTAAGTTTTTAAATATTAAAATAAGTGTAGGCCCACTTCATGAATAAAAGATTATTAAAATGTAAAGCTTTTAAGTTGACATTGTTAAAATGCACTTTTTTTTTAAGTGTAGGCTACTTAAGTGTTAAGAAATGTACTCTCTTTAAGTACACTTAAGTGGCATTTAATATTAATATTTCTTCTTCTTTTCTTTTGTGATATACTTTTAAGATTTGTGCACATTCAGAACAAGCAAGTGCACAATTTCTTTTCTACAAAGGCATTTATTCTTTACTTAAACACGTACTGTATATATCCTTGGACCCAGGCATAGACTTTTGTCCTCTGTGTATAGAGGACATGATATTTTAGTGAATTTCTCTGAGACCATACATGCCACAGTTTTTCTGAGCACATTCAGGGTTTTTTAGAGATAAACACTCATAAACACGCCCTCTCCTTGGTCTTTAGATATGACTGATACTGACCGAATGATTAGCACGGGAAATATGATAATGTTTTGTAATTATCAGTTAAATCTGACTCATTTTCAAAAATGTTGTAAATAAACATCTCAGAAAAATGTTTTGGGGTTTCAAATCGAAATATGACTTTTTGTTAGGAAACAGGGCATAATTTTCATTCGTGTCTTCTGTGGAGGACACCAGGACAAACATCATGTTCATCAGGCGTTTTGGGGAAACACAAGTCAATAAGGAAAGAAATTATAGATCACTATTCCTATGAAATACAGATATTTTTATAAAACTGTTGCCAAGTTATTATTCCCATTCTTTTTTTATTATGGTTTGCCCCAAGAACACATTAATATGCAAATTAGATGCAGTGTATAGATATATTACATAGAATGGGAAACCCAATTTATGCACATTTTGCATAAAGTAAAATAGTATATCAAATCATTCTCTTATATACTAAAAATCATCTTTGTACAACGTTTGCCTAAAAATAGCCTGAAACATAAAAACTGATTGGTTGAATGAAAAAATAAAACATCGTTTTTGTCTATACATGCCTTTTCATGTATAGGCAATAGAACATTGTATTAAATATGAACAAAATATATTTTTTCCAAAATCCATTTGTTTCTTATGCTCCAACCAATGTATGACTGTATCATTGTGTTTTGTTTTGTTTCTTACCTGCTACTATGTCTCAAAACTATATGTTTATCTAAATTTTATTTTCTTCTGTGGATGTTGGCAAACCAAGTTGAGATTAGAGTTTAGCAAATAACATGACGTAAGCTTAAAAAAAAAACTGTCTATAAGGTAAAACCTCTAACACAGCAAACCCACCATCTTCCCCCTCTCCACCGACTCCACCAACGGCTGCAGAGGGAGCGAGCAGCGGGCGACATCTTGGATTCATGAGTGAATGGTGACCGCAGCCTCAAACACCGAACACTGTCGGTTACACGGAGCTTCGGTCAGAAGCGGACACACCTGTCTCTGCTGAGCCGGTCCGGTCCCGAGGACACAGAGGTGAGGGAGGGAATCCGCGGAGGGTCAGTCGTGACACAAACCAGCGGGGCTAGTTAACGTCAGTTAGCTTAACCAGCTAACTTAACCAGCCGGACGCGGGTGTTTTACCTTAGATTCGCTTATGGGGATGTGTTAAATGAATAACATGGAGTATTTGGGAACCGATAGTTAAAGAAAACTTCATTTAATGCGTTTAAAATCGTGATGTCTGTGCGTTTTAATGTTATGGTTATCGCCACATTACTGTTACCTTTACTGTTAACTATTTCGGTCCATCTCGGACAGATATTTTAAATTCAATAATAACATCTGTTTTATTGATGCTGTGATATAGAAAGTAAACAGCATGTATTCATGTGTATTAGTTCTGAGGCGAGACAGAGAGTCGCAGTGGGCTGGGCTCCGTGTGACAGAATCACGAAACATCACACATTAGTTAAAGATCAATATCGGACATAATAATAACCTTATAAAATCCCGGACATAATTGCCGTGTGAACTCTTCTATATTTCCATCAGCAGCCATGATGCTGTAGAGCTGAGAAATGACATCATCATCATCATCATCATCATCTTATGAATATTCAGATATATTCGTAAGGCACAGGAACGGTTGTGACAGGTTTTATTGTCGAGTGGGTTGTAATCTTGTGTACAGGCGATGTAGTCTGCCTTTATAGTTATAATAATTTCCCTTATAATTCATTGAAGAGGTTGCACCTGCATAAGGTTCAGATTTAGTTCCTTAAAGCCAAAATTTAGCTCCCGCTTGCCAGAGTTCCTCTTTCTCCTTTTTCTTTCTTGTGTGTGTGTGCGTGTGTGTGTCAGTCACTGGGAATGTGAAACCTGACATGAAATAATCTGGAAAAAATCATTTGGAACACTTTATTCAACCTTTAGACAAAATACGAACGTTTGCATATGTTCCTTAAAAGCTTAATTTATCATATTTGATGAGTTATAATTTCATTTTTAGAAAAAAGAATTATGTATCAGTATAGTAAGTATACCTATCGAACGTTAAATATTACTAACAATATAAAGTTATTCTCACATGTACTTTTAAAAATCAGTAAAGAACCACAAAATGAAGCACAGCCCAATGAGAGAACACACGCGTGTCCGTTGGTGCGGTCTGCTCACTGCGTGTTTTGTCTTCCTTATTGATTTTTCAGTGTTTTTTTTTTAAGCTTGATTTCTGTAGGGTGTATTTTTAGGTCTTTTCTGAGGTGTGAACAGAGAGGATTACGGGAGCGGGTTATTAGTAGAAGGTCTTAACGTGTTTTCAGCTACTTTGTGGTTGTGCATTTTAATCTCTTGTTCAGCCTCTAAGGCAGAGATCGTTTTTTTTTTTTTTTTTTTTACATTTTAAACAATCAACCTTGAAAATAATGTTTTAAAAGTCAAAGCTGTTGACCGTAAGACAGCAAATAAAAAAAAAAAAAAAAATACAATTAGAATATTTAAATTCAATGCAACAAATATTATCATGGTGCATATGTACAATTAAAAATCTGTGTCCTTGTTTTTGAATGCATTCTCCGTCTAGTGACTGACAGCTTGGCTCCGCCTCTTTATACTCAGTTTGCCAGCATGGGCCGTGAACACTGAGAGAGACCACCACCATGATCGGAGGACTCTTCATCTATAACCACAAGGGCGAGGTGCTGATCTCCCGTGTCTACCGTGATGACATCGGGTAAGTCGTCGTAATGTGTGAACCGTGAGGTCGTGTTTCAGGTGTGGAGAAGATGGGATTGCTTCAACAGGAGGTAGCTCTAGGTCGTGACATCAAGGGTACGTGTCCTTCATGTTTGTTTCATTGGCCTCTGTAGGAATAATAGCAGTCAAATGTTCCATCTCCACCTTCAGCCGTTCTTTCACTGTTAGAAAGAGAAAAGGGATGGATTTTTATGCCTCTGATTGCGTGCAAGTTCCTTTCTGGAAGATCCTGGCATCCTTTGGTACCACAGAGATGGTCTGTTCAGAGAAGGGTTGCTATGGATACAGTGGGTCTGTACATCGCTGCCAGCTCATACTGTCGCAGTGTGTGTGTTCACGCATGTATTCAGGGTTATATGAGAAAGAGAGATCATTAGATGAAGTCGTAGTGCGTGAGCATGTCGAGTTTGCCTGGAGGAAAGGAAAATCTGGGAGGAGGAAGAAGAGAGGGGTTGAAACAGTAGCATAAAAACAGACAGCTGAAATTCACACTTGTAGTTTGGTTCTCTTGGTTCCTTTGGTTTAGACCAAAGAAGAAAACGATACATTTGGTCCTGGACCGCTTAGCATTCACAGTGGCATTTTTGACAGCGACCCTAAAGGCATAGTGATCCATCACAACCTGATTGGTGGGGTTGAATGATGTATATTTTGTAATTTAACTCCGCGAACACCCAAAACAAAAGCTGTGTTTGACTTAAAGCGGCGCTGCGCAGACCGATTGGTGTATGACGTCAAAGTACCCATTATTTTCATCACCTCATGAAGAGCTCCTGCTGTCTATGATGTCATAGTAAAAAAACAACAGTAAAGATGAAGAAAATTCAATTCTTGAATGGAAAACGTTCAGATAATCTTAAATATTGAAAGCACTCTTTGTTTGTTGTTTGTAATATGTTGTTATGCTCCTCTTTATTGTTTGCTTCTTGCTTGTGTGTTTTGAAGTTATATTAGTATAAAATTCTTAACATACAACTGTTTTAATCATTTTTTTTCATTTGTAATTATTTTTAAAAGCACTTAATTACTTATGTAAGGATATGTAAGTGTAAGGATTTTAAGATTCTCAAGTCGGTAAACTAATTAATTAATGAGGGGTTAAGAAGTAGATCAAGAATCGTTCTGGAATCGGATCGTGAATACCAGAATCGCAATCCGATCGGATCATGAGATGACTAAAGATTCCCACCCCTAGTCATTACTTTTAAACATTTGTCACTAGGCTACTTCAGATTTATTGTGACTTTGTAGGTGCACTCAAGATCTCTTCCATTGTTAATCTAAGTTTCTGTCCTAATCAGCTATTAAAAGTTGCACAGCATTTTGTCGTGGCGTTTTGAGTGGTGAGTGGATTGTAACTCAACCACTTCTGTTTGGCCACTGTGTTCATGAAATCAGCAGATATGTCAGTGATTGGCTATATTGCTCAACGCTGCAAAAACATGCTGTCAATAGAAACAGTGGAGGAAAATTCCTGAACCTCAGATTGACAGGATTTTTGTGATGGTGTTTTTGCCGCAGGTCTAACAGTAAACACATGTGACTGCCTGTGATATGTTACTTTTTAAAAAAATAAAAACTAGACACATTGCACACTGAGGTAAGCCTGCTATCTATTTTTATGTCTGATGGAAAAAAACACAAGACTATGCCAGTTTGAGGATGTGAATCCAGGTTTTGTTGTTGCTCTGTATGCTGCTGTTTGCACGTTAAAATAAACAGGTGAAAAAAAATATATTGTATTTTTAATGCATCACAGATACTTGTCCATTCTATTTTGATTTAATACTAATTTATGATTCTAATTTTATCAATTAATGGTTAATGTTCAGATAACGAGTGGCGATTGTTGGTCAGGAAAATTAACCAAAATGAGCATCCCTACATCCTTCAATAATTTCTGGAGAGACTTTCCATTGGCATTCCCATTCATCTCAATGCTAGTTGCTAGTTTTTTGTGTGTATTAAGCCCAAAGTTGACTTCATTTTTGTATGCGTACACATAGTGTCGCACGCGTAGCCTTTAAAAGTATACTCTATTCTCAGAGTTCCTCAAATCTTACCCTGGAGGGCCAATGCACTGCAGAGTTTAGCTCCAACCCTGATCAAACTCACCTGCCTGTGATTTTCTAATGATCCTGAAGACATTAGGGTTACAGCTAAACTCTGCCTCATTAGGGTTACAGCTAAACTCTGCAGGAAAGTGGATCTCGTGGGCCAGATTTGAGGATCCCTGCTCTATTTGATAGCGTGCGTGAACGCAGGCAGTCCACACATGCGCTCTAGAAAGCTTCATCTTTGGCCAGCATCTGCTGTATTTTTCCGCAGAAGTTATGACCACCAAAAATGTCTTTGAACTCTTTAAACTAAAGTTGTGGCTCTCATAAACCCCTCACACAAGCACTTGTCAATGCGGCCGTCAGTTGTTGTTACAGTCTCAGACTGGCATGTACAAAGTGCGCACGGTTACAAAAATCAGATGGTGTGCATATAGTACACGTGCACTATTTTGATGACAAAATTTGTGTCACAGGCACTGTATCTGGACCCTCGTGTATGCATAAAACCCAAAGTGTACTTTGGCCTTTAGAGTATCATGTTGTTAGTCTAGAAATATGCTGTAAAAGTCACAAATTGTCTGCACTTCTCATTAGGATCAATATTACACGTTGCTTTCCATGTAGAGTGTGATTGAACAGTTGAACAGTGAGGTTTCAATTCAGCTGAGGTGTTGTTTGCTCTAGCAGTGAGTTTTTGACACCAGAACTATTTAATGATTTAGCTGGATTCCAATCTGAATTTGAATAAGGCTGAAACTAACTTTTTTCAGTGAATTGATCTATTGATTATTTAAATCTCACACTATCTTGATGGTCTTTCTGCAGGAGGAATGCGGTGGATGCGTTCCGTGTGAATGTGATCCACGCTCGCCAGCAGGTACGCTCACCCGTCACTAACTTCGCCCGCACCAGCTTCTTCCACGTCAAGCGCTCCAACATCTGGCTGGCTGCTGTTACCAAGCAGAATGTCAACGCAGCCATGGTGTTCGAGTTCCTCTATAAGATGTGTGACGTCATGACTGCCTATTTCAGCAAGATCAGCGAGGAGAACATCAAGAACAACTTTGTGTTGATCTACGAGCTTCTCGATGGTACGATGACTTTCCTGATGCGATACTTTCCTTCAAAAGTAAAAAGACATCCGCCTTTATGTTGCTTGACCGTAACATTGATTATATTGCAGTTGAGTTTTCTTTTCCCTCCAGTTCCAGCCATGAAGTCTCCCACAACTGTTGTGCTGTTGTTTTTTTAGGTTTTGATTTTTATGAAATGGCGATGAGAAAATCGAAACCTAAAGAAAATACTGCACAGACAGACAGACAGACAGACATCTCCTCTGCTCTCTGAGATGGATGCTGTTGATTTACAAGTGAAGTCACATTTATTTGTATAGCACTTTATACAATACAGATCGTTTCAAAGCAGCTTCACAGTAATAAACAGGAAAATAACACTCAGTGTTTCACAGTTAATCAGTTATGAAACAAATTCACTTTCAGCTATAAAGCAGCTCTACAGAACGGTCATGACTGAACATTATAATGGACTTGTGATGCCTGACTTTTAAAACTTTATGACATAGATTGATGAGCACAATTTTCTTTGTTGAAGATGTTGACTTTTTTTTTCTTCTTTAAGCTGTAGTTTACATCCCTTCCCTGTATAAAACCTATAAAAACTTTACAGTCTGCACAATGGACAGAAGCAATGACACCCTTTTTTTTTTTTTTAGTAAAGCATTAATTTAATTAATACTTAAATTACAACTGCATTTCATTTAAATCCGATTATATTTTTAACAACATTTTTAGGAGTGCACCAGTATATTAATTGACCTCAGCACTGACAGACATAAACCAAAAGTTCAAAACCAAAACTAAAATTGACTTTATGGATTCTGTAGAGCTGCTGTATACTGCTGTATTAGTTCAGCACAGTCATAGTTTTTCTCTTTGCCCTTACTGTAGAGATCCTGGATTTTGGGTACCCCCAGAACTCTGAGACCGGAGCCTTGAAGACCTTCATTACTCAACAGGGTATCAAGAGCCAGGTGCGTTCTGCTTGAAACACCAGCATATTAGTCCATCAAATATTCAAATACTTAAATAAATTATGAAAATGGACAGTTAATACAGCTGTAACAGAAGTGTTGAAATCTGATTTTATGGAGCACAGAATTTGTTGAAGCATGTGGGAACTGAACTGTGTGTTAATGTCTCTGACACCTTCATCTTCACATCACTGCTCACCTCGCGCCTGATGACCTGTAACTCACTGCTTCCAGCATCACGTAAGCAGCTGTACAGTTATAGAGCGCTGCAGTGATGATGTGTTTTTGTAGGCCAATCCGAAGTTATCCATCAACCGAAACCAAAGAGGATTTTCCCATTGACTTTTGGATTATGGCAGAAAATAAGCTTGTGACCAACGAAGGCTCATGGTTCTCACACGTTTTGTTCATCATGATAATCTTGAACAAAATAACACGTCGATAACTCCACTCCCATCATGTGACTTCAATGTCACCACCATTATGCTTCTGTCAGCTTTTTCCGTTTTTATTTAGTTTTTAAGTTTGAATTGGAATAGTTTGCAAAAGCGTTTTTCTAAACACAAGTAGATTGTTTACCTGTTCGGTGTGATGCCGTTTAATGTCCCCCGACAACCTCTGTAGTCCCATTTAGCCACTTGTTAACAACCGCCTTTTTCAAGACAAGTAAAAGCTTTAAGAAGATCACCAGGGTATTACTGATGTATTTTATGTTGTAGAACAAACATGCAAATATCTAATTTCAGACATTTAACCAAAAATCCATTCAAAAAACCATGTGCTAAAATGCGAACTCGTTTCTGTGTTTCGGCCTACAAATACATCATCCCTGAAACACTCTATACCCCACTTTTATATTTTCAAAGTCATGTTCACAAAGCTTTACATGACTACTTGCAATATAAAATATCTGGCTTGTTGTTTGGCGGTGCTCATGTTTCTCTCACACTCTACTCAGACGAAAGAGGAGCAGTCTCAGATTACCAGTCAGGTCACCGGACAGATCGGCTGGAGACGTGAGGGCATCAAATATCGCCGCAACGAACTCTTCCTGGATGTACTGGAAAGTGTGAACTTGCTGATGTCACCGCAGGGTGAGCCTTGCTGCCCTCTACTGTTTGAGAGTTACAGTACCACATGCTTAATTTTACCATCATTCATAACTTTGTAATGAAGCGGCACATAGTGATGTTTTGTGCGTGCAGGTCAGGTGTTGAGTGCACATGTCTCAGGGCGTGTGGTGATGAAAAGCTACCTGAGCGGAATGCCAGAGTGCAAGTTCGGCATGAACGACAAGATTGTCATCGACAAGCAGGGCAAAGGTGGCACGACAGATGACTCGGGCAAAAGGTGAGTTGGATGACACTCAACTCGAAATGTGAGGGCCACTGTGGTGAGTAAACCATTGAACATGGAGATACATTGTTTATGCTTGTTACTAATTTACTGATTGCCATTTAATGACTCGTAAGGACAAACTAAAGTGGTTTATTTAATTTTACACATTTAAAAAAAAAATAATAATAATAATTATGAAACGGAAAATCATTTGACAATAAAAACACGCCCAAGTTTAATACCTCAAAACAAACTCCCCATTTTAAAATGAGTTTTCTGAAACACTAGGATTTGCAATCACCCCATTTGTGATGTCATGATGTTCCTCTACATGCTCCTTAACATGCGTATGTAATTCAAGAAGGTTTGCTCTTGGCAAAACCTAGAGCGATATACTGCTGTAAGACCATCCCCTGTTATTCTTTCTGTGGATGTAGAAAAACAGCAGCTCAAAGTAAACTTTGCATACCCTTATGAAGGTTCAAACTGTTAGAAATGCACGGCTGACGTTTATTTTTAACGTGCTTGAGTGATTGAATAAGAATGTCTCATGTCATGATGGTCTGTTAATTTTTCTCCACATTCTGCTGGTTTTCCTAAATATCTTCTATTGAAGTCTATGGCAGTATTTTGTCCTTGAAGGCAATTGTTGTGTTTGCACTGGTTCATTTCAGTCTCACTCGGGATCAGACATATATGACTGCATTACAGCGCGGACCATCTTGAGCATCAAAACACACGTCACTCATGCTGTGAGTGGATGCAGTGCAATGATGTGGCTGTGTACTTGTGTTTTTGAAAGAGATAACTCCACTTGAAAAGACGTGTTTGTGACTGTTAAAATAAGCATGGAAAATGATAAAAACATTTGAACTTTTTTAATGCAACAAAACTTTGATAACCTGATAGGCTAACTTCCAGAAACATCTGAAAATGCATTTCATTACCCCTTTAAAGTGAATTTAGCATCGGCATTTGTGTCACTATCTCACAAAACTCCTGCAGTTCCATCATGAACCCCTAGAGGGTTGAGGTGTCACATATTAGGATATTTTTGAATCTCTGCCCCCCAGTCACCTGTCATAAATGCCAGTTCACATTGACTTCAGGAACTTTGAATGTAAGGCCTTGTGTGCAGAACATTTGGACACAATATTACAGGTCTCAGATGGAGCGAATTCATTCCTCCTTGCTTTTTTGTGTTCTGTAACATCCCGTCTTGCAGTCTCACTCTCCCCCTGTTGCCTTTTGTGCTGGTAGGTATATGTGTCTTTACAGAGGAATGTTTGATTCTGAGGTGCCGTTGGTTTAGCCCTTCTTCCATTTAGTTTTTTTTTTCTGTTGATTTGTGTGCTTCTCTCCTCTCTCCTGCTGGACTTCAGTGAGTTGGGGGGCAGGTAGTGTAACTCACTCCTGACGTCACCTGATTTATCACCTTCACTCTGTCCTGTCTTAGCTCGTTTGTCAGCTGTCTTCATGTCATGGCATCAAATGTCTCGATACAGGTGATCTTTTTGCATGGGATGACACTGATGTGTGAGGTGTTTAGCGGCTCTAAGTGAAGGAGCGTAGCTTTTTCTTCGGTTCATTTGTCTTGTCTTAGATGACAGTCTTGTTTTACTGAAAAGCTCTTACCTGAATAAAACCATTCTCATTAGGGTCTGTGTTAAAGTTCTCTTTTCTTGTGACCCCTCAAACGCCTGCCCCCTCGGCTCTGACCACAACATTACGCTTTATTTAATCTGGTTTCAGCAAATCACAGCTCTCTTACAGACCTTCCCGTGCAGTTTTGTTGTGGTCACAGTGCTAGAAACAAACATCCTTCTCAATGTAATGACAATATAGCAGACATGTTGTTGTGCATCATGGGTAGGCGGTATGACCAAAATCTTGCATAATCTAATAATTGTTTATTATAATATGCTCTAGAATTCAAAAGTTTGGAGTCAGTATGATTTTAAAATAAATCGATATTTTTATTTAGCAGGGATGCAATAAATTGATCATAAAGTGGCAGTAAAGGCATTTATAATGTTACAAAAGATTTCTATTTCAAATAAATTGTTCTTTTAAACTTTCTATTCATCAAATTCAAAGATGTATCATTTCCACAAAAATATGAAGCAACACGACTGTTTTCAACACATTTATAATAATCAAAAATGTTTTATAAGCAGCAAATCAGCATTTCAGAATGATTTCTGAAGGATCATGTGACACTGAAGACTTGAGTAATGATGCTGAAAATTCAGCTGTGCATCACAGGAAGAAATTATAGTTTAAAATATATTAAAAAGAAATCTGTAATTTTAAATTGTAATGTTTACAGCATTACTATTTTTTTTTTTTTTTTTTTTTTTTTTTTGGTCAAATTAATGCAGCCTTGGTGAATATAATTGACTTTTCGCAAAACCATTAAAAAAAATTTGATCCCAAAACTTTTTAGCAGAATTTTAGTTATACATAATAATAATACATATTTTTGGAAAATTCCCCTGATGAAAGATTTAGTGTCATTTATTTTCTCTTGTTATTTGGAACTTGCATATATGGACATATACTAAAAAAAAAAAAAAAAATCACATTCTGCAACAATGTGCAACTAGTAAAAATTTTATTAAATTGTAAATGAGTGAGCCATGTTCACAGCTGTTGTAAAATAGCTGTTCAAATCCATGTATCAGTTAAAATCTTAATGCACTAACTTGAGGTTGTAAACAGTGTAAAGCCTGCTTTGTGTTGTGCTTAACAACGCAGTCTTTCCTTTCCTGGTTTTGACTCGTTTGGGACACATCATGCTTTGTATTTTCACCTCAATTCATGTTTCTTTATCACTCTTACATGTAAATGCATTAACAACCATTCTCACCGGTAATAATCTAAAAGCGTCCTGCGTTGTATATCAAAATATTAACCTGTTGACCATTTTCTGCCGTCACACAGTATACTGTCATGCCGCCCACCCCTGATGAGTAACGTGTGTTTGGTCTCTCTGCTCATGCTTCATTGTTTCCTCATCGTTTCTCTCCTCTGTGTCCCCTGCTGCAGTGGGAAACAGTCCATTGCGATTGATGACTGCACGTTCCACCAGTGTGTCCGTCTCAGCAAGTTTGACTCGGAGCGCAGTATTAGCTTCATTCCTCCCGATGGAGAGTATGAGCTCATGAGGTCAGTGAAGAGCGTGTGTGTGTGTGTGTGTGTGTGTGTGTGTGTGTGTGTATGTTTGCATTTGAGTGTCACACAGCACAATGACAGCGTCCTTGTCTCAGGTACCGCACCACTAAAGACATCATCCTCCCCTTCCGCGTCATCCCATTGGTCCGTGAGGTGGGCCGCACCAAGCTGGAGGTGAAGGTGGTGATCAAGTCCAACTTCAAACCCTCCCTGCTGGCACAGAAGATAGAGGTGAGACTGACATAACATTGATTATTCTCAAAGTTCCTCATTAGTTGTGCATATTGCAGTGAAAATCATGTGTTTCTCTACAGGTGCGCATTCCTACTCCACTCAACACCAGTGGGGTTCAGGTCATCTGTATGAAGGGGAAAGCCAAGTACAAAGCCAGTGAGAACGCCATTGTTTGGAAGTACGCTTGATTTTACTGTACAAGTTCATTTTCTTCATTTGCGGTTTCATCTGTTTTGGCCATTCTCACATTTCCCTCAAAATGTTCAGTTTCAAATCCCACTGTTCAGATTTTCACCCTTCTATTAAGGAGTGAGGATTTCTTAAAACAAAATTTGCTTTGTTCTTGCTTCAAGGCACATTAACTTACGCTTCCACTGTCATAAAAAAGCCCGGGAATAGTGGGTTTTACACTTGTAATTTCAAGGACCGTATGTTAAAACTACAGAGAGATTTTATTTTATTTTTCCATCCTTTCATCCATCCATCCAAATACACTCCACCCATCGATACAAATACCTCATCCATCCATCTGTCAGTGCAAATACACCATCCATCCGTCCCTCCGTCCAAATACTCAGTTGAGTATTATTATTTCAATATCAGGATGTTTTTGCCTTTTTTGGAGACATTTGTACAATAGTAAACTTAAATTAAAAGGATCATTACTACAAAAAAAAAAAGAAAAAATTACAGAAAAATCTCTTTAAAATATAGACAAAAAAAAACTATCACAAATCTTTAATTATGGCTGTGCGATATGGACAAAAAAAACCTATCACGATTTTTTGATCAATTTTGCGATTTCGATTTTAATCACGATTTTGACACACACAGACATGCTTTACAGTCTTAAATGCATTCAGTATAATTTTGAAACATATTTCCAAAAGAAAACCAATGAGAGCTTTATCAAAAAGTTGTAACATGCCTCTAGAACAGACATAAGTCAAAATAATCACTAAGTAAAGATGTCAAACAAAATGTCTAGACATATGGCAAAAAAAAAAAAAATAAAACCCGTGTCCAGGGCCTGTTTTTTTTTTTTTTGCCATGCATTGTTCATAGAGCTCATTGTAGCGGTGCCTCAGGTGTTGAAATAGATTTGTTATACATTATACAGGTTTACACATACTCCATCTGCAGTGCGTATACAGTATGTGTATGCGGTGCACAAGCAGCAGCGAGAGCGCGTTATTGTAACGCTAAAGCACATTAAAATAATGCGCAAGCGCGAATCTCTCTGCTCACCTTTGCTTTGTCACAAAACCAGACACGTGTGCTCAGATACACGCTGTTCTCGCCCGGAGAGAGTGCGCGCAATTAAAACATATCTCTTCTCACTCACTCTCTCACTCACTCACAACTCTCTGTATGCTCATGTGCTAGATATTCATTCTTTTCACACCTTTCGATTTCTAACCTTTTTTGTTCACATATTTTACCGGATGCAGTGTGAAGCTCTGATCCATTAACATGGGCGTGGAAAAAATACGCATCACAGACAAGAGTGTCTGAACCTGGAGTTAGGCATATGCCCAGTCTGTTCTGTTCTCTCGCTCTTATTGGATCGGATAGCATACTGCGGGAGGTCGGGCCTGCGGAAAATCGTGCTATAAAGCGATTTAGAAATCGCGCACGCTCAAATCGTGATATTATTACGATTTCAATTAATCGCACAGCCCTAATTGGAAGTAGTGACATCTTTTTTTCGTATTGTGCTGATTTAATTATTGTTTTTTTTTTTTTTTTTAGGATCAAGCGAATGGCTGGTATGAAGGAATCTCAGATCAGCGCTGAGATTGAGCTGCTACCCACTAATGACAAAAAGAAGTGGGCTCGCCCACCCATCTCCATGAACTTTGAGGTCAGCTTGAATCCTTGAAGACTCCCAATCTCTTTCACACAGCATGGCCTCTAAAGCTGGGCGGAAATTTTTTGTTCTATTAAGTGGCATGTCAATTACGCTGATAATATTATAATTAAACTAGGTTGTTTAGAGATTTTATTTAGGTGCTTGGTTTGGGAATGCAACCTCTGTTTAATGAAGCTAAGGGTCAATTTTCTTTTGTTTTTCAGGTACCTTTTGCTCCATCAGGACTGAAAGTGCGTTACCTGAAGGTCTTCGAGCCAAAGCTCAACTACAGCGATCATGATGTCATCAAATGGGTGCGTTACATCGGTCGCAGTGGCATCTATGAGACCCGCTGCTAACAGCAGCCCTCCTGTGAGAAGGGGGGAGGGACGCAGATGAATAAATGGGCAGAATGAACAGGATGAAGAGAATGAAGTTATTCATTGTTTTGCTCTCCCCTCCCTTCCTCAACTTTTTATACAGGGCTCTGTTCACACTGAAAACATCAACAAAGGGAAACCCAAAAAGAACATCCGAAACCTCATGAATTAAAATAAATGTGCCCTTCAGAATAAAACATATATTGAATATTTTTATCCTTATGAACTCCCTTCAGAATTTCACTCGCTATGAGAAGTAAACCCCCACTCGTCTCCTTTCTAATTCTTCCACAACATGCATTCCAGACCCCCAGTCCCCATTGAATCCCAGCTAATTTGGTGCTCGGGCCCCTTTTCAACCCGGTGATTAGCGCTGAACCTGTATTCCTGCACACAGGCGGTATCAGTGTGGCCATTTCCTGCTCCTAAGTCCCTATCTGCTAACCTGGACCCTAAAAACATAGCCTTTCGTGCTTCATTTTTGTAGTGGTCCCTCCTAAGAGTATTAGTTAGGTATCATCCACATTCTTGTTCTCGGTGAATTAGTGTAAACGTTAAGCAGATGGCCCCACAATGTTCTTGAGCGTAACTTTTCAGTGAAAAGTTGTTTTATGTACACTGATGTAACCATTTGGATTTTGTCTTAATTTTTTTTTGTTGTCTCGGTATAAAATAATTTCTCAATGTGACCAAAACGAAGTGCAAGGACGTTTTAATTAAAGCAACAAATTGTACTAATGCTTAAGTCAAGCTGTCTGTGTGCGTATATGCTACTCTATACACTGTAACAAAACCACCACGCCGATTTAGATGAGTTGCAGCTTTCATTTGATGTCATATAGTGACTGGTGCGTATGTGTGTGAGTCAGGGGTCCCCAACATCTCTCAGGGACTTTACATTTGTTCGCTTAACTGTCTTTTCGTGTCACACTAACTTTCATCACTTTGTTTACTTGACTGAAGTTTACCGGTTGAGTTTGTCAAGTGCATTGAGTCCGTCTTTGCATCAGCGAAATCTCTCCCTGCATTTCAACATTTCTCCTGGGATTAGTTTGAAGGCAAATGCAACTTCAAAAAGATGCATTTCACTAAATACATAAGTGAGGGGCTAGAATATTAGGGAGTCCCATTTCTAAACCTCCTTCTTTAGTCCTGATCTAAGGCAGGAGATTTTGGAGATGTCAAAATATAGAAGCCATGTCTGCCTCTAAGGTCTTGAACACCGTGCTCGCTCCTTTCATGTGCATATAAACTCCACTCGGCGGAAGGCGCAGGAGGATTTATCTTAATGCGAAAGCACAGCACTGAGACTGAAGCACAGCTTAGTGACTACTACACTAGTGCTATCTACATTATGTTTCAGACAACACCACAAACTCGACCCTGAAGATTTAAGTGTGCGACTTCTGAACACTTGTGTCATTACACTTACACCATCTGACCTCAGTGTGTTTCAGCTCTGAGAGATGATGAGGCTCCTTTTGCAGTGTATTGTCTTCATTTGGTAACTCTGTAACTGTCGTCTTAATCCTAATAAAATGTGTAATCAGTTATTCTTAATGGAGTTGGTGTTTTTGTTACATATTATATAAAATTCATATGCCGGTTTAAAGTTGCAATTCAGTGGATGTAAGACAGTTAGCAACATCCTGGTTCCCTCGACAAAAACCCAATAGGATTTTTCCATAGACTTTTGGATTAATGCAGAAAATAAGCACTGTGTCCAACAAAGGTTTTTGATTCTTACATGTTTTGTTTTGTTTTGTTTTTCAAGATGATCTTCACAAATGAATGCAACTTTTATGAGTTATGAAGCCTAAAAGCAATCACCAGAAGTAAAAGGCTAAAAGTAGGCTATAAACAAACTACACCACTGTCACATGACTTCAGCGTCACCACTATTAAGCTTCTGACAACTCTATTAGTCTTTATTTAAAAACATCTCCCCTAGAAGTTTAAGTTAGAATAGTTTGCAAGAGCACAATCATAAACACGATTAAACTGAAAGCAACTAATGAGTAGATGAGTTTACCTTGTTCGGTGTGATGACATTTGATGTCCATGACAACCTCTGTAGTCCCATTTATATACTTAACAACTGCCTTTTTCAAGACAAGTAAAAGCTTTAAAAAAAATCGTAAAGCGGTATTACTGATGTATTATATGTCATAGAATAAAATGTGAAAATATTTTGAGATATATATTTAAGGTTTGTATCTTTTATTTAGAGAACCCTACAATTGTTTTTTTAAGGATCTAAATCTATTGGCAAAAGACTTTAACCATTCCAAACAAGTGTTTGGAGGTTTTGTTTGTTTGCAATGGGCAGACCATTTTTTGATTTTATGTGGATGTTTTTATGGATGGGTTTATATTGGCTGCAGTGTACTTATAATAAATAATAAATTAGATAAATTATATTCGCTTAAATTCTGATTCTGGCAAAATATCAGTGCTGGTACTACTAGATCTCAGTGCTGCGTTTGACACTGTCGATCATAACACTTCTACAGAGACTGGAAAACTGAGTAGGGCTTTCTGGGATGGTACTCAAATGTTTCAGGTCATACTTAGAAGGGAGAGGTTATTATGTGCGTAAAGGAGAGCATAAGTCTAAGTGGACGTCCATTACATGCGGGGTCCCACAAGGCTCAATTCTTGCACCGCTCTTGTTCAGTCTGTAAATCCTCCCACTAAGTCAAATAATAAGAAAAAAACCAAATTGCCTATCACAGCTATGCTGATGATACCCAGATTTATCTAGCCTTATCGCCAAATGACTACAGCCCCATTGACTCCCTCTGCCAATGCATTGATGAAATGAACAGTTGGATGTGCCAGAACTTTCTTCAGTTAAACAAGGAGAAAACTGAAGTCATTGCATTTGGAAACAAAGATGAAGTTTTCAAGGTGAATGCATACCTTGACTCTAGGAGTCAAACAACTAAAAATCAAGTCAGGAATCTTGGTGTGATTCTGGAGACAGACCTTAGTTTCAGCAGTCATGTCAAAGCAGTAACTAAATCAGCATCCTTCATCTAAAAATCATTGCAAGAATTCGATGTTTTGTTTCCAGTCAAGACTTGCTTTGACTTGTTTTCCGGTCAAGAAGACCATTAGACAGCTGCAGCTCATCCAGAACACTGCTGCCAGGATTCTGACTAGAACCAGAAAATCTGAGCATATCACACCAGTCCCCAGGTCCTTACACTGGCTTCCAGTTACATTTATGACTGATTTTAAAGTACTTTTACTAATTTATAAATCACTCAATGACCTAGGACTGAAATGCATTGCAGATAGGTTCACTGAATATAAACCTAACAGACTACTCAGATCATTAGGATCGAGTCAGTTAGTTAGAAATACCAAGGGTTCACACAAAACAAGGGGAATCTGCTTTTAGTTATGCCGCCCGCAGTTGGAATCAGCTTCCAGAACAGAGCAGATGTGCTAAAACATTAGCCACTTAAATCTAGACTCAAAACTCATCTGTTTAGCTGTGCATTTATTGAATAAGCACTGCGATGTCCGAACTGATTGCACTGTATTTTATGTATTGCACTGTATTTTATTTTTAGCTGTCTTAAATTCATTTTAAATTATTTTCTAAGTTTTTAAATTCCTTGTTTTATTTTTGTGATTTTCTTTTATTTTTATTTTTTTACTTTCTTTTCTGTAAAGAACTTTGAATTGCCATTGTGTATGAAATGTGCTATATAAATAAACTTGCCTTGCCTTGCCTTACTGTAATCCTCTAGATGGAAGCATTTAATCAAACTGGCTAAAATACTGGATACACGAACACAAGAATGTGAAAAGAATGTGTAGAACCCAGTGAATTATGGGTGTTCATCTGTGGAGAAAAAAAGAAATGACGTGGATACTACGTCAAACCACCCAAAACCTCTGCATGAGTGAGACTTCTAACTGAAAAGCCTTTTTACTCCGTTGTTCAATGGTTTTGTTTAGCACAAAAAGTAAAGTAGCTTCAGTCAGACATATGAAGAGCTCAGCTTAACACCAACGGGTGGTACAAAACAAACTATTACTTCAAAATTAACCATGTGAAAGGCTAAAGTCTGACAAAAAACTTAAAGGTATACAGTAGTCTCCTAAAAATTAAAATAGTTACTTTTGAAAGTAATGCATTACAATATTGCATTACTCCTTTAAAAAGTAACTAGTTGCATTAGTTAATTTTTATGGAAAGTAATGTTACATTACTTTTCTGTTAATTTTTATCATCTAGGCTATAAATTCTTAGTTTACTTGCCAGACTGTTTTGTTTTACACACACATATTCAGGTGTACTGTATCATTCAGGTGTACTGTTTTACACACACACACACACACACACACACACACACACACACACACACACACACACACACACACACACACACACACACCACACACATATATCTATATATATATATATATATACATATTCTTATATATATATATTCTATATATATGATTCCACCAATCCTTATATTATGATATTATGATAATTAAGCACTATTTAATGATAGAACTATAGTAATTAGAACTAAAACTTGGTAACCATTTATGAATTTGTTCTTTTAACTGATCTTAGGACTATGATGCTTAAGATATTGGTAATTCAGGGTTTCTGTAAAAAAAAAAAATATATAATAGTAATTATTATTAAAAGATATTACTACTACTAATTCAGAATCAGAAAGAGCTTTATTGCCAAGTATGCTTATAAATAGACAAATATTGAAAAATAAATCGAAAAATAAATAAATTGTATGAACAGTTGTACTATAGATGATAAAATGGAATAGAATAGAGTGAGATGCAGGGATGTACTAGGATGGAGGTGGTAACAAATAACTTGGATGTAAGGGATCCAGAGCGATTTTCTGAGCTCTTTTCCTCACTCTGGATGTATACATTTCTTGAAGGGTGGGCAGGGAAGCCCCAATAATCCTTTCAGCAGTCCGAACCGTTCTCTTTAGTCTTCTGATGTCTGATTTTGTAGCTGAGCCAAACCAGACAGTTATTGAAGTGCACAGGACAGACTCAATGACAGCTGAGTAGAACTGTTTCAGCAGCTCCTGTGACAGGTTAAACTTCCTCAGCTGGCGAAGGAAGTACAATCTTTGTTGGGCCTTTTTAACAATGGAGTCAATGTGATTGTCCCACTTCAGGTCCTGAGAGATGTTGGTTTCCCAGGAATCTGAATGAGTCCACTGCAGCCACAGTGCTCTCTATGATGGTGAGTGGGGGGAGTGCAGGGGGGTTTCTCCTGAAGTCCACTGTCATCTCCACTGTTTTGACCATGTTCAGCTCCAGGTTGTTAAGACTGCACCAGACAGCCAGCTGCTCAACCTCTTGTCTGTAAGCAGAATTGTCACTGGACTTGTCCTGGATGAGACCGATGACTGTAGTGTCATCTGCAAACTTCAGGAGCTTGACAGAGGGGTCTTTAGAGGTGCAGTCAGTGGTGTACAGGGAAAAGAGCAGTGGGGAGAGAATACATCCCTGAGGGGCACCAGTGTTGGTGGAGTGGATGTTTGACATGAATTTCCCCAGTCTTACTAGCTGTTGCCTATCTGTCAGAAAGCTGGTGATCCACTGACAGATAGAACTAGGAACAGAGAGCTGGGTCAGTTTGGTCTGGAGGGCTGTTGGGATGATGGTTTTGAAAGCTGAACTAAAGTCCACAAACAGGATCCTCACATAAGTCCCTGTTTTGTCCAGATGTTGTAGGATGAAGTGCAGTCCTATGTTGACTGCATCATCCACGGACCTGTTTGCTCGGTAAGCAAACTGCAGGGGGTCCAGTAAGGGTCCAGTGATGTCCTTCAGATAAGCCAGAATCAGTTTTTCAAACGACTTCATGACGACAGATGTTAGAGCCACAGGTCTGTAGTCGTTAAGTCCTGTTATCTTGGGTTTCTTTGGAACGGGGATGATGGTGGAACGTTTGAAGCAGAAAGGGACTTCACACAACTCCAGAGATCTGTTGAAGATCTGTGAAAAGATGGGGCCAGCTGGTCAGCACAGGTTTTCAGACAGGCTGGTGTAACACCATCTGGGCCTGGTGCCTTTCTTCTTTTGTTCTTCCTGAAGACCTGGCGCACATCGTCCTCACTGATTTGAAGTGCGGGGGGTGGGGTGGATTGCCGGAGGTGTTAACGGTTGTGTAAAGAGATGGTCCGAACAGGTGTGGGGGGTTTCAAATCTACAATAAAACTCATTCAGGTCTTCAAGTTGTTGATTCGCCTCAGTGCAGGGGGATGGTGTCTTGTAGTTTGTGATGGCTTTCAGACCTTTCCACACTTTCCACAATCAGTTCACTTCATTGGAAGTGAACTGATCTCCCAACTTTTTAGTGTAGGTCCTTTTAGCAACTCTAATCTCCTTGTTCACTGTGTTCCTGGCCTGATTGTACAAGACTTTGTCCCCATTTCTGTAGGCATCCTCTTTGGCCTGACGAAGATATCTGAGTTTTGCTGTAAACCATGGCTTATCATTGTTGAATGTTAAATAAGTCTTGGTAGGAATGCATATATCCTTACAGAAACTAATATAGGATGTTACAGTCTCTGTGAGTTCATCCAGATCGGTGGTAGCAGGTTCAAAAACACTCCAATCAGTGAGGTTTCTTGGGTCCATCTCTTTACAGTCATTACTTCAGGTTAAGCAGATTTAAGTTTTTGCCTGTAGGTTGGTATAAGATGGACCAGGCAGTGATCAGAGAGCCCCAAAGCTGCCCATGGGACAGCGTGATATGCATCTTTTATTGCTGTGTAACAGTGATTTAGTATATTTTTGTCTCTGGTGGAACATGTAACATGCTGTCTGTATTTTGGCAGTTCACAGGAAAGATTTGCTTGATTAAAGTCACTGAGAATGATTAAAACAGAGTCCGGGTGTTGTTGCTCTATCTCTGTTATCAGATCAGTGAGTTTTTGCAAAGCCAGACTCATGTGTGCTTGTGGAGAATTTTAAACACTCACGAGAATGAACGAGTGAAACCCCCACGGCGAGTAGAACGGTTTACAGTTAATGAAGAGCGCTTCTAGATCAGGACAGCACATCTTTCTTTAACACAGTTACATCTGTACACCACCTTTCATTGATGTAAAAGCATGTCTCCCCACCGCGCAATTTCCCTGTTGATTCTGCGTCGCGATCTGCTCTAAACTGCTGAAAGCCGGGCAGATGGAGCGTGCTGTCCAGAATGGCGTCATTCAGCCAGGTTTCTGTGAAACACAGAGCAGCAGAGTGTGAGAAATCCTTATTTGTCCGGGAGAGCAGAAGAAGTTTGTCTGTTTTGTTGGGTAGAGAGTGGAGATTTGCCAAATGTACGCTATGCAATGGCATTCGAAATCCGCGCTTCCTGAGCATGATGAGCGTGCCGGCTCGCTTCCCCCGCCTGCGCATCCTGAAGCATTTGATCAGCGCCACTGCTCTGCCGACTACAACGTTCAGCAAAACATCTGAATAATCGAAAACCGGTAGGACACTTTGTGGTGTGTTCAGCCGAATGTTCAGCAGTTCATCCCTGGTGAAACTGAGTATGAAAAACAAAAAACAGGAAAAACTAACAAAAACACTAAAACAACTGGAGAGCGAAGCAACTCGGCTGCCATGTGCGGCGCCATCAGGACACAAAATTCTACTACTATACTAACAATAAACAACTCACTAAGGATAAATGAGCTTCTGGGTTCATGAATATTAATCAGGTTGTCAGCGTTCGTTCACACTGATTTGCTGAAATCAAAGCAGGCACGTTAATAGATGAGCACCAGCCAATGAGATTGCGCTTTAGCATTAGCTCAGCCCACTACAGGAGAAACCGGCATAAGTGTTGCCAAGTCTGCGATTTTCCTGTGGAATTGGGCTACTTTAACACTGTTGCCGTGGGTTGTTTTTCATGTCTGCAGGTTTAAGCGACCCCAATAATGTGATATTTAGCCCCTAAAAAGGCAAATTTTACCAGGGGGAACCCCTTCGAAACACGATTGGGCTAGTTTTGAGTAGAAATTTGGGCAGGTTTTGTTGCGAAAACTTGGCATATCTTCTGCTTGTTCTTAAAAACTGAAAAATTTTAAATGAACTCTATTATTTTGACAGGAAAATACAACAAAGAATGTGGTTTACATGTGGCACGTCGAGTCAGCGTGGCAAGTAAGACTCACTCTCTCTCTTTGCATGTGTGAGAAACACATTGCTATCAGCAAAGCCACGGCGAGTCACGCGCCTTCACACTAGAGTTTACATTGCACTGCGAATCCATTGAGACAAACTGAAATACTGTAGCACAGATCGCTTGATGGAGAGCACTCAGTGTTCAGTGAGTGAAAACATATCTGTGCTAAACTTGTAATTACTCTCTTACACACACACTGGGGAGTAAAATCTAAGAATTTATTAGCCAATGGCTAACGATAGACATTATTTAGTCGCCCAGAGTAAGACTTAGTTGCCTATGCGAGTGATTTACTTGCAATGTAGAGGGTTGCATTTTCTGTACATTTAAAAGCCCTTTCACACCAAAAGTGAAACAAATATGCCTCAGGCTGAAGGAAATGTAAATTCACATCTGTATAGTAGAGGGCACAGCTCAAACAAACCTTAAGATTGAGAAGAATGTTCAACACTCCAGCAATAAAATAAATAAATGAAACAAAGGTGTTTATCTAAAATCATTTTTGCTTATTAGTATTGGAATTGGATCATCGAAGGTCAGCAGCTAAGACATTGGTCAATAAAATTGGATTAAATCAATAAAGGATATTTGTGGTATTTGACATATTGCAGGTTTGTGTCATATTCTGAGTTTACTTTTCACTGTTTTTATTCATTTTGAGGAATACTGAATCTGATTTTGTGTGAGTGAGATGAATAAATGAATGGTCACATTTATAGAACTACAGTAACATCATGGTCATATGGCGCACACAGCGCCTCTGCACTTACTCGCGATTTTAACATGGGGACAGGAGAGCTGCCAGTCAAAAAATGGGAAAAACTGCCGTTACTTATTTGATAAAGCAATTCCGATATTTTCTTGTAAATTCAAAAGCAATGCATTACTTTACTAGTTATTTTAAAAAAGTAATCTGATTATGTAACTAGTCGGAAGTCGTGGGGAAGTTGTGACCTAATGGTTAGAGAGTTTGACTCCTAACCCTAAGGTTGTGGGTTTGAGTCTCGGTCTGGCAATACACGACTGAGGTGCCCTTGAGCAAGGCACCGAACCCCCAACTGCTCCCCGGGCACCGCAGCATAAATGGCTGCCCACTGCTCCGGGTGTGCGTTCAGGGTGTGTAGTGTGTCAACAACAAAAATCTGTCATGATTTAAACAGGTTTGTGTGTGTGTGTGTGTGTGTGTGTCACTGCTGTCTGTCTCTATAACATTGTCTCAATAACATGTGTGTGCACTTTGGATAGGTTAAATGCAGAGCACGAATTCTGAGTATGGGTCACCATTCTTGGCTGTATGTCACGTCACTGTCACTTAACTCACGTTACTTGTAATGCGTTACCGTCAACACTATCTGTCACTCATCTTCATGTTGTTCCAAACATGCATGACTGACTTTCTTCTGTGGAAGATATTTTGAGAAAATAAGTTTTAAAATAAGGAGGTTATTGTTTACCAAAAACTGTCTGGTTACCAAAATTCTTCAAAATATCTTCTTTTCACAGAAGGAAAAAGTGCATGCAGGTTTGGAATGACATGAATTTTTTTTTTTGGATGCACTATTCCTTTTATTTATTCAATGGTTGGCAAGATCATGTCCATTTCTGCATAGAATGGCTCTACAAAATACAAGATAGATCTCTGTTTATATTTAACATACATTTACATAAGTATTTTTTATTTTTATTTTTTTGCTTTGACATAAGCCACACAGGAGAAAAAATCAGTAAATGAGACAATTAGGGATGCTTACAAATGAAGCGCTGTTTGTGTGTTCAGTTGGTTGTTGGTGGTCTGATGTTGGACCACTGTTATAGCTGGTTGGGAACAGTTTGGAGCTGTTTTCCTGCGGCAGGGATAGAAGGGGTGTTTGTGTAGGAAGTCACTCATTAGTGCGAGTATTTAGGCTGACGTCATGGCCAATCATTAAGCGGGTGCAGGAGCCAGAGGACCTTCTGATGGATCGATGGCCAATTAAACTCTCATCTCTCAGGGCCCCTGAAAGAGAATCTCCTGTCCTGCTAGTCTTTTTCTCCTCCGTCCTTCCGTCTCCCTCTCCCTTTCTTTTTTTGCTCGTTCCCAGAGTGAGTGACAGGGAAGGGTCAAGCAGCCCCCGGTTCCGCAGTCACCTGGAGTGCAGCCAAAGCCTGGGCCTCCAGCCAAATTCAAAACCACTCGCAAAAGATATGAGGCTGCCTTTCAGGTGCCCTTCTCCAAATCCATGTTTCTCTCTGCTTCAGGAATTCCATACTTTATGTTAATGCAGCGGTGTTATTGCTATTCCAATGACACTGACCGAAAACCAACCGTCGGCTCGCTGAATAGTGACACGATCGTCTTCTAGAGCAGAACCGGACTTGTTTCATTGCTAAACTTTACAACGTTGATAGTTATAGAACAGTTATAAAGCTAAATTGAACTGAATAATGACACTATTATTACCACAGAGCTGCTTCACAATTCAAATTGAATTTGCTTACAGCACTGACACTAATTTTCCTGTTTTATTAATGTGTAGCTGCTTTTGAAACAATCTGTATTGAATAAAGCACTGTATAAATTAATGACTTGACTTTCAATGGCATTTTGCTTATGTATTTGTGTAAGTAGTTGTAATTTGATATTAAAATATTAGATTAGCAATTTGCGACTGAATGAGTGCCCAGTCTTTGTTTGGCATACAAGAGTTTTGAATAAATGCATCGTCTTGACTCTTTTAGACATTGACAAAGAAATGCATCATGAATGTGAAGCCAACAGCATAGAACACCCTGCAGGTCAAAGAAGATATCCATCATAAGTGACTGACTTCCTCTCAGAGAAACTGACTTCTCTCCATAGTGCTGTGAGAGTTAAAGTAAAGTGCTGTGAAAAGCCCTGGCTGTTCCTGAACCCTCCGAAGGTCAACCAAACTAATGAGGTTAGGGCTAGAGACTGAGGGCGGCTTGGCCATGAATGCCATGTGTTATGCCAAAATCTGCAATTCTTCACAATGGATTTTTAATGAGCGCAGCTTATGCATGCTTAATTTGTTCTTTCAAAAAAAATTAATTAATGAACAAATAAATAAACTAACATTTTTATTGATTTTTTTTTTTTTTTTTTTTTTTGGCCAACCGAAAACACATTTTTCCTACAAATGAATTTCATCAAATAAATAGCCTTTCTGATTATTATGCTGCTCTGAGTTGAAAAACAGAGACTGCACATGCATGGAGAGTAAAGGGAGGAGATGAGGAGGAGGAGGAGGACATTAGATAGGAGCAGGGCGGCGCTTTGTGCTCCTGCGGGATCCTTCCTGCACCCTACAGAGAGCGAAAGTTCAGAGCAAGAAGCAGAAGTGCGCTAAATAAAGTCTACACTGCGGGTATTAAACACATTCAGAAACATTCGCACGAATCTGTCTGTCCGGAGGCGCGGACACAGCTGTCTCCAGCACGGATGCGCGCGCGTCTGGATGCACTTAGCTCTGTGGAAATACTTTCTTACTCCAGGATATATGGATGAAACACAAATGCAAAGTGGAAGGTAATCATTGAGGAAAGTTGTGTGATTTAAAGATGCGCTGGGTTTGTTCCTGCGCGCTGCTGCTGATGGTGCTGGATAGCGCCGTGGCCGTGCCTGCGTGGAGAAAACACACGGTAAGCGCTCGATATCATGTCAACTTCATATTATCAGCTTTGGTTTGTGGTCTAAACCTTCTAGAAGAGCTGAAAGTGACATGCACAGGATTTCAGGACCCTGCAGCATAAGTTTGGCACTGACATCCGACGGGGCTCTATTTCATTTAAACTATTTTAAACTAATTATTTGATCATTTTCATACATGCACTTTCATGCATAATAGAATGTATTTACTTTTTACATTGCTGAAAGGTGATATCTTGAAAGAAATGGTGACCAAATGCTAACTCCTAAAATATACTTTATTTTATGTACAACGTATATATATATATATATATACAACATATATATATATACTGAAAAGGTGAAGGATTTACAATAAAGCTTTAACTTAGATATTGTTAGTAATTTTCATAATAAAGTACAAGTAACAAAAAAAAGTTTGAAGTGAAAAGACTGAAGTTGTAGGCCTATTCTCTTGTAAAACCTACTTTTAATAATCTTACTTTTATTTATTTTTATTTTTTTACTGTAGGCTGTGTGGCCAAAAAACTTAATGTTACTTACTCATTTGTCACAATGAGACATTCATTGCTGGGTCATGAGCCGTTTTTTTTCTTTTTTTTTCTGGAAAGAGTTGTAAAATCTTTGCAAAGATCAAAAGGAGGAGGAAGAGTGTTGAAGGTCAAGGGGGAGGGAGCGGGCGCGTTCACGTGTGGCTGACAAATATTCCAGAGCTTCGGCTGCATGAGTTACTGACTGCAGCTACTGATATGAAGAGAAGAGCAGGAGAACCAAAACTCAACATCTGAGCCGAATTCATCTGGAATTTCTTATCAGACAGCAGCAGACATTAGCTTTCCTGATTTCATTAATTATTTGCTCCTCTAAATGCTAACAAATCTGAGACCAATAATAATAAAAGATTACTTTTAAAAAGAGTTCTTAGTAGCCTACAGAAAAATAAAATAAAATTGCATTTTAATTGCAATTAAATGAAAATATGTTATAGTTTAAATTTATGTTTAGTACAATTGTTTGAACTTAGCAGTGTTGTTTGAACCATTTAAGTAGATTCTGTCAACATTTAATTAAACTTACATAAATTGAAACTTATGTATTTAAATATGTGTTCATTTAAAAATATAACTTTAAATATATCAAATAACACACGACAGTTAAAATTATAAATAAGTACTTTACATGTTTTAGTATGTTAGTCAACACATCAAACTAAGTGTACTTTATAGAACAAAAAAAGATTATTAAAACAATGTACTTTACTGTAAAACTTTTAATTTGACATGATTACTTAAGCATGTCATAAAAGTGTATTCTCTTTATTTACACTTGTGTCCTTTTATTTCATTATTCAGTAGGGTTTTGTTTAAATACTTGTAAGATTTGTGCACATTTAGTACAATTAAGTGCACTTCTTTTTCACAAGGTACTGTATAAGCTTGATTATTTGAGTAAAAAGTATTTGGACTGTCCCTCTTGTGCTTTAATGCCAACATAATGTATAAACGTATAAAACGTGATAATCGTGCTCTCCAGCATGGTTTGACATGATCCAGAGTGGAAGCCAGTATATCAGAGTTCACATGACCGATGTTACAATTCTGCTTATTTGATTTGTGACTTAGAAACATTTCTTATTAGTTTTACATAATGTTTCAGAATTCACTGTATATCTTGTCAATTTCCTAGTAATCACTATGGGCCTTCCTTGATATCATGGTTGCTCAGCACATGGAGATCTAGCTTCCTGCAGAGTTTAGTTTGAACTCAAACACACCTGAACTATGTAATCAAGGTCTTTGTAGTCACCTGGACAGGAAGGTAGATCTCCGGAGCTCAGCATATGATTAAGCAGGTTGGGTCTCAAATCTGCAGGAAGGTAGATCTCCGGAGCTCAGCATATGATTAACCTTACTCACATGGATCATCATTTGCGTTACACTTTTGGCTTGGTGGTTTGCTATATGCATCCCTTTTGTTTCTTCCTCTTAGGTGGCTAGTATTCAGTTGCATAAACCATGTGTGCAGACACTGGCTCCCGTGGACACGAGGTCTCATCGAGGTCTGGCTCGATCCAAGCGCTATGCCATCAACCCACTGGGATACAAGTGGGAGCATTTTAACGTCACCTACAAGTGAGAGACACAAGATATATGTATATAAAAAATAGGTCGACTCTCTGGAAGAAAGCTTTTCTGTGGATGTGCATGATTGATGAATGCCTAAAGTATGACCAGACAGATGCATGAGATGATCTGGGGTTCAGATGATGAGGGATATTTTGGGAAGGGCAGATTGATTTCGGGAATGCTGGGCTTTTGTAAATGTGCATTCAGATTGATAGCAGACACAGAGTCTCTTTGAAAGTGTGTCATTTATTTTTAGCTGGGAGTAATTTACGTTTCTCCCTCTTCAAGGATCACAAAGTTTCCCAACACACTGAATAAAGAAGATACCCGCAAAGCTATCAGCATCGCCTTCACGAAATGGAGTGATGTTTCTCCTCTGACTTTCACTGAAATCACCAACCCCAACAAAAGTGCTGACATCACTATAGGTAAATAAATGTGCGGGAAAAAAAGAGCCAAAACATCAGGCATGTGCACTTTGGCAGGCTGACAGAGTACTTTATGCAGCTATTTTTGCATGAAACTCTTAACACCTCCTTTTTCTGAGACAGGCTTCTACACGTACAATCACACTGACTGTTGGTGGTCTCCACTGCACCCGTGTTTTGATGGACTGAATGGTGAGCTGGCCCACGCCTTCCTTCCCCCACGTGGAGATATTCACTTTGACAACCATGAATTCTGGATTCTGGGCAAATCACGCTTCAGCTGGAAACAAGGTACTGGTCTGATACATTATTTATTAAAATCCCAGAAAGCAACATAATGTTGGCCCAGATCCGGCCCACATCTGGTCCACGTCTATTCCACACGGACCAGATATGGGCCAACACTATGTTGCTGTCGAGGTGGATGTGCTTGTCAGTATACAAATATAACATATCTGCTCATTGTTTCCAATATTCAAAACTTGTGGTGCTTTAACCAGTGGTTGTGTCAGTACATTGTGGAAATGATAATAATAATAATAAAAAAAGTTAGTGTAAATATGCAAAAGTGTTGCTGTTTAACTAATTTCCAATTACTCACTTTTGGCACTTAAGTTTGAATTCTGTTCAAAAAGTAAGTTTCAGACAAAATTTGAGATTTGTGGAAAATCTATTTCTAGTCAAATGGAAATCGAAAGCACCAGGTGATTTAAGTTTCTAGATCATTTGTTTTGGTTCAAAACTAATTTACTAAAAATTTGAACTGATGGTGGCGCTAGAGTAAAGTGTTGTACACTGTAGAGATGAATAGATGTCTTTTGTAAAATGCCAAGTGTTTCACTTGAACACAAAACAGGAAATACGTCATGTAAGTAGACAGGTGATCATGTCCAAAGACCGCAAATGCCAATATTGAGACAGACCCACTGATGCCTTTTTGAACTTTTGTTAACTGAATCAATTGAACCAGTTTTGAAGTGTTCAAAATGCAACCGGCTGGTCAAAACATTGCAAAATGCAATGACAACTCAGCCCAAACATGTATAATGACACTTTTACCAAACTAATTGCAGATGTTCTAACTGAAGTGTAATCTACAAATAAATGAAACCATTAAATATGAAGGTTTTGTAAAATCTGTGTTCTTGCATTAATGTCGTGCTTGTTTTATGTGGGCTTGGTATACTACTAAATTAAGGTCACACTTTACTTTAAGGTCCAGTTTTCACTAATGAATTTGCTGCTTGTTAATAGTTAATAAGGTCATTTTTAAGTTTAGGTATGGGGTTGGATTAAGGGATCTAAAATATGGTCATGCAGAATAAAGCATTAATATGTCTTTAATAAGTACTAATAAACAGCCAATATGCTAGTAATATGCATGCTAGTTGATAATGAGAATTTGTGCTTTAAATAAAGTGTTGCCGAAATTAAGTATAATTCTCTTTTTTGAATTATATACATATAATACAATTCAATAAAATAATAACAAATAAACCTACATTATAAAACTGACCTGAGATCAGTTCAAATATACAAATTTGAGCCATCAGACACTCATTCATGGGTTTACCAGATCAATTTCATTTATTGGCAAACCATTGGATTTTTCAAACATTTTGGAAGTAAGATTTGAATCAATATGACATAATGAAGCTTCGTTTGCTGAAGTCATGTGACTTGGGGAGTTTGAGAGAAGCTCTGAACCTTGTGAAGCTTCATGAAGCAGTGTTTTGAGAGTTCTCGTGTTTAATGTTTAAACTCCAAAATCATGTAGAAGGAACATGAGATCTCTTCATACTCATGCTCAAAGAAATCTCACAATCCTCCATCTATTCTTCTTTCTTTCCTCCTTGATTTGATGGTGTGTTGTCTCTGCTCAGGTGTGTGGCTGAATGACCTGGTCCAGGTCGCTGCTCATGAAATCGGTCACGCTTTAGGCCTCTGGCATTCACAGGACCCTAATGCGTTAATGCATCCTAATGCAACGTACACGGGTCAGAGGAACATCGCTCAAGATGATATCTGGGGCATCCGGCGCCTTTATGGTAAACAAAATATAGGTGTTTAAAGTCACAATGAAATGGAAGTAGTGACCGATCTTTTATTCCATATTGTGACATACATAAACTGAAGGGCGGGGCTTGGTTCTATGAGTCAGGTGTTGATTAGATGTTGAGGTGTGGGCGTGGTATTTAAAGTGGAGGCGGAGTTTCAGTGACCTAAATGTTCGTTTTCACCCAAAGATCCAGTTATTACATTTTGATTGAACAGTATGAGATTGATAATGAAGCATGCACGGATGAATCGTTAACAATAAGATCAATAACATGCATTTAGAAAATATATAGGTTGAATTTTCAATTGTATGAACCTTCAAAATGTTTGTATCTATCATCTGCGTGTGTGTTTACTTCAGGATGCATGGACAAGAAGCGTGTGTGTGATCCTTGGGCCCGCTTGGGTTTCTGTGAGAGGAGGCGGAGCTTCATGAAGAAGAACTGCCCGCAGCGCTGCGACCTGTGCTACGGTGAGACACTGAAGACATCCTCCTCCAACATCTCCTGCAGCGCTGGCTTCACTTCCACATAGTTTCATTGTGCATGTGGACGGACGTCGTCCATTAGTTGAAATAGTAGTGATATTATAGACTCACACACTGGTTCAGCTGACTCTTTCACGTGCTCGTTTGCTCCTCAGAGCCTCTGGATGCAGTGTCTACACCAACACCTCCTCCTGAAAATGTGAAGATCAAAATTGTGCCTCGTGGAAAAGTTGTGGGCTTCCGCTGTGGGACAAAAAATATCAGAGTGCCTCCAAAAGTCAGGTAGAGCATCCTTAAACCTATAAAGCCTACTGTATTATATCGGATACATTTCTAAGACCTCTAAATTATTAAAATAATCAAAACTATGTTGAAAAAACTGTCGTATGAAATCTACTACATACCTTTTGTGATCTGATTGATAGTTTATAATTGTTAAAACATCCTTCTTCAGGTTGTGGTTCACGTGGATTTTTGTTTTAAAATCTTATCAAATAAAATCTTTATAAAATGATTTTGAACATAAGAATAACTTTTATATTACTAGTAATATTTCAAGATGAACACTTATTGGACTGAAGTAACTTAGATTTACTTGTTTATCCATACATATTTTTTTTGAAGAATCATGTTAAATTGTATGAAAGTATCAAATATGATCATCAGGCTTTTGAGGAATGTTTATTTGTACATCTCTCAATCATTATTTTATTGCATCACATTATATGATTTGCCCATGATAAAAACTACAGAGCTTTGATCATAAAACTAAGCATTTAAAAATATCATCTTACTGAGACATTGTTGGAGCTATAGAGTGACAACTGATATTTATATCATCTTATTTAAATAGTCTGCTATAAAGATGTCATTGATTAACATTACAAGCTATCAGAAATTAGTCTTTCTTTTTGACTATATAAATATCAGCATCTGCACCAAATTGCATATTTTTGCTCAGTTTTGGCCTCTGAATAAAACTGAGGTGTTTTTTCCTCCTTGAGTATGAGCTCCATACTATATGAGCCTGTATTAGCCTGATATATCAAATATGATATTCAACAAAAAATGCACATGCAATATATATATAATTTATTTTTGTTTCTCTCTAAATTTGTGTTTTGTTAATGCCACTGAATAAAAAATAAAACAAGCAATCATGCGCCTTCTGTTATTTTGCCATTCTGCTTTTAATACGCAATAGTTATACATTGCAAGATATAAAAGTCAGAATTGTGAGATATAAAGTCAGAATTGCGTATTTTTGCAAAAAGCCTTTATAAATGATATTGTCAAATATGATGCTCAGAAACAGGCTTCCATAAACCCATTTAAAAAAAATTGAGATTTTTTTTCGCCTTCCATTTTTTTTTTTTTTTTTTACATATCAGGCTTCACTGGGTAAAGTCTTAACATAATGATCAAGACATTCAATTGTTAAAGGCATAAATGCAGTTGTACTAAAATTTAATTTTTTGTTTTTCATGTTTCCCCTTATATTAGTGAAGTACTAAAATTTAATTTTTTGTTTTTCATGTCCATTTATGTTCTCCAAATAGGCATCATTCATATGTAAGTTATGGAATAAATCAAATCTTAGTTTTCTGTCCAGTGTATCTCATCTGCTTTGTTTCATCTTTCATCAGCTGGTATAAGGACGGTGAGCAGTTGCTGACATCCATTCCTGGCTATATTGTAATTAAAGATCGGGACCTGCGGCTCGTGGCCAATGAATTTAATGAAGGCACGTACACCTGCCGCATCCATCGGCGTGGTAACGTCGTCTCTGCTAACTCGTGGGCCATCCGGCTGAAGCCAGAGCAGTCCTCCAACAACAGCTGATGGAGCGATGCTGATGTACTGACAACATGCTCTACCTCCAGACCCGCTGTCCTCCGCTGCAGCGCACACAGCTCTGCTTGCCCCTCAGAGTCATAATGGAGGGGTTTCCAAACTTCATAACTCTGAGATTCAAGACAATATTTGGAAGGATCACCGACTAGATTTTCTTTTGTACGTCTGCTGCAGTGATGACAAAGGTGCTTTTTTTATTAAGGTTAATGCCACTTCTGAGGCATAAAATTTAGTTTCAAAGATGCTTAAAGGTTAAAAACCGAATTTGCCATTGCAATTGAGGTGAAAACAAAATCAAAATTTTCTCAATTTTGTTTGCAAAGGTACAGTTCCATACTCAGTGGGCCATTCACACCATGGACTATAACAGTAACTATAAAGTGTTAAATAATAGTGCTGTCAAATCGATTAATCGCATTCAAAATAAAAGTTTGTTTAAATACAATATGTGTGTGTACTGTGTGTATATGTATACACACACATACACGTATAAATGTAAGAAATATTTACGTGTATATATTCACAATTATATATGATTAATATTATATATAAATATAAATATATACATATAACATTTATTTCTTAAATATGTACACGTATATGTGTGTATTTATATATACAAATAAATATACACAGTACACACACATATATTATGTAAACAAACTTTTATTTTGGATGCGATTAATCGCAATTAATCGATTTGACAGCACTAGTTAATAATCATTCTAATTCTTTGAGAATAGAGAAGTCCACTCCACAACTATAACAATAACAACAGAAGTAAAAATTCAAGCAAGTTTGTTTTAGCGCTTTTTAAAAATGCTAATTGTTTCAAAACCACTTTATAGAAAATTTATGTTAAAGGGATTGTTCACCCAAAAATTAAAATCCTGTCATTAATTACTCACCCTCATGTCGTTCCAAACCCGTAAGACCTTTGTTCATCTTCGGAACACAAATTAAGATATTTTTGATGAAATCCGAGAGCTTTCTGATTCTGACCCTGCATAGACAACAACGCAACTGAAACGTTTTATGGCCCAGAAAGGTGGTAAGAATATTGATAAAATAGTCCATGTGACATCAGTGGTTCAACCGTAATGTTATGAAGCTACGAGAATACTTTTTGTGCACAAAGAAAACAAAAATGGTAGAACATGGTAGTTCCATTGCTGTTTGTGAAAGCTCTCGGATTTCATCAAAAATATCTTAATTTGTGTTCCGAAGATGAACGAAGATATGGGTTTGGAACGACATGAGAGTGAGTAATTAATGACAGAATTGTCATTTTTCTGTGAACTATCCCTTTAATGTTTTTGACATCTTAAGGCTTTATAGTTACATTTAGCAGATTACAGCTGGGTGATAATATAGTGACATTTTGCGATAACATAAAAATATAAAGCAGTTGATATACTATACAGCAAATCTCAACTGCTTGATACTTTTACTCTTTTAAGTATATTTGTGGATAAAGTTGGATATGAAAATTTATAACTTTATACACAGGAACAATATCATTGGAATAATTTTCAGAACATTTGTTTTCCAGCTGACGAATGATTAAAAACATTGACAGCCAATCTGTATTCAGCCACTCACAGCTCAAGCATTTAAAGTGGCAGACGCGTTTATAAACAACGTTAGAACGTACCGTATGTTGGTGTGGACAATAGTATAATTATCATTCTTGGTGTGAATGGGCCTTAAGCTTTTTGTGAGAAATGGTTCTTCTATGACATCACTGTGAAACCCCCTTTTGGAACCTTTATTTTTAAGAATGCAGCTGCTAGAATAGAATTTGGAAAGTGGAAATGTAACCTGAAATATCAAAACATCTGTATCTGATGTTACACTCATTTAACTATTCAGAAGCGATAGGTTAATGTTAGTTTTTTAAATCATTTTTTTTTTCTAAATTCTTATGTTATTGGACATTAAAGGTGCTGTAGTACATAGTGTTTTTTGATCCACATGAATAAGTAACAAGCCATAAGACAATACAAAAAATGTATTTTTCTTTCAAGATGGTTTAGTGATTCACTGCCATTATTCACACAGTCCTTTTGATTCTCAAAGATAATCTAAAACAAATCAAATCAATGTTCCTGACCACAAGAATGTCAAAGTTGTCTTCTGGTAAACACATAATCCTAAGGTCATCTTCCTGTCCTGTGTAAACATGTAAACAAACAGGTCCTGGTAGTCTTTCGTGTTAACACTGGCCCTCAGCGGACTTGGGTAATGTACACATTCAAGCAAAGCAAAGCCTTTCCCAAAAGACTGGGACCCGTGCCACAGACTAGCACAGGGTTTGAATGTGGTGCCAGACCCAGTCACTGCCAGGCCCTGAAATTATTACTTCACACCAGAGTCTGACAGAGAGAGTTCATATGAGGAAAAACACCTAATGAACATTAGCAGAAACATAAAAAGGTCAGCGAGACAAAATGAATGTTCAAAAAGAATGATTAAAAGTAAAATCAAGACTTTCACTTTGAGTCATAAACTGATATGAAATACAGTAAACAGCATCAAATGAAAACCAAGATTCTAGAACTATACAAAGACGACAGATTCTGAAGATTTCTGTCCCGGGATCCCTCCCCCATCCTGGAATTAGTCTCAGATTTGGACAGTTCAAGTATGAAAAGGTCTGGACAATGAAGGCAGGTGAGGGTGAGTTTTATGCACAATTGAGAACGAGATTACATGCAAGCAGACGCTGTGTTGTAAAACAAAAAAAAAAGAAAAGAGAGAAGTGCTAAAAATGCATAATTATGCAAGTTCCATACAAATACGATTCAAGGAATAGAACAACAATATGAGGCTTTTGGTTTAGTGGTGTGTGGCAAATCTCTCTGAAGGGTGAGGGAGACGTGGGATCAAAACCTTTAGAAAGTACGGGTGGAATTGAGCTAGTCCATCCAACAATTTTTCATATTCAAATAAATCTTGAGCTAGTCCATCCTTCATTTATATTCTTGGCTACTCAAAATGGCTTAAAGAAAGAGCTGCTTGTGAGTCTGATGTCGAGCTAGTCGTCCTCATCTTTGCCTGTGCAGTGTGCGCTGCTGTGATGAGGAGGAGGAGAAAAGAATGGTGAGGAGGTGAAGAAGGGCAGACGGAAAGTGGGGGACGGCGAGCGCTCCTCGCGGACGGGACTGCTGCTGGGGCTCTGTCTGGGACTGATGGCCTGTAACATCCGTCCTTTTCCCTCTTTCAACATGTGCTTCTGTTAGACACATAATACACATTAGTGATTATTAAAGATATTAGTTAAATCATCTGGAGACAAGCACGTATTTTAAAAAAATGCTGAAATGAAAATGTACTCATATTCACTGAAAATCTTTATCATAGTGCTAAAAAAATCAATTCCCATACACCAATTCAAAAGTTTATAATAATTAAGATTTTATTTCTTTTTATGTTTCTAATGCTCACTAAGGCTGCAATTCTTTCATCATAAATACAGTAAAAACTCCAATACTGTGGAATATTACAAATGAATTAAAATAACTTTTCTATTTGAATATATTTTAAAATGTAATTTATTTCTGTGATGCAAAGCTGAATGTTCAGCATCATTACTCCAGTCTTCAGTGTCTCACGATCCTTCAGAAGATAACCACACAAAAAACACACATCACCAGCTTAATGTACTCAGCTAAGCATGCTTAAAATACAGCGCACGAGTGTCATGAACCTTTTTTGTCCTGTTTGGAGCGAGAAATAGTACAACAGCAACCACTTTTTTATAGGAAAAAGAGCAGACTGCACATTCTGCAAAACATCTATTGTTTTCCACAGAAAGAGAAATCATAAGAGGCGAGCAAATGATGACAGAACTTTAACTTTTGGGTGAACTATTAATTTTTGTATTGAAACATCAGTGCTAAAGATGTATGGAAGAGCTGCAGCTAGACTCACCAAGGCCCCGTCCGGGCCGAACATCTGCAGGAAGTTCCTGATGAACTCCCGTGACTTCTCCTCCCATTTCTGAATGAGGTCGATGCCCTTCTCCTCCACCTTCTGCACAAACTCTTTACTCTTTTCCTCCACATCTCGGACCTTCTGCTTCACCTTGTCCACGTGCTCCTGCAGGTGGTACTTCTTCTCCTGGCAGAAAGAGGGCGGCAGAGCATAAAATCCAATACTTAAATAAACGAGGGCAATATTTCCTTTCAGTTGCTTTGTGAAGAGATGGAGGGTGTAGTCAAGCGCACTCACGTTGATGAAGCTGACGTTCAGCTCTTTGGCAGTGTAGCCTCTCTGCAGGTTGCGGCGCACGTAAACATCATAGTCACGTACGATTCGTGTGATTATATCGGATGTGGAGATGCCCTCGGTTCTCTGAGTTGGTGCGAACATACCTGAAAAGGTGAATTTGAAGAGCATATATTATAGAAAAACTAATTTACCGACTGCTAGTTAACTGTATTTGCAAGTTGCTCAGACCTACCTGCCTCCTTTATATGTTTGTAAACATCATCACTTCCTGCTGAGATGTATGGGATGTCGTCATGGGCGACAAAGTCTATCTGGGGACAAAATGTCATCATATAAGTGTTGATTAAGACTTTCTCTGTTCCACTGAACGAGACCATTCTGTGTTGATAACGAACCACACTCAAATTCTGAGATGATGCCAATATTTATTTTAATTATTTGTTGTACTTTGTAAATTATTTTTTAATGTTAAAGAAAAAGGTAACACTGTATTTTCCGGTGTCCTTGATACACATTACATGCACTTACTATAGTAATAGTGAATCATGAACACTAACTAAGTTACAAACCAACCACTGATCTATATATGACTGGATCGCTCATTGCGTTCTAAACTGCCAGCAGACAGTGAAGCCACCGGAAGTGTTCGATCCGCCATCTTACTAATCCCTACCGGCAGAGAGCACCATTGAGTCACATTCAAACCGCTGTCCTAAAATCACCCGATTTGAAGTGAATCAGTCAAACGGGACTAGTTTTTATGTTATGTGTATGTAAATTAATGTTTACTTCAGATGTTATCTGCAGTGTTTATGGTCTTTTGGGGCAGTATAAGCGATATATTTAAACCGTTTAGGTGGGTGTGTCTGCGGCGCACTGAGACAAGTGGTAACGATCCAACACAAAATATAGCCCATTTCTTTATGAACATAATTATTCAGGAATTATTAAACATGAACGTATTAGTATCAGAAATGGACTTTGAATATATTAGAGTGAATAATGCAATAGCATCTGTTAATATTGCTATATACTGAACTGAAAAGCTTAACTTACTATCTTGGAAATAAAGCCTTTAAATGTCTTTAAAATCCATACTGTGTATAGTAAGTTATTTCTCTGAATAAATTATGATGTGTATATTTTTAATGTCATGATTGAGCTACATATATTTCAGACTCTCCAAGATCGCGCAAATATGTTTTACTAGCAGTAACGTTACTGTTTACATGTAAAATATTCTATGCTGAATTAATATTATTTTAACAACCGTTTGAATCATTACCTGCTTCAAAATGAATGCTGTTAATGAAATCATTGTTGAAACATTTACACTTAGCGCTGAATAACGAATAAAAAACATTTGCAGTTAGGGCCTACTGTACGAATAAAACACTATAACTAAATTATATAAACAATGAATAACTGTACAAGGCAAATAAATGTATAGAAATCATAAATCTTTCTTCAGATTTCAGAATGAGCACTCTGATGTTTATCATGTTCATGATGTTCGTTACAGTAATGAACGTAGCTTTTTAATAATTAGGGGAAATTCCCGACATTAAAAAAATAACCGTTTACATGCCTAGCGTGTCTGCATTGCAAGAATGTACAGGGATACTTCAGATTTAAAAACGCTGACTTGTTATGTCATGTTTTCTCATTAAAATCATACAATTTCATATTGATTCAACAGAACGTTTACACACACTAGGGATTACCAATATGGCGGCGCGGCGGCTTCACTTTAATGAATGACGTCATGAGCTAACTCTATCCCTACATTAACCACAACATGGTAACAAGTGACTAACCCTGAACCAAACACTAACTTTAACTCTAACCCTATAGTAAGCACGTTATTAAGTGTTGCTTCATTATCATTGATATACTATTGTGTTTAATATTCTGAATTATTTTTTTCCTTTTAATTTAGTTAAAATGTTAATGTAAAATGTTAAATGTAATTTTGTTGAGTTTTTATCTTTTTTAAATGCCTATATAGTTGTTTTTTTTAAGTTTATTTAGTATTAGTTATTTTAGCACTTAAACTAATCACCAAAATAAAATGTTTTATTTTATTTCAGTTAATGCTTATTTAAAGTAACAAAACAGTTTTTTTATGGTTTTATAATTACCCAGTTTGTTAATGTCATTCCAAACTTTATGAAAATGTTTTTTCTGTGAACCTCAAAAAGCATTTAAATGAGCTGTATGGATGTTTTTTTTTTGGCGCTTAGCAGATGTGATCACTTTGAATTGCTGTTGAATGGAAAAGAACTGCATTAATAATTCTTCAATATGGTTGAGAATGACATGAAGGGGAGTATACACAATACACATTTTTAATTTTTGAGTGAACTATGACCTACAACCTTTACGGTTACACACTTCACAAAGTCCTGTGTTAACTCTGGGAAATGTACATTCACATTGCCATTTATACATTTGACAGTCGCTTTTATCCAAAGCATTCAAGGTATATGTTTGATCAGGTGATGCATTCCCTGACAATCAAACCCATGATCTCTTGGTGCTGCTAGCGCCGTGCTCTACTGCTTGAGCCACAGGAATGGAAATATGATGTTGATCTGGATACTCACTCTGTGCTCGGCCAGAAATTCAGGCGTCAGCGTCCATGGAGCGTTGCGGACCACCTCATCAACATAACGACAGTGACTCACTGCGTCGTAACGTTCATCCTCGTTCATGACAGTGAAACCCTTAAATTTATACGTCAAATCATCGCTGCACACTGAAAAACCAATGAGGCTCCATTTAACCACATTCGTTAACATGAACTAACAATTCATTTTTTTCTAAAGCAGTTACTACTCTTAGTTAATATTAATTTAAACATTAAACATTTACTAATTTACTAACATGAACTAAAATGCTTTAATACAAATATACTGCTCATTGCTAGTTAAAGGGATACTCCACTCCAGCTTTGTTCGTCTTTGGAACACAATTTAAGATATTTTGGATGAAAACCAGGAGGCCTGTGACTGTCCCATAGACTGCCAAATAAATAACAGTGTCAAGGTCCATAAAACGTATGAAAGTCGTCGTCAGAATACTCCATCTGCCATCAGACATGCAATCTGGGTTATATGAAGCAACGGGAACACTTTTTGTAAGTGAAGAAAAACAAAAATAACGACTTTATTCAACAATTCCTTTGTCAACAGTCTCCTCTGTGTCTCTCCATATCACCGTATGCTGCGGTATGCTCTTCTGTATCATCCGCGCCACAAGGATGCGCTGTTTCTACGTGTATTTAGCTTTGATTTGAAAGAAAACAGTGCATCCTTGTGGCGCGGATGATACAGAAGAGCACGGTGATATGGTCGTTATTTTTGTTTTCTTCGCTTAAAAAAGTGTTTCCTGTCGCTTCATATAACCCAGATTGCACATCTGATGGCCGATGGAGTATTCTGACGACGACTTTCATACCTTTTCTGGACCTTGACACTGTTATTTACTTGGCAGTCTATGGGACAGTCACAGGTTTCTCGGTTTTCATCCAAAATATCTTAAATTGTGTTCCCAAGACGAACAAATCTTTTACAGGTTTGGAACGACATGGAGGTAAGTGATTAATGACAAAATGCTTATTTTGGGGTGGAGTATCCATTTAATGCCTTAAATAATGTTAACTAAAGGGACATTGCTTTTTCACATTAGTCTGGTGACACTAGTGACACATAAATGAAATGAAGAGCTGATATACTGGTTAAATCTGATTGGTAACACTATAACAGGGATATGCGTGGCAAAAGACATTTGTTCAAACTCACCGCCCACAATGAGATGCGTGTTGGGGAAAAGGCACTTGGCCTGCATCAAAGCACGAGCGTGTCCGGAGTGAAACATGTCAAAGATCCCGTCAGCATAGACGCGAACTGGACGGTCCTCTAAAGAGCGGATGAGAGAGGGAACACATGCAGGTCATGCAGAGAATGTGTACACAGTGAGGGTATCTTGGGTAGAATCAGCATTCACGCACCTGGAGTGCCACGGCGGGCTTCTTTCATGCTGACACGAACGTATGGGGTTCTTGCAGCCATTAGCTCATCAGCGAACGGTGCAGGTTCAGTCAGGCCCTGGAGACGCACATGAGATGAGGAATTATGTCTTCACATTTGAGTGGCGACTGACAGAGACCTTCCCAGCACTCACCAAAGTCCTCCGTGGAAGTTTTCGGAAACACTCGGCCTCCTTCATCTCACCGTTCAACTCCTCTCTCTTCCTCTTCCTGCCGAGGCCTGAGCTGTGTGCCTCCATCCCTGCACAGAATAATAATACACTGTATTCTGTACGACTCGTGCTGCAGTGCTCTTCATGCAACAGCTCTGCGTAACAGACAAAGTCAAGTCAACAATAATTGAAAATCTTCCCTGCTACTTTTGATTTGTTTTCAGTGGACAGTAAAAATCGTAGCGCTTTTATCGCCACATTTTACATGGAAACTGCAGCAATTTTACTATTTCACATTTTGCAAAACATATGCAGTCACATTTTACCCATGAGTCTAGAGATATATCTCTACAGTGTGAATTAAAATCTGTGTTATTAAATACATATGAGCGTACATAAATAATCAGATGAATTTTAGACACTTTAAATTGTGTTGTAAATGTATTGTGCATTGTACTTAAGTATTTATGATGATAATAAATGTTACATTTTTATCAATACTAATATGAAATATACTCCATTATGAAAAAGTGTTTATACTAAGGATTATGGACATTGACAGATTTCACAAATTGATCTGATTCTAAATATATATATACACACAGTACAGGTCAAAAGTTTGGAAACATTACTATTTTTAATGTTTTTGAAAGAAGTTTCTTCTGCTCATCAAGCCTGCATTTATTTGATCAAAAATACAGAAAAAAAAATGTAATATTGTGATATATTATTACAACTTAAAATAATTGTTTTTAAATTTATTATACTTTAAATTATCATTTATTTCTGTGATGCAAAGCTGAATTTTTAGGATCATTATCACATGATCCTTTAGAAATCATTCTAATATGATGATTCATTATCAAAGTTGGAAACAGTTCTGGTGCTTAATATTTTTTCAGAACATGTGATACTTATAATTTAAAAAATATATAAATGATCATGTGATAGACTGGATGTTACATGTGACACCGAAGACTGGAGTTATGATGCTGAAAATTCAGCTTTGCCATCACAGGAATAAATTATTTTTTTGTGAAAGTATATTCAAATAGAAAAACTATTATTTTAAGTTGTAATAATATTTCACAATATATTACTGTTTTTTTATGTATTTTTTTTTCCTGATCAAATAAATGCAGGCTTGATGAGCAGAAGAGACTTCTTTCAAAAACATTAAAAATAGTAATGTTTCCAAACTTTTGACCTGTACTGTATATAGAACCCTGTCAGTTGGTACATTACTATAACATTAAAAGTTACATTTAACAACTGATTCCTAATTCACTTGCTATTTATTTTAGATTAATAAACAACATTCAAAAAAAAAAAAAAAAAAAAAAAAAACCCTGAGTATTTAAATTCCACATAAGGCAGTTTTATATCAACTTTTAATGACATAATTATGTTATTACTCCACTTTGTTGTTGACATATAAACACGTTTAGAGAAGCAAGTTCTGCTTTCTGAGGTATTCATCAGTAGAGTATGTCACGATGCTGTCGAGCTCCAGCTGGAGCACTGCTTTAGTGATGGGTCAGTAGATGTACACGAGCAGTGAAGAGCGCCACGCTGACCCACATCATCTCAACAGGGTGACGGGCAGAAGTGTGAGGGGGCACTAGAGCGGAAAACACCCCCCTTTATTCCTTATAAAATGCTCTATTGTTCGCTGTGGAGATGCTCAGTGTTCACTTAAATGTGCTCAACATGTTCAGCTATAAACCTCAGACGTCAAAGCAGACAGACTTCCAGGCTTCCCACACCTCTGACCCATCCACTGTCCAGACATATGAACCAGCACTGCAGCTTTTAAAATAAAGACTTCATGTCCGGGTCAAACTGACCCCAAAGCAACTCTGACTTCTCTAAAAAAATATAATTTTATTTAATTTTGCTAAATGTATTACACAAAAACGAACAAAAAAATTCATAAATATTTATGCTTTGCCTTAAATTTACATTTTACTATTACTGTACTGCACATGAAGGCCAATTTCTGACTTTTTTTCCCACAGTTTCTCCTTTATCTGCTGTGTTATTCTATATAATAATGTGTTTACAAACACTGTACACATATTTTTACAAGCACCTTTCAAAATTTTTGGTTGGGTTTCCATATTACATGGGGACTTTCCATAGACAATTTTATACTGAATAATAATAATAAAAAAATTCCTTGTGGGGACATTTGACTCAGTCTCTGTCTAAAGAAAAATGACCACGAGACAGTGAGCGAGTTTTAGGGCAAGATTTGGATGAGGATTTAGAGAGGAACAAATCTCAGAAACTGAGGACAATGTATGTTTTTGGGTTTTTTTTCTTCCCTAAATGAAGCAATTAAATGAATAAATACATTTTATAAAAAAACAAAAAGTTACGTTATGTCCTAAAACACTTTTTTTGAATATCAAATATTCAAATACAAATACAAATATATACAGTACAGGTCAAAAGTTTGGAAACATTACTATTTTTAATGTTTTTGAAAGAAGTCTCTTCTGCTCATCAAGCTTGCATTTATTTGATCAAAAATACAGAAAAAACAGTAATATTGTGAAATATTATTACAACTTAAAATAATAGTTTTCTATTTGAATATACTTTAAAAAAAATTATTCCTGTGATTCAAATCCAAATCTTAATTTAGCAGCATCATTACTCCAGCCTTCAGTGTCACATGTAACATCCAGTCTATCACATGATCATTTAGAAATCATTCTAATATTCTGATTTATTATGAGTGTTGGAAACAGTTCTGCTGTCTAATATATTTGATGAATAAAAGGTTAAAAAGAACTGCATTTATTCAAAATATAAAAAAAAATTCTAATAATATATATTCTAATAATATATTTTCTTTACTATCACTTTTTATCAATTTAACGCATCCTTGCTGAATAAAAGTATTGATTTTATTTTAAAAAAAAGAAAGAAAAATAAAAAATTACTGACCCCAAATTACTGACCAGTAGTGTATATTGTTATTACAAAATATTTATATTTTAAAACACATAGCTTCTTTTTTTTTTTTTTTTTTTTTACTTTTTATTCATCAAAGTATCCTAAAAAAGTATAACATGTTCTGAAAAAATATTAAGCAGCAGAACTGTTTCCCAACTTTGATAATGAATCATCATATTAGAATGATTTCTAAAGAATCATATGATAATGATCCTAAAAATTCAGCTTTGCATCACAGAAATAATAATAAATGCAGGCTTGATGAGCAAGAAGAAACTTCTTTAAAAAACATTAAAAATAGTAATGTTTCCAAAACTTTTGACCTGTACTGTATATATATATATATATATATAAATATATATATATATATATATATATATATATATATAAACAATAATGTGATTTTAATACATTTAAAAATATTTGACCCCACACATTAAAAACATTGTTGTGAATACACGAGGGTTAAAAGTGACTGGAGCCAAAATCAGCCTAAAATTAGATCTGAGCAGACTTTTCCATGACTTTTTAGTTTTGTTAATTTCTATGATTTTTTTTTTAAGTATAAACAACAAAATAAACATTAAGGCACGTAGCAAAGGCAACAAGCTAACATTTTTAACCATCGTTACCAGTTTCTGCGTCGATTAAAAATACTTTTTCCTCAATGTAGGGATGACAAAACACCACTAAAAGTAGGAAATACATTTTAAGTCTTTCTCAAAGTAAGATTTTATTTTGTAATATGACGACTAACCCTGATTCAGAAGCTGGTTTCTCGTCGGACGCGCCTTTTCTCCGTATGATCAGCTGAAGACGGCGCCGGACGCGTATGAATAACGCATTTCAGGTTTGAACACTTTATAGTGAGGATACTCCATTTGCTGCTGATATGACAGCTCTCCCTCCTCACTGCATCATCATCACTGCTCAGTAACAACACGCACACATCCGCTCATACGACACACTTCCGCTTCGACACCCTGCCATCTAGCGGTCGCTTAGTGCAACAGCCGCTAATAAAACCGCAAGAGCGGCGCTCTGCAGACAGACTGTCTCCAAACTTTGGGATAATAATATAATATCCTCCTGAGAACCAAAAAATAAAAAATAAAATAAAAAAATAACAAATAAAATTGTTTTGTGAATTTTGTTAGTTTTTTATGTCATTACATTGGTTGGCGCATAAGAAACAAATGTAGAAAATACATGTTTGAAAAATTATATTTTAATATTTTATTTATATTTTATTCTATGTAAAAGACGCCAGGACTAAGTTACTCAAAATAAATAAATAAATAAATAAAATAAAAAAATGAAAAGACATGTATAGGCAAAAACAATGTTTTATTTTTTTTATTTTTTTTTTTAATTCACAAAGTTTTTAGATTTAGCCAAACTTTGATTCTCTGATTCTCAACTATGTTATGAAAGATATAACAAAACGATTTGATATACTATTTTACCTTATGCAATATGTGTGCAAAATGTTCAAAAATTTGTATTCCCATTCTATACGCTGCATCTAATTTGCATATTAATGTGTTCTTGGGGCCAACCATAAAGAAAAAAGAAGTGTAATAATGTGAGCTATAACTTCGCAACATTTTCATAAGAATATCTCATATTTCAAAGGAATATTAATTTGTAATTTCTTTCAAAACCCACAACATTTTCCACAAAACGCCTGATTAACATGCTGTTTGTCCTCGCGTCTACAGAAAACATGTATGAAAATTATACAGTTTCGTAACAAAAAACCATATTTTGATTTGACACCCCATAACATTTTTCTGAGATGTTTATTTATGACAATTTGAAAATAAGCCAGATTTAAATGATAATCACAAAACATGATCATATTTCCCTAAGAGTGCTAAATTTAACAATGTAGCTGGAAATATTGGGTCTAAAAGATAAGAATTTTAAATTCTTGTTTATCAAACTCAGGAGATTATGTGTGAAAATAACTGCTAAGTAAACAATATTAGGTTAAAATATTTTTGGAGTATATCTTCAGTTATTTACCTTTATTTTATTATCACAATGTACTTTGAGTTGGAAGTCTGACAGTCTTTGAAATGTCAATCTTTATGTTTCTAGAAAAATATGAGGCAGTCAATGTTACCTATAAGTTCACTTTTAGTATAATTGCAGTACAAACTACAAACATAGAGGTAAACTAGTTGTGTACTCAAAGTTTGCTACTGTTATACTTAAAGTATACTTAAAAGTATACTTTTATATACTAGAAAGTGGGCCAATTTAGTCCCAAGGAGTATTGAAAAAGTACACTTACAAGTATTCTACTAGAACACTGATATTTGTATACTTGATACATAAAGTGCATTAGCCATATTCCTTTACCAAAGCTAATAAATACATAAATCATGTATGTTCTGTTTTCTAGAACAAATGTACAGTTATACATGGTTTAACTAATTAAAGATATTTTACACACATAGTAGCCTACTTGTAATTAGGCCTTTACAAGGACACGAAGGTGCTAATTACAGTACAAATGAAAAAGGAGACATTTGACAAATCACAAGCTGTATTTATCAAGGAATTAACTGTACAGAGTCAGTCAGGATCTGAATTATACAGCGTTCGTTCATTCACTGTTTCCATGTGTATCAGTGGCACCCTTGAACGGTGGCTGTGAGTGAGAATGAGAGAGGTTTCTTCATGCACAGCAGTACCTTTACAAGGACAATGTTATTCATGCAACCTGAATCGCCCAGTTTCCTTTCCATTTCTTTCCTTTGAGAAATAACCCCACGGATATTCAAAACTGATTTTAAAAGCCATAAAATGTTCTTATTTCACAGCAGAAAAAAAGAGCATTTTTGTTTGTACAGAAGCAATTACAGTTTGTACAGGTCATCGAGCTGCTGAGCTGAACCCATGGTGCTTAAGGGTCTGACACGATAGACGTGACACGAGGAGTGAGTTTCAGTCTTACCCAAACATTCAAAGCAGATAAAAATATTACTATGAGGGTTCATCTGCCGTAAAACCCACTTAACGTGTGATACTGTATATATAAAAGTAATGAAAAACTTTTAAGAATATAGATATCACAAGAACCTTGTAAGTAGACAAGGCTATTAAACCATAACTGTTGGGGTTGTGCTTTCTGTTGATTCAGTGGATCAGATCCATCATGGATTTAATACAATTTTTTAAATGACATGAGCTTGTATGTGATGGAAGCAGCAGGTATAAATGTGTGTATGCAGATGTATCAATGAGTGTGAGAGCCGGGGGTTTTCATGCAGAATTTTCTCATGATTTCTTCAAACAAGTAGCTGAACGAATGCATTGTTTTATAGTACTGCTAACTGATCACAAAACACAGCAACTTGTCCCAGACCCTCAAGCACCAATCCTCCTCCGCTCACACTAGCACTGTGCAACGGGGCAGTCATTTAGTGCAAAGGAAAAGTTGCATAAATTTTTACTTGCAAGTGTACATTTTTTTTTTCTGTTCACCACCAGCTTGGATACTTTTACTGCATACCCTCTGTCTGTATAAGTTATTCTATTGCATAAAAATAGGAGTTTTTGTACCAAAATGTAGACTTGGAAACAAAACCAAGGGAGTCAAAGGAAGAGAAATTCAGACCCAGACACAGAAAGCTCTTTCGATATATACTGTATACAATGCTTTGAGAGTGTATAGAGTTCAAATGAGAGCTGACAATTGTATATTTAAAAGCAGGGACATTACAAATGCATTTGCATGATGCTCTGTTCAGATAAAGGAACAATCATGAGCTTGCAGAGAGAAAACGACTTGTTGATTGAAGAAAATATACATGAACACAATCTCCTCTCTTTCAATGACTGGTTTACATTTCTCTTTACAGAAAGAGGACCATTGCTTCTAACATTATTTAGACTTTTTTTTTCACATTTAAAGACAATGTGTAAAGGACTACAGCTGACAGACTTTAGGACAATGAGGTACAAATATAATACCTGAAACCATTACGTTTCTGTTTAACACACACTTTGACATTTAATTTCAACCCTGTATGTTGCATGAAAAATAGCATGTTATTATGTAGTCACAATGTAGTTTCAACTGCAGTGTGTGCATGTATATGGCTGGATCTCAGAAGAACCAAATTGGATTTGTCATCATTTGCAGAGCATTTTGTCTAAAGCATGTACCGCTTTTTTTGCAATATACCTTGCATTTTTGCTAGCTATGGGCTTTCTATAATATTACCTGCAGAACTACACAATTCAAAGACGTATTTAACCCCGTTTCTGCCAATCAGGAGAAACGATCACATAATAACATCTACATGGCATTCAGCCCATTCAGATTCATGTTGGGAGAAAGTGACAAAAGGCAAAAACAAAAGTTTTACAAAACAATCAGTTCTGTGCTTGGAAGACTTTTGAGGATAAATAAAATGATGTAAACCTCATCTCACATTTAGAATTGCTCGATGACGAATGCAGTGCATACATGCATAGACACATTCACACAACTGATTTGGTAATCGGTCATTAAAAGAGCAAATGAACTCACACTCAACATTTAATGCATAATAATGAGATTAATGGTTGAGACTTTCCTGCACATTGGGAAAAATCATGTACGAAGCCAACAAACCCTAGTAATCAAATCTGAGAATACACACTCACAGAAGGTGAACTGCTTCCCTTTATTTGAAACAGACCATTTATTTCTTCATTTGAAAGTTAAACCTTGTAGGCATGCTCTGATATGTCATATGCCATTCAAACGTGGTCTACAAAGTGGCAAGACGAGAATCAAAATCGTGTGGAAGAGCCAATGAATACAAATCAACACGTTAACAGTATAAAAGAGCAAAACAACTTAGAAAATAAACAAACAAAACATGCTCTTCAGAAAAAGACTAATCTTGAGAAAGATTTTGGCATATTTCCATTTTCTTCAGTGAGAGATTGTATAGAACTGATGCTGAGACGTACAATATACAAAGAGAGAGACGGGTACACATACATATGGGTCATCTTTTTCATAGATGGATTAGAAAATAATCTTCGTGAGCTACTTTACTATAACATCTTTCTCTTTTATCCTCCATTTGCCTATGCTATCAGCTCTTTGGCCCATATGGAGCTCCTGAATTGTCATGGTCCTCGGCAGCCACTAGAGGGCGCTCACTGACACATGAGCTTCGTGCGCCTCCATGTTGCCTGATTCCACACTCAACTGGACAGCAAGAGATAAAGGGAGTTCACAGTGACGCCTTCGTTTCCTGATTCCGTCAGAGCACTGTCCTGGATTTCCGTAGTCCTGGCTTCTGTCTCACTGCTATCGTGTGCCTCATTTCTTCTTGCCTGTCTTTTTCTCAGGCTTTTCACCCTTGTCTGAGCGCACAGATCCCCCATCGGCTCGGTCTGACTTTTCACCTCTTTCCGAACCGCCTGCCCTGCTGCCATCCCTGCGCGTTCCCTCGTCAGTAGATGAGGTAGTTGGATGGGTCTGCCCCTGTTTGCCGTTTATCTCTTCATGCTCACTTATACTGGTGTTTATACTTGTGATCCAGCTTTTTAGATCGTCCTGCAGACCAAAGGGAGATTGAGGACTCAGTTTCATGCAAAAACGTTGACCTGAATCGATTTAATGAGTTATAACCAAGCCCACACAGAATCTGCAGCAGAGACCGAGTTTTGGAGATTTTTGCAAACTCAAAACAAATTCACATTCTACACATTCCACAACCCTTGCGTTTTTCTTCATTAAATATTTTGATTCATTTGATTAATGCTTTCTGCCAATAAGCGTGTAGTCCCTGCTGATGGACTGGCTTGGTCAGGACAGTTCGAGCTGGTAAACCAATTTAAAGGGATACTCCACTCCAAAATGAAAAGTTTGTCATTAATCACTTACCCCCAGGTCGTTCCAAACCCGTAAAAGCTTTGTTTGTCTTCGGAACACAATTTAAGATATTTTGGATGAAAACCAGCCTGTGAAAATGAGGCCTGTGACTGTTCCATAGATTGCCAAGTAAATAACAGTGTCAAGGTCCATAAAAGGTATAAAAGTCCTCGTCAAAATACTCCATCTGCCATCAGACGTGCAATCTGGTTTATATGAAGCGACGTGAACACTTTTTGTAAGCGAATAAATAAAAAATAACGACTTTATTCAACAATTCCTTTGTCAACAGTCTCCTCTGTGTCTCTCCATATCACCGTATGCTGTGTATGCTCTTCTGTATCATCCGCGCCACAAGGATGTGTACAAGGACGTGTACTTAGCTTTGATTTGAAAGAGCGCATCCTTGTGGCGCGGATGATACAGAAGAGCCTCCCGGTTTTCATCCAAAATATCTTAAATTGTGTTCCGAAGACGAACAAAGCTTTTATGGGTTTGGAACGACATGGAGGTAAGTGATTAATGAGAAAATTTTCATTTTGGGGTGGAGCATCCCTTTAAAACAACCATAAACCAGCTTCTACAGTAAGCTAATTTAGCTTAGCTGAAAATGTGTGCAGATTTCTTCTAGGCCTGGTTTTGACTAAAATGTATTACCGACTGAATTAAAGTCGGCCCAAAATTAGCGCAGAACTGAAAATAAATGTGAAAATTAGGATGATTAAAAAAAAAGCAACTCACCTCATCTTTAGCATGGAACAGAAACTCACTTCCATCGTTAGTTCTAAAATTATAAAGCAAAATTAATGTTACGCTACACAAGTATACACAAGTTTTTTTGGAAAAGATAGTAAAAGTGCTAATGAAGTACTTGAGTGTGAAGACATTCTTCTTCTTTTTGTAACCACTGTTGATATCACAGGCACAACGGCTCAGGTTGATAAGCGGCTCGTTGTTGTAAGGTGTGGAGGTGTTCTTTGCATCCTTATAGAAGCCCAGCTCACCTTTATTCAGCACACAGTACAAGTTCACCCAAGATCTGCTGTAGTGTGTGGGAGAGAAAGCAGAAGATTTGACCATCACAACCCAGATGACACCATGCACCGACCAGCTACTCACCTACTGAGACTGGGATGACCAGCCCTTCAGACTGAGCAAGACCAAAGTGCTGCAGAGATCATTAGACCTTTAGAAAGAGATGGACAGACCATGGCTTACCTTTGTAGAGAGGGAGAAGAACAGTCAGCGGCAAAGAGAGCATTAGAAAGAAGAGAGATTTTGGTTAATGAGATATACTGCAATATAATCACAAATGCTAGTATGAAAATAGCTTCAGATGACAGGCAGATAATGCGCAAATACATGCTCCAAAAGAACAGACAGCCGTTCTTTTGAGTTCCTTAAACTCCTCAATGCAATGAAGTGTTTTGTGAGGTGGCATATCTGGTCTTGTACAAAATTGCTGTATAAAGCTGTGAAAGGTGAAGGCTTCATACCTTGCTAGCCATGGCTTCAGAGACCCAGCATCTGTTGGTCTTCTGACATAGTCACATCCACCACCCAGGCTGATTTTAGTATTACCATGCAAGTGGCAAGCAGTGCTAACAGCTAGCTATTTTCTGCCATTGCTTGATATGGAACTTCAGGAAATATTTTAGGCTTGTAAAGCATTTAAGCATATCCCAGTTTGACTTGAAACTTGGTAAAAGAAAATAACAGCTGCAAATGTTAGTGCTCTAAGCATCAGTACCTAATGCTAATAACAACATTAGCATAGCTTTGAATGACCAGTCATACTGATTGGCATATTTGGTTTAGCCGTTTTCATGCTAATTCCATGCCATTTGCCCTGAATTTTTAGACCACAAAGTCCCACCTGTTTGAACTCTTCTTTTGGCCCTCAATGTCTATTTTGCGGAAGAGGAACCCTTCACGCTGGGCCGTGTGGGTAGGCGGCTGGGGTACTGGTGGGCTGCTCTGGGCTGGCGCAGACCTTGAGCGCCGTGTTTCGCCAGCTGGCTCCTTGGGTCGGGGTCTTCTTCTAGGTTTGGGTCTGTCGCGAGCACGTGGCCGGTCCAGTCTAGAAGTCTTCTCAGGAAAACCGTTGGGTAGACGTGGAACCTCTCCTCGGGCCTGATTTGGAAATATAAAGCAATGTATATGTGATAAAATGTGATTTAAAACAAGAGACAAACATTAGATTGTCCACACACCTGTGCTGCTTCTATTTCCTGAAGCTGCTCCACAATCTCAGCTAGCGTCGACCTTTTGTCCCTGCCAACATAAAAGGGAAATCAGAGATCTAGAAATGCTGTTTTGCATGAACAGAACAGAGAGAAGTTGCTGGGGTACTTCAAAGCCAAGTCAATATGGGAAAGCATTTACAATCATTTTACTTCCTTGATGTAACAGGTTAAACTGTTCAACAAGAGCAAGTACAAGAAGAATTTATCCATCAGGAATCCAGTGGATCAAGAAAAAGTGAATACGAATTGCAGCCGAGAAGTTATCTTTGAAATCTGTCCATATTTATTTGAAACTCTACTTGCTGTGAACTGACTTGGTGACCAGCATGTGGAAGTATTATAATACTTCTCTTTCAAATCTAGCATTAGCACTGCTGTAACTTCTGTAATGTCTTTTGTAATGTCAATCATTTGAGGTCACACATAGAGACACTCACCCGCCACCGGAGCGTCTGTCCGACTGCTCCCTGGCCTCCTGTTCGCTGCTGTCCTGTCTCTCCAGTCGGTGTCTGTCCCTACGCCGCACCTCATGACCTTCCTGTTCACTAGATGTCTGTCTCTCCAGCCTCCTCTCTGCCCTCCCAGCTCGTTCTCTCCACACCTCCTGAGGCAGTTCATCCCTGCGTGCCTGAATCAGCTGCTCAGTGGATAGTTGCCTTTCCAACCGTGCCTCCCTTGGAGGGGGATGCTGCTCCACCAAAAACTCTGAGCGACTGCTCCCGCTCCCTCCCACCACGCTGTTTAGGCGTTCCCTTCCTCCCCCGGGCTCCTGGAGCACCACCTCTGCCATCACGTTCTCATGATACCGCTCCCGTTCCCTGTCTCTCTCCAGTAGGGGGTGGACCGCCTCATGGATGTGTTCGATCTTCTGCTGTGGGACTTGGGCCTTGAATTCCGCTCGCAATTGGGTGACCTTATGCTCCATAGAAGTGCCCAGTCCTGCAGCCACTCCAACAATCCCAGTATTCCTGGCTTCCTGAAGGTGATAAGTAGCAGCTCCATTCATGATGGGAGTGTAGCTGGCCACAGTAGAACCCAGTCTTCGGGCCACGGAAGAAGGAGAGGGCTGAGGGATGTTGCGCTCCAACCGGGGCTCGCCCTGCTCATATATGGTCTGTCTTATGATGGAGGAAGGGCTACTACGAGCAGGAGAAGAGTCCTGAGGGTCCAAGAAAACCTTCCTTCCCAGCAAGGGAGTTGGGGGAAGCTTACTCTGCTCTGCTTTTATCTTCTCTACCTAAATCGTTAAACAAGAGAATTTCTTATTATTTATACACCCACACTTCCTTTCTGTAACACAACTATAAAAAGACATCATGCTGTACACAATTCACCTTTTAGTAAAAAAAATTTTTTATTTCAAAAGGTGGACTACTGACACATTCAAACTATGGTAAAATTAATGAAAAGTTTCCAAATAGTAAAAAAATGCACGAGTAGCAAGTAGTATTTTATGACAGTGACATCAGTGTGGATCTGTTTTGCTGTTTTTAATGTTGCCTGGGGTGTTTGAATCCTGCTCCTCCAGGGCCACTATCCTGCAGAGTTCAGCTCTAATCCTAATGGATCCCCCAGACCTACTTTTTTCCTTAAAAAAGGCTAATCAAAGTCTTCAGAATTACTCAAAACTTCTAAGTGGATTTGGCCATGTTGGAGCTAAACTCTGCAAGAGCCCTTCAGGAGCAGGACTGGATACCCCTCACCCTTGGGTTTGGTTGGCTGGTCTCTCTTACTGTGGTAAGACGACGTAAAGAGCTGAAGCGTTCTTCCCATGTGGCTGCAGCTTTGCGAAAGGCTTCATGTCTGCGAATCAGCTGCTCAACCTCATCCACACTGCCACCCAGTTCTTTACTACTTAGGAAGGGCTCCTGAGCAGTGAGCCAGGCCTCTGCTACCACTGCTTCCTGAGCAAACTGATGCACCTCCAACACTGCGAAGGCACAGAAAGAGAGTGAGATGTTGTGATGTGAAGTGCATGACACTGATTACATAATTTATGCATAATGTTTGTTTTCCATTAGCCTCATTTCACCCACTGTGCTGCAACTCTTCCCAGTGTTTGTCCCATTTCTCAGTGAGCTCTTGCTGCTTGGCCAAAACCTTCTCCAGCTTTTCTTTGATCTGAAACGGTCAATACTCCATCGTCAGGTACAGACAGAAGACAGCTTGGAATATCATGTAGTCACCATCATTTAGGCTGGAAACATACTTTACACAAGTGCACCATTGCAGACACAAAAGGATGGCCATTGCATTGGAAGCAGGCAGTTACATCATACATTCTTAATGTGCTTTCTTGAATTGCTGTGGCAGTAACAAGCCACAGTATTCAAATGGGGATAAATTCTTTCAGATGTATTATTATTCAGGTAGCTACTTAAACGTCAACTTTAAGTAACTTTTTGAATCAGAAAATTGACTGTAGAAGAAGAGTTTATGTTATTACACACTATAGTGCCCCTTGTAACAATGTTGACAATGCAATATGTAACTGCAGTCTGACACATTTTGGATTGCATCAATGCCTGAAATTATACATGCATGGAGTATGTTTTGGGCATTGTAGTGATTTCAGATTTGCAACAGTTTCTGAACAGGTTGTACTTGATATTTTGTGTCACCTCTTCTGATGCAGGGTTACGGGCAGCCAGTAGAGTCTTGCCCATCTCGATACACTGTAGGACGCTCTTGTTTCGGGCCTCCACCTCACTCTTGAGGCTCTGGTGATAGTTCATCAGGACCTCCACAGATGACACGTCCCTGCAAGTACCAGAGAGCCCATATCCCATTAAAGCTCTGAGGAAAGAGCTGACAGTGAGAGGAGAGGGAGTTACTTGTGCAAGAATACATGGGCCAAGTCTGCCCTCAGAATGAAACGGCAACAGAAGGCCATTTTGGCACCATGAAGAGTATGGATGCGCCGGTCCGATATTCATATCGGGTATCGGCTACGATACTGCCATTTTTCTAGGATTGGGTATCGGTCACAGAGGGCCGATTTTTATTTTCTATTGTGCGAATTATTCTGTTACTTCTGAAACGATGGCTTAATGCAGCCTCAATTTCCAGTCCTCTCGCCCCCCTGCTCTGCACATTTTGTACGTTTCTCTTATTGCTTCAGACGTTTGTTCTATTCGAACATAAGTACCCTGCGAAGTGGACATCACAGGATATTCCGTCATGATTCCAGTTCTAAGGGAACGTAAATGTTCCATTCAAAGTGCATTGAAGTGTACGAGACGTGAATTTAAATTGTATTTATTTACAGAGGTATATGATGTCACACTTGTCCATGTCTGAAGACGTTGCGCAGCGCAAATCCGTGAATGAATGTTCCGAAGTGAAGTAAGCTTCAACAGATTTCCCCTGCTCAGGGAGTAGGGATCATGTCAATGGGAACAAAGTTCATACACAGAGCTCACTTCTAACGAGCTGGTTATCTGAATCAGGTGAGAGAGACGTGCAAATAATGCAGAGCTGGGGGGCACGAGGACTGGAATTGAGAACTGCTGGCTTAATGTGAGCTACATTTAAATATTTAAGTCCTTACATTAAAGTTCACACAAACTCTTTTCTCTACTGTGGCTGTCAGTCATTCGTTCAGCCTTTAAACCCTGGACGCGTTCGGTTATGACAGTCAGCTCAGTAAAGCTCTCTCCAAGATCATTCTGTGTTCCTATTATTATACTTGATTTGTAAATAGATGTCTGTGAATTTGCAAAAAGGACTTTAACTTCTTGCCGGAGTTTAATGTTGTTTTGTTACTTGCTACCGGGTGTCTGTGAGAACAAAACACGGGTGTAGAAAAGACTATAAATTGTAACTGAAGTTTAAAACTGTTGAAAGAAAGGCTCAATAACTGTTCCACATATATAATACACTACGCATCAATCTCTCTTCTCTTTGTGCTTTGCAATTTTTAACATGAAGCGCTTACAATGTGCGCCTCCGGACTGTATTTGTTTTGTCCTATCGTATCTATCATATGTTGTTGCCTTATTAAAAAATATGCTATACATTTAAAAGAAATGTATTTTAATTTTATAGTATATACTTGTATATAAATACATTCATGAATGTTTTAATGAATGGATTTTATAATAATACAAATAGCAATGTGTAACATTTTACCACATTTAGTGCAACACTTTTATTTGTTCCCCACAAAATATAGTTTTTGCACTAAAGGTTTGGATTTCTAAAATTATTGTCCACTGATTTTTCTAGAATAACTTTTGCTGCCGAATTATCCACTAACCTAGTTTATGATAATTTTTGTCATAGATTATGAATATGCATAGGCCTATATTTTTTCATATTTATTGTTTATTTTATTTTTATTTGTAATGAAGTAGTCTGTAACTAGTAGATTGTGAAAGAATGATTATCAGTTCCACACACAGAGATATATAAATTCTGCATTTATTTAAATGGCGCAAAAAAACTTCACTGGTATCGGATCGGTATCAGAGGCGAAAAAGGCGGATCGGAGCATCCTTAATGAAGAATGTCCATAACAGCTCCTGAGGTTTTGCAGTACTATAGGGTCTTTCAAAAATATACAAACATATATATATATATATATATATATATATATATATACATATACATATACATATACACATACACATACACACACTATAGCTCTGTTTCAAAACCTAGTGAGCAGCCAACATAGGTGTGCTTCCAATGCAAAAGCTAACGTTTTTTGACAAAAACCTTAAGGCAACAATGACAAGGTCATTTCAGAATATATTTATAACAATCTCAGTGGTAGAAAATGGTGGATTTTTCACGAAAAAATGTTGAATATAATTAATTAAATACTGAAAAGTATCAAAAAAAAGTTTTTAGAATCGAATTATTGTTCACACTGTGTATTATTTTTTTTTGTTTATAAGAGATTCCTTTTGCTAGCTTAGCAACATGCAATTTCAGACGCTATTGGAATCAATTTCTAAGTGAAGTCCTCTGTTCATTTCACATAAAAAGTGCCAGCTCTTCAGTTTCAGCACACGCAGCTTGAACAGCAATGCACAATATTAATAACTATAATTGGGAATGTCATAAACATAATATTATAAAAAGAATATTACCATAATAAAATAAGTTGTGAATTATTTGGGTTTATTTGCCGTGTTTCAGCGTGTTGTTACAGGAAGAGCAAAGAGCGTGTCCACAACACATCTGACTATTCAGGGTTGTAGCGCGGGTGTATTGCAATATTGGAAATAGTCTACTTCTGTTTTAAACCATGAAGGCGAGCCAGTGGATATCATACATGCAACATGCAAACTGTGTGCAAGTCAAACTTATGGCAGTGAACAACGTCTTTCACCATGATAGTGAAAGTAAAAACTGACGGCGCTTTCAGCATCTGACGACACATGCATTTACAAATCTCCTAATATGTGGCATATATAACTGTTTTAATTTATTTGTTTAATGTTTCTCTTGTGGCCCGAACATAGTGAAAACAATGAGAAGAAACGTATTTTGTGTTGAACAGGTTGTTTTTGAAAGTCAGTGCATAAAATAAAGCTGCTCTTTTGTTTCACTGAAAAAGTGTTACTGAAGTAAAACAATTTTATTTAGGATATAGGCCTATAATTCAATGTAGGCTATAATAGACCTGTTTTAAAGGACATTTTTAAAACATTTTCAGTGAGGAGTAGGCTATGCTAATAGCCTATTTTGTTTTTATTTTACTCACAGGCTGTGAGTCACAGCGTGTCAGTTATGCGGTGATGTGCTATGAAATTGTTGCGAAGCAAATTAATTGTAATATTCATTTAATAATAAAAGTAACAATAATAATGGCCAGAAAATTAATTGGAAATGCCAAATACTCTTAATAATGACAATATTTAATTTTTTTGACAATATCTCTGGCTATAGTCCTTACATGATTATCGTCTTTCAACACACTCCATCATCTTATCCCCCCTGTTCTGCTACGCCACTGTCCATGGCACATTTTTATTTTATTTTTTTTACACGTAAGTAATGTTGTCCAGTAACTTGTTTCCTTTATTTAAGTATTATTTTATATATATTTGTAAGTCTGCTTTATGTTTGATTTGTTTGTTGAAGTGTTTAATGCCTTTTAATGGTGAGACTTTTTTTGGTAATCAGGCTCTCAAAAATTATGTAAAAATGTGGATTTAGATTTATCTGCCAACATATCGGTTATCGGCTTTCATATTTAAAGAATTATCGGTTAACGGTATCGGCCAAAATTTTCATATCGGTGCATCCCTAATCCTGATGGTGCCCCCACTGCTGATGCCTGATAGCGGTGTTTAGATGAATATTTTAATATACTGTATGCTGCACACTTTCCTCTCAATGAGATAAACACACAACACAAATGACAGTGATGAGAAAACAGCATTTAAGAAAGCATCTGATCATAGCGATGTCTATATGTCTGCACTGGCTCTGAATTTGTCAGTAAAGTCCTGTCATGTCACGTTTATTATAGCTTTTTATACAACAGATTGCTTTAAAGCAAGCAGCTTGTTAAACATGAAAAACAGTGTCAGTGTCGCTTTCAGTCAGAATTACAACTAGATTTAATTTTAAGCTTGATTTAGCTCAGGACCATTTTTATTATCGCAACACTATAAAGGTATGTTAAGAGAGATAATGTGAATAAAATGGTTTATCCAAAAATAAAACCTCTCATCATTTACCTTTATTTTGTTCCATATCCAGATGACTTAAAAAAGGAGATGTTAGGCAGAATGATACATCAGTCAGTTACTTTTTCATAGTTAATTAAATGATGAATGAGAATATCTCTCTGTCATATCATTTGGTGTCCCAAATATATTTATTTTTATTGTAAAAAAATAACTGTATAATAATTGTTATTGTATAGTAGTAATATAAGTATTTGATATTTCCAAAAGCTTAAGTGATTACCTTGTTTTATTGGTTAGAATATTTATAGCTTAATATTTTAGCTAATTGCAAAAGCTGAATAATCAAAGCCTCCTGATTAATCAATGATTAGTTGATTAATCATTCTAATAATTGTTAGATTAATCTATTCTCAAAATAATTGTTTGTTTCAGCCCTATTTCAAAATCTCTTAGGTTAGGTTGTATCCTAAGAAGGTAGTTTTCTGTGTAGGTAGTAGACAGCATAGCAGCTCAATCTGGGGTGCGTTTCCCAAAACCATAGTTGCTAACTAAGTTAGCAACTTTGTTGGTTGCAATGCAATTTCCCATTGCCAACCAACTAAGTTGCTAACAGGTTAGCAACTATGGTTTTGGGAAACGCACCCCTGTTTTGCAACAGATCTATAGTGTTCCCACAGAGTGCTCTTAATGGATACTATTATGCTTATTCGTAATATGATGTATAAATACTAATGTGGTTCATGCACTTACTGCCATATCACTTATTTGTGCTTGCGGTATGATACCTATAGCACACTCCAGCGGCCACAGTGGCTGCTCTTCAGCTGACCTGATGCAAACCTTCATGCATTACAATGTTAAAGCACGTTGATGAGCTCCTATAAGCAGAGAGGAAGTGTCCTAGTGTGGTTCCTACCTTGGTTTCTCCCCGGTTCCTATCTGACAGATGATGCTTTCCATCCACATCAGCTGATCACGCACCATCCCAAAGAAGCGTAACTTGTCTGTCGCTGTGGTGATTTGCATTCGGCAGTCCTCACAGGAAATGAGCAGCTCTTTCCACGCCTGCATCACTTCATGTTCCTGCATGGCGATGGCTTCTGCTTTCTCCCCGGCATAAACTGTTCGGAGCTGGGCTGCACTCTCCTGCAACTGTCTTATCTGAGGAAAACAGGAAAACTTCTTTATACAAATGTTGCCATTGTCATGCACTTTATTTCATCATCAAGTATTTTAGAGATGCATCTACAAACTTTACAATTTATTTTGCACTCCTTGCATAAGGATGTTGCATCAGTTCACCTGTGTAACAAGTAGCTGAATATCATGTTCAAAAGTCTGCATAAGTCTCTGCAGAGTGCTGGTATTTGAAGTGCCTCCTTGACATGCACGAACCTCAGGTAACCTCCGCTGCTTATCCTCAATCTGTGCTAAAACCTGAAACACACACAGACTCATGGTATTCTACACACGCAGACACATGAGACCATTGTGGTCTAAGCTTTCATACAGCATGAGCACTGCTTCTATTTATCATGTACACACAGTAAACACACAAACAGAGCTTTGACTCAGTCTCCTCAATACCTGTAGCAGAAGGACGAACATGCCTCAGCATTTTCCAATAAATATCACAGTAATAAAACAAAATATATACACAAAAAGCTTCCCAGTGCATTAAGGAAAACTAGGATTGTTATTCAACCAATAATATCAAGTACACTGCCTATTCAACATTCTTTCTCATGCAAAAGTTGAAAAGGGTTAGGGTGTTCTGGGTGGTTGCCAGGGTGTTGCTATGTGGTTGCTACCGGTGCCAATCACAATGCAGTGTGTCAGCTGGCCAATCAGAGCAGACTATGCCTGTCAGAAGGAGGGACTTTGTAGAAAATTACGATTTCGAGAGATGCGGGGCATAGAGGACCTACAATAATGTACAGTACTTAAAAAATAATGTGTTTTTTGAACATTAAAGCATGTCAACATATTCTGTTACACCAAATACACAAAATAATGATCTTTTAAAAAGCATCATATGACCCCATTAACTCTTTCCCTGCCACTGACAGAATTTCCGTCTTTTCCTGTTTTCGCTGTCATACGGTAGGAGGTCGATATTACACATCTTCTGAAAGAGCACTGAATCTCTGGCTCAAACACGGTGAAGAAGCAGCAGAAACAAGCGATCACATATGTAAGCAGATGCATGTGTAAAATAACACAATCATCAAACGTTAAACAGCATATAAATCAAAACTGCCTAACGTTACTGAATGAAATGTCACCCCAGGAAGTGCTACAGAACCGTGTTTTGATCATCATTCTGAAGAACAGAGCCTCTGTATATATATAGATATATATATATATTCCAATCCAGAAACAGTCTTTGACAAAAACGTGCCCACATTCAGGTGTTGATTATATATATATATATATATATATATATATATATATATATATATATATAATATATATATTTAAGAGGATCTGTTCTTTCTTTTTGACATATTGCATGTGCAGATATTCATACAAAATATTTTTGGGGCCATAACAAATTTTGTGAAAATATTTAAAAATGCTGGCGTTGGCTGACAACTTTAAAACAAACAAACAAACAAAACGCTGGCGGGGAAAGAGTTAATGCATTGCTATATTGTTGCTTGGATGGATTCATGTCCATAACACAGATACATAATAAAAAATCATTTCAAGAAATTCCCATGAGCAATAGTGAAATTGATAACTAGTCATAATAACGATGGCATTAGCAAACACCACTCAGTTTAGATGATTTAATTAATCAGATGTTCTGCATTTCCTTCTCCACACCTCTCGGCAGTCAGAGAAGAACTTGTGTAACTGGTGTGAAGCAGCGAGCATCTGTCCCCGTGTCTCCATCAGCTCCAGCAGGTCTGCCCAGGCCTCGTTCACTCCATCCTTCCATTCAGCGATGGTGGCTGCATCAGCGTGGCCGTAATCTATGAGCTCATCAACCATCTGGTTGACAGCTGTGACCCTCTCCTGCCCCAGGCTCCCAGTCTCTGCTGCAAACTCTGTAAATTTCTCCTGCAGAATCTGAGGATCAGGAAAAGAGCCACCACGACAGGACAGAAATGTTAAGAAACTGAAGAACTACAAGAGCTACAGTTAATCATGTTTAGGGGCAGATAAATATGAAATAGCTGAAGCAACTGACCGTGACATGCTCGAAGTCCTGTCCGAGTTCAGTGGAACTGGCGATGACCTCCCTCTCTGCTATCCACTGCTCAAGTTCATCCACCTCCCTGTTGAGCTGATAGAGCCAGTACTGCTGCTCCAGACGAGACTTCCTCTCCTCCGCCAGGTCCTTCAGAGACACGTACAGCCTGTCGATCTGAGACTGATGCTTACTGATCTGCTCACTGAGGCACAAGCATACACACACATACTTAGATTTCATTCAAAGGGAAAAAAATCAGTGAAATCTGTTACTCTTGAAAGGTGTTATCAGTGGAATATAAAGAATGTGAAGAAACTGAAACTAGATAGGCCAAAAGGTTGTTGTGTGTTTGTATGTTTGACTGGGTCAGTGAGTACTCCTGCACATTTACCAGTCTGGATGTCCGAGCTCCAGCAGCTGTCTGCACTGCTGAGAAAGCATTCCGATGGTCTCGGCATAGTCCTCTATGGTCTGCTCTAGCGCCAGCTGTTTCTTCAGCAACTGCAGAGTACTGGCCTCATCTTGAGCGAGAGCGGACACAGCTCAGATACATTCATCCTGCTCCAATGTCATCATCTATAACATCACAGCATCCCAGAAAACTACCTAGGTGTCCTTGACTGAAACTAAAGTCCTTGAAAACATGTTGTCTACACAGGACTCAACAATGAAGATGTTGAATTGAAAAAAAAAAAAATTAAATATCTATCTATCTATCTATCTATCTATCTATATATATATATATATATACCTATATATATATATATATATATATATATATATATATATATATATATATATATACACACACACACACACACACACACACACACACACACATATATATATATATACATGAACGAGTTCATAATGAAATAATATTATACAGTTAATTCATTATTAATGATTTAATTACATTATGACAATTATTACAATGAATTTCTTTTGCAACACTTTTTTTTATTCACATTTTCCTTGCTCTAGTTTGTTTCCTAGCTTTCTAATAAACCAAACATTGTATACTATGAGAATATTGTTGACTCTTTGTTTGCTGAATTGCTTATGTTCCTCTCTTGTAGGGCTGCACGATTATGACAAAAATCATAATTGTCGATTAAATTGCGATTATTAATTACGATTATCACAATTTACACTGAATGATGTTTATACCATTGTTTGATGCAACTGCATGCCGTATTTTTATATTAAAATAAATAAGCTGAAAACACTCAAAACCTTTAATGCAATTAAAAAGTTTTGAAAAACTTTTAATGCTTTTCTGAAAAACTGTTAATGCTTTTCTATAGTATTAAGCCTCAAATGTCAACTATACATCGGATTGGTTTCTTCTTTAAATTATAAAAAAAAAAAAGTAAAAATAAGAATGGTATTATAGTGTTATACTAAAACTAAAATTAAAACAATGGAAAAACCCTTAAGATAACATGTAGAAAAAAAAAAAGCATCTTAAGCACACAGAATAACATAAATGGGCTTTGAATGATTAACTGACGCTTTGAATGATTATGTAATTGTGGCATCCATAATTGTAATCGTGATTAGAAATTTGACTAATTGTGCAGTCCTACTCTATTGTATGTTGCTTTGGATAACAACAACTGCTAAATGCATAAATGTAAAATGTAACATTTTTGAGATGTATGTACTGTACAGTATATAATGTATGTATATATGTATTTGTATATATATATATATATAAAATATATATATATAGAGAGAGAGAGAGAGAGAGAGAGAGAGTATACACAAGCCAGAAAACTAATATTTTGTTTATTAGGATTATTTATTACTTTATTTGATTCTATTTACTTTAAATAATAGTTTATCTAAGACCTATAGAAACAGCACCCCGGAATGGCTATTTGGTGTTTCCCACCCCCTCAAGGCCTCTCCTACCTTTCCCGTCTCCTCATTCATCATGTGCAGTTCCTGCTCGCTGAGCCAGGCCTCCACCTCTCCTGCATCAAAGTAGAACTGCTGCGCCTGGTACATGACATCCAGCCGGAGCTGCCGGTGCTCGGTCTCGGTCCACAGCACCTCCCACAGCTGATGGAGCTGCTCCATGCCGGCCCTGATGCTGTCTGCTTCTGGACTGCGGATGGACGCAATCACACCTGCTCTCTCCAGAACATCCTCCACACGTCCACGATGACCTTGAAGCTCCCTCTGCAGACTCTGAGAGGAGATGACCATGAGAAACACAGTCAGTGATATTCATATCTCTATATGTTTCTGTTGAGTACAAGAATAATGTAGGATAGAGCTTTTTAAGTAGCCTAAAAGCCTGTTCACACTAAGAACGATAAATCATTGTAATTCTTTGAGAAGAGGAAAGTCCACACCACGATTTCGTGACTTTAAGTGTCTTACAGCAAATTCAATTTTTATGACTGGATTCTGCAATTCTGTCCATGCTTTCATCATTGCGGAAATCATACAGACTTAAAATTATTAGCTCACTTTGACAACCCCTGCTCCAAAACAAAAGAGCATCAAACACCACCAAACACAAAAGAACCCCAAAACAAAATGAACTCAAACAGAAACATGCACTTCATTGCTTGAAGACTCATGACAAATGAAAACAATGTGTTCTAAAATTGTCTGTGCCCATCATACAATATGCGATTTTCTGTGAAATCTGCCAAGTCTGACTATCCAAAATCTGCTGACTGGCTCTGATTGATGGCAACTAGCATCAATGTGTACAGACTGAAAATCAGGGCATAATTCTTGTAGTATAGGCCTATTCTAGCCTTAATCAACCAACTAGACCAGCACCAGACCAGCCTAAATCGGCAATAACATTATGCTGGTCTAAGCTGTTCTCCACAGTATATCGAGTTTTTTATGCTGTCTTACTTGATTCTTCTTCATGAGTTGCTGTACAGCTTGCAAACTTGTCCCATGTTCCTGAGAAGTGGCCACTGGAAGACGCTCTTGTATCCACAACTGCAGACAAACACATTCACAACATGTTGCACTTTTCAAAATATATTGAAGGTAATGGTTATAATGAGATTGTTAAACTCACAATTTCATCCTCAAGGTCACGGCCCACTTGGTGCACTTCTTTAGAGGCCAGCAGGATACGACGTCTCTCTTTCAGAGGCTCAATCAGTCGTACAATTCGTGTTTCCACACCGGCTTGTCTCTCGGACACCTTTTCCACCTGCCCCTGCTGAGGGATGGAGGCCGCCTGGGCCTGCAGCTCTCCGACCTCTTTATACCACTCCTCCATCTGACACTCCATCGTCTGTTAGAGGTGAAGGTGGAGTGAACATGATGAATGAGCAAAAGAACATCAGTGAAGAGATCGGTTGAAATGTATAACAGGAAAGATGCACAGGAGAACGAAGTGGACGTCAAAGAGAGAGGGATGGAGAAAATACACAGTTCAGCACAGTTAAAAATGACGACAGTATTGATAGTGGGAAAGAGGGGAGGAAGAGCACCAGAAAGGAGACAGGAAGTGAGTTATGACATCATCATAAACTTTTCAAACTTCCAAAGAAAAGGCGTTAGCTCATTAATATTAAAATGTGCTTGTAAAAAGTTTAAGTCCTGAAAAATTCCAAATTACAGTAAGTATGACAGCAAAGATATCAGGACATACACTACCATTCAAAAGTTTGGGGTCAGTAAGATTTTTAGAAATTAATTAATACTTTTATTCAGAAAGGATGCATTACATTTATCACAAAATGACAGTTAGGACATTTATAAAGACATTTATAATTAATAAAAGATTTCTTTTCAAATAAATGCTGTCCTATTGAACATTCTATTCATTAAATAAATCACAGTTTCAAAAAATATTAAATAGCAAAACTCAACACTAATAATAATAAATGTTTCTTGAGCATTAAATCAGTATATTAGAATGATTTCTGAAGGATTATGTGACACTGAAGACTGGAGTAATGATGCTGAAAATTCAGCTTTGCATCATAGGAAAATAATAAGTTTAAAAATTATTAAAACAGAAAAAAATAATGAATTGTAATAATATTTCAAAATATTACTGTTTTTTTTACTGCATTTTTCATTAAAGAAATGCAGCCATCTTTTGAAAACATTTAAAAATCTTACCAAACCCAAACTTTTGAATGGTTGTGTGAAGAAAGATCCACATGCTGTAACCCATTCGGCTCAGATGTTACATAAATTAAGACCAAGTGAGTAAATGACCAATCCAACCCAATATATTCAGGGCTACAGTAATTACAGTAATGGGATTCAAACCTGTGACCTATTATTACAGACACACCATTGTTATTTTCATTCTGAAATGAGAAGCAGCAATTCATTGACTTAAACACAGTTAACATCAAACGAAAAGAGTATTAAAAAGAAATGCAACTGAAGCTTAAAAATAATCTAGAATTAGAATTACTACTTGAAATATTTCATTTTGAATTGGAGAAAAGAAAATCTAACATTTTTTAATATTTATACAACTTAAATTTTTAATTACAATAAATGCTCCTGAAGGCAAAATGTTTGAAATATGCTGATGTATAAAAGGACAGGAAATATAATGCAATAAAAACCACACACTCCCTTACACACAGACACTTCATAGGACTGGTCAGCCTGCACTGACCGCAACCTATGATGCACATATTAAAATATATTCTAGTGAAGACTGATGGGAATTTAAAGAAGAACATAAAAGCAAACTGAAAGAAAGAGAGAGGGTGTGTGCAAATCAAGAAAGCGAAATGAAGATGCTACAATACCGCTGATGGTGATGAGGGTGGAGTGATGAGGGGACAGAGCTGAAACTGAACTCAGATCAGCTGAGAGCCATGGCATGCTGTCAGAGAGGAGAGCCACACCAGCGACATGAATCACACTCATACGGTGGACAGTGATGAGGCTCATATTACCAGTGAATGCAGCAGTGGAAAAGAAAAGAAAAGTCTTCAGCACAGGAATCGGAAAGAAATAAAGAGCAAATTAAAGGCACGCTGGAAACCAGCAATCTGACAGATCGAAAATAAATCTGGAGAAACATCATCTTGATGCACAAAGAGTTTCTACGCTTGTGAGACTTACGAGAGAAGTGAAAGCTGCTGATACGTGTAAAATAAGAGTAAAGACCTGTAGTTTCTTCAGCTGCTTGTTGACAGTGGTCAGGTCCTGGCCGTAGTCCACGTGTGCCAGCTGTCCCTCAAGCTGCTTGAGTCGCTGGTCCAGGTTTGAGTAGCTCTGTACCAGCAGGTCAGCTCGGTTGGCCTCGAACAGCTGCCGGGCTTTGGCTTGGGTGGTGCTCTCCAGATCCTGCCAGCACTCACGGATCTCCTCCAGCTTCTTCTTCACCAGCGCGCTCATGTCCGGCTTCTCCTGCATTAACCGCTGGCCCTCCTGAGAAAACAGATAACAGACAGAGAAAGGCATCAGTATTCAGAGGTGAAAACTGACATTTCTGTTCCCCTAGTGGCACAAAATGGAACTGCAAAAATAATGAAAGCTTCCAAGATTCCCAAATACTAAAAAAAGATCAAAAGTGCACTTTAGCATACTTTTAAAAGGAGTGTTTATTATGGAAATACTTTAAAAGTATATATTTAAGTGCGAGCTGAATATGTATTCAAACAATTAAAACGTACTATAGTTTAAATGTATATTAAAATGCAATTAGTTGAACCTAAGAGTGCTTTATTTAAACTTGCATGTCATGTATTTAAACATTTGTAATTACACATCTGTAATGATGAAGTTACAGTTTAGAACACTTAAAATATATCAACTATAATATCAAAAAACACCCTCTGGTTACAATTCTAATCAAGTACAATCTTTATATGTGCTTTAGAAAGTTAGTCAACAAAAAAATTAAAGAATGACAGAAGAGTTTTAAAACAAAGATTTAAAATGTACTTTAAAGTAAAACTTGGAATTTTACATTATTAAAAACTGCACTTTTTAAAAGTGTACTTAAGTGTGTTACGAAACATTAACATATAATCTGAAGTACACTTAAGTGGCCTTTTATTTTATTAATATTATATAATTTTCTGCAAGTACAGTTTTCTAAAAAGTTACTACAAGTGCACATTAAATAAAATTAAGTGCACCTTGTTTTCACAAGCGTGTAGTATTGTTTTTTTTTTTTACTATAGAAAACACACGCCTTTAACTAAAGATTTGACACCAACATCCTCCATCTTTGCTTTTAACAATAAAAGCACATCTGAAAAATTATCTGATAGATTAACTAATCATTATCAGCTCTCAGTGATCACAGGAGTGCTGAGGACTGTCCCTGTGTCCGAAATCGACCTATTGGGCACTATTTGAGGGGACAGTCATATTCAGTGGTGTCCGAAACCTTAGTGGACATTAGCGAGTGCACTCATTCAATCCTACAATGCACAGCAATAACGAGTGTACAACTGATTAATTTTGGATTAAGATTCACATGAGTACAGTTGGCCACGTCTGGACTCCAGCCTTTCTAAAAGAAAACTGCACCTGCGTCACTTCAGATCAGCTCAGGACAGAGAAAGCTGATCTAACGATGAGAGCAGATGCTCCATCACAGACACAAACAGATTATAAAATTGCTGAAGTCTATTTGTTCCTCAGACACTCATCTGTGCCTCCACATTTAGATAAAAAAGTTAGAACTATAGAAACAGCTTTAAAGAAGGTATTGTACGTTTGGCCTTTAGGTCTGTTATTGACACTATTAGCTACTTTCACTATTATTACCTTTGTGAAATTAAGTATGCTTAATTAGTATTGAATGTGCACTTGCGGTGTACTGTACTTCAGATCTTAGAAGTATATTTTTAAAGCACTGTACTTGCTGATAATATGATATTAGTTAAATAAAATACCACTTTAGTGTACTTACAAAGAGTAGACTTAGGTGCACACTTAAGTAAACTTTTAAAAAGTGCACTATGTAATAAAGTCAAATTAAAAGTTTTAAAGCTTAAATCATTATGTTTTAATAAACCTTTGTCCTGCTTAAAAGAAGTGTGCTTACTTTGATGTGTTGACTAACATTCTAAAGCACATGTGAAATACTTAATTAACTGTAGTGTTATTCAATATTACGTTTAAAGTCAATATATTTTAAATGTTCTAAATTCCTCATTACAAATGCGTAATTACAAAAATATTTAAATACTTGACATACATGTTTCAAAAGAAATAACATTAACATATATTTTATTAAACATAAATAATGTTTCACATTTCCATTCTTAAAGGGATAGTTCACCCATAAATGAAAAATCTGTCATTAATTACACACCCTCGTGTCGTTCCAAACCAGTAAGACCTTCGTTCATCTTCGGAACACAAATTAAGATATTTTTGATGAAATCCAAGAGCTTTCTGACCCTGCATAGACAGCAACAGAACTACCACATTCAAGGCCCAGAAAGGTAGTAAGGACATCATTAAAATAGTCCATGTGACATCAGTCCTTCAACCATATGAAGCTACGAGAATACTTTTTTGTGTGTGAAAAGAAAACAAAAATAACTACTTTACAGTTTCTTCTCTTCCGTGTCAGTGTCTGCCGTGTGTTCACGAGAGTACCATGACACATGCGTGAGATGCTGCTGATGCAGTGGCCGGCGTTCTGAATAAAGTCGTTATTTTTGTTTTCTTTACACACAAAAAGTATTCTCGAAGCTACATAAAACAGAGTTGAACCACTGATGTCACGTGGACTGTTTTAACAATGTCCTTACTACATTCCTAGGCCATAAAACATTTCAGTTGCATTGCTGTCTATGCAGGGTAAGAAAGCTTTCGGATTTCATCAAAAATATCTTAATTTGTGTTCCGAAGATGAATGAAGGTCTTACTGATTTGGAATGAAATAAGGTTGAGTAATTAATGACAATTTTCATTTTTAGGTGAACTATCCCATTACGTATATATATATATATATATTTTTTTTTTTTACAGTATATTGTTTCCATGACAAGTACTCTAAGTGTGCTAGTGTACTTCTTTTTTCACAAAGGTAGTGCTCAGAATATTAGGGATTTGATCTTAATTATTAAGATTTGACATGTAACTCCTACATAGCGACCAAATCAGAATGTCCTAGCAATTGCATAGCAACATGCTAAAAAATACTCGAAACATCTTACCAAACACATAGCAATGACCTGAAACATCCTAACACAACGGCCACAACTTTTGCATGGTTAAAGGTCAACAACCACTCAAATGTTCTGTAGAAAATGTAAAAACCTATTTATATCACTATTTCTCTGTTTTTCATTGTTCACCAAATGCTCTTGTGCAAAAGGTGTTTTTAGAGAAGGTTTTTCATATGTATTACAGACAGGTCTACACAAGCTGGCATGAGCACAGACTAAACTGGTACACCTCTCACACACACACACACACACACACACACACACACACACTGCCCCTCCCGCACCTGATCTCCACACAGACCATGGGGTCCTAAAACACACACGCACATACACACATGCAGCATCCCTCCCCCAACACAGCCAAACATTATAATCCATCCTCCCTGTCAGGACTGGCTAAAGGAAAGGGGGTTGGTACAGCGATACAGCAGTGACCATGGAAATGATGCCCATGAGCACAGGAATCAGACCAGCCGCTTCCCACTCACACACACACACACACACTCACACACATGCCGACAGCCACTCGGTGACATCACAGGCTATCTAAGGTATGTGAAAAAACAAATCTGGATGCATGTAGCTATGAAGTGAAAAAAATTGGTGTACGATTTCACTCAAGTCCATTTTAAATAATTACAAGTGAATTAAACATGAAATTTTGAAATATAAAGACTTCAAGACAAGTTGAAGCACTGAAAGACTGAAATAATATTTTCTTGTACAATGTAGCACAAATTGTTTTATCAACAACTTTGAAAAATCTTTTTTTTTACAGTGCATGCATAGCATACTGTCAACATTATGTTATCCAATTAAAGCATAGTTACATAATACATTTAAAAAATGACCATTTTTAAACCCCAGGTAAATACAGTTTAAACTCTGGAATCAGCAATGTTTCACATTTATGAGTCCTGCATGAGTTGCAGTGCTAAACTAAAAAAATGCTTGTTTAATTAAATATTCATGCTTATTAAGTATGTAAATGAGAGGGGGATGACTATAATGGCCAAACACGATTTAGCTCACATTGACATATATAATGAGAATAAAATTATTAGTACTGCATTAAAACTAATGATTTATTTTATTACTACTTGTCAACATGAAACCTTATGAGTCGGAGCTGAACACATATGTGATTTGAATACTGTATAGATGCATGTAATGGCAGCTTCCACATTATTAGCGCCTCTCAGTGATGTGCATATGTGCAATCTTATGGGAGTCTGTCCCAGTGGTGCATGTTGCATTGCAACAGCTGCTGCAAAGTCTTTTTTAAATCTGAGAACAAAGCTGGGAAATAGGACAAGTGATCTCTAAAGGTTACATTAGCTGTGTATAATAAATTGATATTTATTGCTCTGTATGCCTGAAGGTGAGATAAGAACACAGAGGCTGAGAAAGGGGGCGTTTACATGACTCCGTTTTCAACAAAGAAACAATGCCGTTTTGGGAGCCTGAAAACACAAACAGGTTTTCAAAATGGTTTTCAAAGTGCACATTTTGGAAAACGATACTGTTACTGTCTCTGTGTGAACTACAAAAATGTGAATTTGTGAAAACACTGACGTTGTGTGGACGCATATTATGTGTTCAGTCTATAGGTATGTATGCAGGTGCGTAGTGTTTATTTACAATGTGACATGGCAACTAATGGCATGGCATGAATAATACAACATTTACTGTAGTTTTTGCAAATCCGTGTGAACAGGAATCATTTTGACAACAATGTCATCTGTATGCAAAACCTTTCAAAAACGCAAAGGAATATCTTTTCTGTTTTTAGTACATTGTTGTTTAAACATACCCAAAGGCATATGGATGAATCACATGTCCAGTCACATTTGTGACCCTGGAGCACAAAACCAGTCTTTAGTCGCCAAAAATACATCGAATGGGTCAAAATTATAGATTTTTCTTTTATGCCAAAAATCATTAGGATATTAAGATCATGATCCATGAAGATATTTTGTAAATTTCCCACCATAAATATATCAAAACTTTATGATATGCATTGCTAAGAACTTCATTTGGACAACTTTAAAGGTGATTTTCTCAATATTTAGATTTTTTTTCACCCCAAAATCCATAGAACAAATTAGAGAGAATCCATAAAAATGAGATAGGATAAGGCATTTCCATTTGAATATTTATATTTTTTTAAGGGTTCTCATTTCTTTAACACAGTAATACCTAAAAAAATGTTACACAAATTTAATTAAACTACTTACCAAAGTTAGTACCAAAACCAGTACCTGTAGTACTAATGGTTCTGGGAAAGCAGCACTGGTACTGCACTCTTAAAAATAAAGGTTCTTTATTGGCATCTGTGGTACAGTGAAGAACGTTTAACGTCCATGAATCCTTTCCACTGATCAAAAGGTTCTTTAGATTTTTTAAAACGTTCTTCACATTAAGAAAAAATGGTTCTTTTAAGAACTGTTCTGCACTGAAAGTTTCTTTAGGGAACCCAAAATGGTTCTTCTACACGGCATCGCTGTGAAATCCCCCCTTTGGAAGCGTTATTTTGTGAGCTGTAGGACTGTAGTGGTTTTGGTGTGCAGTAGAGCGGCTTCACGCAGCAGAACTGGGTTAAACATGGTGCTGCGAGAGGCTTTACGTAACATCTCTCTCTCGATGACAGCCTCTCGTTCTCTTTGGCTCCTCAGGAATCTGGCCTGAGCTCCCAACATGCACTGCATGCGTTCACAGTCACATCGTTGACTTTAGCGTCACTGTGCTGTGGTGATGACAAAAGACTAAAGAGTGTACACTTGAGAGAAGAGTAGGTGTGGGAGAGGTGGATGGTGGGAGGAATAAGACGGATAATCGGTGTCTGAGTGTGTAATGAGTCACAATGTAGGACTCTTGAAGATTCATCAAAGCGGTGTTGTCTCTCTGTTCAAGATGGTGGCAAACTAAAATCAGATTATTGAAACACTGGTAATTAATATGCAGGAGATTGCATGTATGTGAGCACACAAGGAACCAATGACACACAATATTGAACTAGTGAGGTACCATATTGCTCTGGGAATTAGTTTCCGCAGGCCCAGATGTTAGCACGATTCCCAAAGGCTCAAAACATAAAACATATCCTCCAGGAAACATTGTTTTGGCAGGAGATATTATGCTAATATCAAAAAGTCCTTTAAGGATGAAAACAATCATTTAAGGACAATTGTAAGAAAAAGCTGAATTAAAAACTTAAAAGGGGCCAAGAAAAAAATATTTGAATAACACTTTAAGGTGATGTAGTAACATATTGCATGCACTTATTATACAAATAACAGTAATTTATGCATACTGTAATTACAAGCAACTAACCCTCAACCAAAGCCTAATCCTAACCTTATAGTAAGTACATATAGTGTGATTTCACAAATAGGTACTGAGTAATATTAATTAGTAACTATAACAAGTTTATCTTAAAGTGCTCCATTATGCTATTTTGAATATTGTCTTTCATGCAGTGTGTAATGTAGCTGTATGTGAATGAACTAAAAAGCCCAAAAACCCCACTACCGTGATGGCTACACGACACAGGGTAACACATTTGCATAATGAATGTTAGCATCGCACGTATCCAGCTTCATATCTATGGGTTTTCATAGGCGGTAGCAGGGCCGGCGCTCCGCACACGCACATCACGCACTGCGCGTAGGGCACCAAGTGCTTGGGGGGGCACCAAAAAATCTGGGTCGTGAAAAAATCATCACAATAGGCTACTAGTATAAATAACAAATAAAATATTTCTAAAAGCATGTTAATATACAAAAGCAATACAAATAATCTCTGTGCAACCTCCCAGTGGTCTGTTCGATTAAAATCAATGTCAAATTTGGCAGACACCGACCAGACATGGCCTCGAAAAGGCACCAAGAGTCGGGGGCGGTAAAAAAGAAAAAAGAAGAGACAGCGGGATGATGCTCGCGCGTCGCTGCAGGTAAGGACAATGTTTTAAATAAAAATGTTAGTTTTGTAGCCCTCTGGTGCATGTCCCCCTTCCCCGTCCTCGCAGTAGTCAAAAGATCCGGGGCTTTTAGCCCTGCATTATGTCTTCAATTTTAATGGGGAAATTGTGAAACTTGGCAAAGACACCGTTTGACCTCAAAGGAAGGCCATTGGGGGTCCTCGATAAAGGCTAATTTTCCCCGACGTTACAGATGGTCACGTGAAAGCTAAGTGCAGAACGTTCCCTATTGTAATTTCTTCGCTTCAATACAATGTCTATCTGCCTCAGTCTGAACTTTAGAAAAAACCCTGCAACTGAACGTGATGTGATTTTGCCAAATTAGACCGCTTAGATAAAGATTTTTTCGTTGTTGTACTATGGCATGCGGTCATTTTCAAGAGGTTCGGCCAAGGGCGACATCTGTTGGTAAGAAAATGTTTTAAGAAAAAAAAAACTCCACAATCTCAGTGTTTGTAGTTTATTAGTAGTGTGCCTCTGTAGGGCGTGATGGTAGTGAAAATGTTTAGTATGTTCATGTCCAGGGGGTCTCTTTATAGAGATGTTTAGTCGTGTTGAGTAATTTCCTGTGCAGTTATGCATATTTGCAGTTTAAAATGTGCACTTTAAAATTCATACTTCATAAAATTCTTTATACTGCCTAAACTTTTTTTTGACTTTTTTAACTTTACATTGTGAACGGGGTCCGGGTAAAGAGAACCTAACTGTGAAATTCTGAACGGCTTTGGTTAAAGGGTGGGTGTTGGTTGTTTGGGAGGGGAGGGGAGGGGAGGGGAGGGGAGGGGGGGGCACCGCCAAGCATTTGTGCTTAGGGCACCCAAATGGCTAGCGCCGGCCCTGGGCAGTAGGTTTGTTTGGTAACTTACGGAGTATGGAGACATACTTGAGAGGCAAGGAGCTCCGGTTCAAATCCTGTGTAACCACAGTTTGACAAAGCAGTTCAATGTGCATACAAAGAAGTTCAAATGACACAGTTAATCAACAAATGCGTTTTTATATCAGTTTTGCCTTTGTTAACACTATCAGGTAGGTTTAGGGTTGGGTTTGGTGTAGGGCATATTTCCATCATGATAGAGCATTTACTTTTAGCAACAGTCCCCAGATATTTGAATTCTGAATCGCCGCAATACGTACCAGAAGCAACATAATAAAAACACAGCAATAAGTACCTATTTCAACATAATAAAATTGAAAAAAACCAGGGTTCACAACGTAGTTTTAGATCCACACAACGTACATTTCTCTTTGAAACTGCAGAGAAACGTACAGTAAGGTACGTAAAAAAAGAATTGAAAAAAAATCACACAGAGTTAATCTACAGTATGTCCACAGGTTGGGGTTTGACCTTGCATGCATGAAAACCTATTGCAGGAGACTCCCAAAACAATATCAGGAACCCAAAAAAAAACATTATATATCCACTTAAAAATTCTTTATATAATTTTGAATTTCTGTTTTTAATTTGTAACTTCTGAAAAGTTATTTTATATACACAGAAATCATATAAAATACAAGTCTCTTCTTTAATGTTTCAGATAACTTTTGTGACAATAAAATGTCAAAATATGGGTGGAATAATGTTCCACTGTCATTAAGTGTAACAGATTTTTATTAAGAATAAGTGGTCATACTAAATTTTATTATATTTTAAATGATTAAAAACTTGACAAATGAGTAAAACCTACTGATAAGATTGGTAAAGATTCAAAATGACAATTAGTTTCTGGAAGCTGCACTGATCCTTAAACAGAGTCTTTTAGTGTCTAATGATTCCGGTTCTAAATATGCATCACAATAATTTTTTTTTTAAATATACAAAACATTGTTACACAGAATGACATTTTTTTTATAAAAAAAACATATTAAAGACAAAAAAAAAATAAACTTTTTGCTCAGAAAAAGTAAAAATTCAACTGGACACATTCTAATGTTAAGAAAAAAGGGTTTTTGACCCATATACAGTATATCCTCTATATAAGAGACAATAAAAGAAGAGAGAACAAAGAAACTGCATGGAGGTGAAGGGTGTGAAGAGAGAGAGACAGATCACACTCACAAATCTTCCCTCAGGCTTTAAAACAAAGAGGTCCAGGTAACTGTGTGGTGTTAACTGAACACGCTTGCTAGATAAATCCCAGTTAAAACATGAAAACCATCTAACAATATAAAAACACAAACACACCATCTCATGTTACATAAAAAAATAAAAAATGGCCCACACTTCTGTAACAAATAGATTTTTTTGTTTGTTAAAAATAAGCATCATTATTGCAGTAATACTTTATACATTTACTTTACTTTTAAAGAAACATCACCTTATAAATTATTTCTGGTCACACTTTACAATAAGGTTCTATTAGTTAACTATATCAGTTAACATGAACTAACAATAAACAATAGTTCTAAAACATTCATTAATCTCAGAGCTACATTATATCTATATTGCGCAGAAATGCATAAAATCAAAAAAAGTATGCCATTTATATGCCACCACTGTACCTCAACCAAATTATTCAGTGCATTATTCCAGTTCACACTGACCTGGAAGTGCATCTCATCACTTCCTGTGAGCTACATACAGTACATGGATGTGTGAAGAGAAGGGAGAACAAATGACCTTCACACATGAGAGATCTGGGGTTGGGGGGGGGTAACTTCACTTGAACAGAACACATTTCCCTCAACTTCATGACTGCTCCATCTGACAGCTGCTGGGTTAGTGACACTGGAGCAGAACTAGTCAAAACAGCATGTTGTAATTATCACACGTGTCCATTGCAAGGGTGAGTCACTGCAGAACACTGCTGACTGGAAAATACAGATTAATGAACAGAAGCTCTGACTATATTTTGTAAATATCAACAACAATTTGGTGGCTAATTTAAATGAATTCATACGATCTGCTGATGCCTCAGTGAGGGTTATGTTTAGGAGGGGACCTAAATGCTCACATTGTACGAATTCATATCAAATTGTCACCTTGTAAAAAAGTTATGTTTCCCTGTGGGATCAGGTTGGTTATTCTTAAGCCACTGATACACTTTAAGCGAAATCGAAGAACAAAGTGGTGTTAAAACATGAACACACTGGAAAGGTGCTTTACAGTAGAAATTGAAGGTGTATTTCTAACTGAAAGCAACAGTGGCATTACTCCCCTGCCCCTCCAGAGGTCTGTGCACGCCACTGGAAAGCAACACTGACACTGTTTTTCATCTTTAATGCTGTAAAGCTGCTTGCTTTGTACCATTCAGTTGTAGAGTGCTATATAAATAAATGTGATGTGACTTTATTTGGCCGGAGGGCTGAACTGCAGAGCTGGTGCAAACATATTGCAATGATACAACATTATATTAGAGAAACGTTCAATAAATATAACCTTCCAGTGATACATTTCAGTGCATCTGTGCACCAAGCACCTTTTGTTTTGCAACTGATGTCCTTAAAAATGGCTTAAAAATGCTTAAATTCCTGTTTAGCTGTTTTTCCCTTAATCTAGCAAACTAGGCATTTTGACCACATATTTAGAAAGAGCCTGTCATACGCAGCTGCCTGTGCCTGAGAGATGCACATGAGCAAAGTCATTTTAATGCTAAACAGCTTTTAGCATTTGCATGGCAGATAAAATTAATTTTAAATTAAGCGTAATTTTTATATTATACATGTTGGTGAATTGTCCATCTTTCTGACTAAAGATCAGCTATGAATTATTAAACTAAGACACTGGATATGACCAGAGCAAATAAAAATTTTGACAAATAAACACTTCTGGTTTGCTAAACAGCAGGACCAAGTAACTTTAGGGTTATAAAAAGAAAAACTGTCCAAGCTAAAGATTGATTTGACCCTTGTGAATACACCTGTGAACACTGTGAATGTGTAAAGCATTTATGTAGCAGGTAAAGCAAGGTAAAGCTGTCCAAACAGGCCACATTCAGCAGAAAATAAGAGTGCTGTACATGAATCCAGGGTGCTCTTATAAATATGTAGCCAGCACAGTTCAGCATATTTCTATTCCTGGTAACTAGTTTAAGGTTATATGACAGAGAAATGAAATGGGCTCCAGCATTCAGCGGTCTACAGGAAATTCTAGGTCAATCTGCGCACACACAGTCCTATCACATGCTATCACATACTATGGTCGGATCCTATCAAATATTTACATTACCTTCTTGATGATTATTCTGGTAACATCAAACAAGCAGCATGTATACATGTATTACTTCGTCTCATTCGTTTTGGGATAATTCCTTGTCTCGGTAGGGCAGATATTAATAACGACTTTAATTTAGCCTTCAGTAGCAAAAATGGCATTAAAGGAATAGTTCACTCAAAAATGAAAATTTGCTGAAAGTATTGGAACCCTAAAGCCATTCAAGATGTAGAAGAGATTGTTTCTTCGTTGCATCAGATTTGGAGAAATTGAGCATTAAGTCCCTTGCTCATCAATGGATGCTCTGCAGTGAATGGGTGCCGTCAGAATGAGAGTCCAAACAGCTGATAAAAACATCAAAAGTAAGAGGTCTCTGTGTCCAGTCAAAGAGTCTTGTCTTGTCTGAATCAGGAGAGAAATCTGCACAGATCAAGCAGCGTTTACAAGTGAAAACAGTCCAAAACAGCTCTAAACAAATATATTGGTGGATTTTGATGTGAGAGGACAACAGTAGATGGGCTTTTTCACTGGAGGAAGTGTTATTATGGATTATGGACTCTTATTTTGGCCAGAAGCAAAATAAGGCATTTTATCTTTAAACCAAAATATATTTTGGTTTAAAGATAAAATGCCTTGATGGATTTGTTTCTTACAAACACACACCTTTTTACTTCACATGATGTTAACTGCTGGACTGGAGTGGTGTGGATAACTTGTGGATTATTGTGATGTTTTTATCAGCTGTTTGAACTCTCATTCTGACGGCACCCATTCACTGCAGAGGATCCATTGGTGAGCAAGTGATGTAATGCTCAATTTCTCCAAATATATTACCATGAAGAAACAAATGTATGACTAAAATTAGTAAAGATACCTGAATTGTTCCTCACCACGAAACACAGTTTACATGCATTCGTGTAGTAACAGTATTAAACCCCAACATCTCTCATCCTCGCTTACTGCAGCTGACCACATAATAAAATGATTAATGGACTTCGTGTGATGCCTATGATCATTCAAGACTGGGAGGCTGAGGGCCTTGGCAACTGAAGACAGTCCATTCAATCCACCAGCAATATCAATAAAACAGTGTAACTGGCAGATTAAACAACATCAGTCCTTCAGATGGACACCAGTGTGCTACAAGCACCAGAGATTTTTTCATCTATCCAAAATTGACTTCAGAAACACTTTCACTTATAGTAGCTATAATAATATAGCTGCTTGACTCTTTTCAATTTGAGGTACAATTCATGTCTGTAGCACAAATGGTGCAGCATATAGTATTGTGATATTTAGTGGCATCTGAAGATAATGTGTAGAATCCATGTAACCCCATAAATATGACCAACTTACTTTCTCGATCTTGTCCAGCCACTCCTTGTTCTGAGCAAGTTCTGCCATGAAGGTCTGATGTTTCAGCCACTTCTTATGAAGCTTCTGAGCTTCGTCGCAGGAGGTGTCGCGAGCCATTAGCATCTTTTCTGCCACCCAATCACCAATCTGTGTAACACATGTCAACAAAGGCATTAGGAATCACACTTAAAACTCGTCTCAAAAAAAAAAAAAAATCATTTATTTTTTTTAGAAATTACACATGGATTTCAGACATAGCATACAACTTGAATACACCTCTTCTATGACAAATATGTTTTACATTTAATTTTAATATTTTATCAATATATTCATATAAAAGTCATTATGGAATAACAACATGCATACATAATTTTTTCTTGTATCGAATATCATAAAACAGGAAATTATATAAATGACTCTCTTTCAAAGTCAAGATGACAATGATATTCATGACTCAGAAATGCATAATATTTGTAATATATATATATATATGTATGTATTTTAACCTATATTTTTAAAAGATTTTTCTTACAGTAGATCATATAAACAATTACCCATAACATTTACGACACACTGCATATAGAAAACAACAAAACCTTTACCTCAATAAAACACTGTTTAAGTAATTTTACTCAAGCAAGTAGTCTGTCGGTCCTTAAAGATTATCAAATATGACTCTCAGAAAGTTTCCTACTCACAACAAGTGAACGCAAAGAAAATACCACTTTATCATTCCTCTTCAAACAACAGTATATCATATCTTTTATTATATTTTATAGCAGTTGTCAAGTAAATGTCAAGCTGTGACAGCAGTGTGACGCATTATTTCATCCAAAACTATTTTAAACAACAGCTAAACAACATCTTTCTCATTCTTTTGGAATTGTTCTACATTATCATTTGTTATAAATATATAGTCAAACATTTGTACTTTAAAAAATTAATTTGCCACTGCAGGACTATTTAGATGAACTGCAAGTTGATTAAAATAGTGAAAAACAGAAAATGATCAACAGTACCTAAATATACACTTCACATACAATAACATCAAGAAATCCATAAACAGATTTCATGATGCAATATATAAAAATGGCAATATAATAATTGGAAAAAGTCGATGAGTATGTTATTTGTAAACTAATGGTATACATATATTTTATGTCATATTATAATTACCACCTGAATCAGGTTGTGAAGAATCTGTCAGTCAAGATCCCAAATCCACATGTTCATCTGCAGCCCAGGTGAGCAGCAAAACCCAACGCTGGCCAGAACACACACGCAAGTACAGTCCAAAAACAGTGCTGGATGAAATATTCAAGACATGTGCAGAGAACTCAACGAGCACTATTCTTAGACCAAACTAAATCCTTAACTGACTGTATAAAATCCAGTGAACACAAGAAGCAGTTTGCATCTTAGTAGAAAACAAAGAAAATCCCCCAAAAAGGTACAAAAGATTAGAAGTCTGGAACCCGAGCGGAGGCCCTACTGAGTTACAGCGAGGAGAGAAATGAGCCCAGTGGTGATTATTGATGTTACAAACACTAGCCACGGTCAGAGAGAGCGAGAGAGAGAAAGAGAGAGAGAATGAGAGAGAGAGAGAGAATGAGAGAGAGAGAGAGAGAGAGAGAGAGAGAGAGAGAGAGAGAGAGAGAGAGAGAGAGAGAGAGAGAGAGTGGGCGTTGGAGAGTGTCAAGAGGGAGGATGTGGGGACTGTTTTTCCCTCCCCTCCTCAGAGCGATCCAGACACACTCTTCACCCCGTTTGTGCAGCGTCTTGCATCTCAAACAAATCCATATTGTCTTCTTTCAGTCTGTGCTGCCTCTTTTCTTCTCCTCTTGTTTTGTAATATAAGCTTGACTCAATACTGCGGTGCCTCTCCTGCCTGAGCTGAAAGACCCAGTTTCTCCCGCTGCAGCATCCACGACGAGAGAGACGAGGAGGGAGAGGGAGAGAACCATATCGAGGGAGACAGAGCGAGAGAGGGGGAGTCTACGTAGTTGCAGACATCACAAGGACAACACTAAGGCTCTTTAAGCGGGCAGGGAAGCCAATATGAATGAGGTGGAGGGAGGCTACAAAGGAGCAGAGGTTCAAAAAATGAGGGAACAATTAAAACATGCACGCTGAAAAATAAAGGATCCAAAAGGGGTTTTCACAGCAATGCCAGAGAAGAACCCTTTTTCTGTTCCCAGAAGAACCTTTTAGTGATCAGCCACAGGACTGAAAAGAGGAAATTGCTAATTTTTATCACACAATTCTGGCTTTTTTTCCTCACAATTCTGAGTTAATATCTCACAGTTAAAAAAAAACAAAAAAAACACAGAACTGTAAGATACTACACACGTAATTCTGAGGAAAAGTCAGAATTGTGAGATGTTACAGTTCTAAATTTGCAGTTGAGAGAAAAAAAAAGACAGAATTGTGAAAATATGCAATTAAAAAAGTCGCCATAATTATTATTATTTTTGTATGTGAAGAACATTTTAACAATCTAAAGAATATTTTTCCACTATATGGAATCGAAAGGTTCTATGGATGTTAAAGGTTCTTCACTGAACCAAAGATGCCAACAAAGAACTTTTATTTTTAAGTGTGCTGAGCTGGTGGATGACACTTTAAAATCACATAAACAAATTGTGCTTTTTAACCTCTCTCTAGTACCTACTAAACACTACAGTGATCTGACCTCATGAGGCACCCGCCGCTCTCACCCATAAAGCCATTTAGGTTAATCAAGGTTATTCCTCAAACAGACCCCGGGGTGGAAAAGAGCAATAGATCCAAGGAAGAGTGAATGACCATCCAGGGACATGGGAATTAATTATCCGGAAAACTGATGGTTAACTACACCACCACCAACACCAGAGAGACATTAAAACTAACTAAAACAATTATGTGACACTTCAGATCAGTAAACATCTGAAAGGAACAACAACTGAAATCAAATGAGAAAAAGTGCCACATAGGGTGTGTATATAATTGCATTCAGTCATACTACTGACTAGTTCTGCTGTAGGCACTATGCACTAGGGCTGCAAAAATTTGCTGTGCTTGTTTGTAGGGCTGCACATTTTGGATAAAATGTTATGATGTTGTAATATATAGAATTATTATTATTGTTCTGATAATATATGAATATTGCTAATACTACTACTAATAATAATATCATTACTAAATAAAAAAAAGACTAAATATTATTTCTTGGAATTCTGAGAAAATTTGTGGGAGAAATAATTTTTAAACTTTTACATTTTTGAAATGTTACAATTACCTTTTTATTTGGCTTTAAATTATTATTATTATTATTATTATTATTATTAATATTTATTTACTGTAGTAATATTTCACTAAAAAAAATAATAATAAAAATCATATCAATACAAACAAGTATTGTATCCCAAAATGCAATGAGCTCGGTTTGACTATCCACATCAAAATGAACAAACGAACTGAAATTAATGTCAGCTCTGATTTGTGACTTTTTAAAATATATCTTGTTCTTGATTCATTTGGACTGCAAAGAGATGTCAAACAAACCTGAATTAAAAATGCAAAAACACTTTCATTTGTACATGCCACTTGCTGAAAAATAAAAAAAAGGTCTGGTTACAAGACAACAATGTAGTCCTGTTTAAAATGTTCACTGTTGCATAACATGTTCTGTTTCAGATACCTTTTTTTAACTTCTTTACACTAGTATTTACACTGTGTCAGAAAAAGCCACAAATCTATTGATTTTGATGGGAATTGCAGAAATATAAAAAGTTATTTACCATTTTAATCCAAAAATTAATAAAACAATGAGAACTGTGGGATACAATATTCAGCACAGTATGCTCTTGTTGTATAAGATTTAAGCAAACAATTGGAAATTCGGCTCTTCCAGGCATACAGAAAGTTTGCATACAGTATATACGCACTGCATAAACATATATTATAATTACTGTCTGTACATTATATATACTGTATACTACTTTCCATTCTGGACATATACTGTTATTATGGAAAAAAGACATTATACTGTTCATAAACAATATGACATTGCATGCATGGGACTTATTTCTGCTATTTGATTGCCTAAACACAATGCATAAGAGAAAGTGAATCAATGCACTCGGGCCATCTCTGATCATTGTGTTCTCAGTCTCCACACATGTTTGACAGCTCTTAGAGAAGGCAGAGATCCACACACACAAAAAAAAAGAACCCACACACACACACACACACACACACACACACACACACACACACACACACACACACACACACACCCTGCTGAAGTTCTCTCTCTCGACTAAATAAGTGATGAGGAGACCTGATAAATAATTGAGCATGAGAAAGGAAGAACAAGCAAAGCCTAAATAAACCTGCAGGTTTGGGCCACACCGGGAGCGTCCTACTGTACAACTGCTTTCAAATGGCATTTACCCACAATGCTCAGCTGTTCAAACAGTCATTTCAAGACACATACAAAATACAACATGTACAGTATGACTTCTGTAAAACAAATTTCCAAAGGTCCAAAAAAAAAAAAAAAAATTGTATGCCTAATGAACCAGTTTCTCATTGTGAAAACACATCACTTTATCGCATTGCATCTGGTTAGGACAATCTGTAAAAGTCACACAGATTTACTAAAATCAATAAATTCTAAAAATAATTTACTTCAAAATCCTCCACTGCTCTCCACACTTGCACAGATTTACTTAAATCTTTTGGTTCAAAAATAAAAATCATCTCTCGCACAAGCTTCACACAAAAACAAAGACAAAGCATGACACAGTTTTTATTGTTTGTGCTCAGTTGCCTACCTCATGGCAGTCTTGTAGAAACCTCTGGTGCTCCCACTGATCATTGAGCTTACGAAGCCACTGCTGAGCGTGTTCACGGTTCTGGTTCCCTCTGCGAGACAGAAACAATCAGAAACTCTTTTATTATTTGTGATTTAACTCTTATTAATTATTTGTAACAGTGTTTCATAGCGGAGTCTCCGTTTAAGACAGAAGGTAGACTGGGCCATAACAGATTCCATATACAAATCCAATTTCACGCTCCTCACTGAGACTGCATTCAGATCAGTGACTGTGGATTCTCAGCGAGTTTCTTTGTTATGTCTCTATAGAAAAAACATTTTAAATTCAGTGTGTCTATAGGAGCAGCTGCACATTCTATACCACAGTGAACTGGAGGGCAGATACAGACTGTCAGGTGGTAGGTCGTATTAGAAGGACAGTGAATGTGCAACACAGTTTTATTACCAATGCTGCTTGATGACAGAATAGAGGTTTTGCTATTAAGAAGAATTAAAGAACAATTGAACACAATACAGTTTAACACATAGCTAGGCCATTTTCAAGCAATTTCTACATCGTTTATGAAATACTATGGATATAATAAAACAGGATACTAAGCTTAGTCAACTTATTTGATAAAGTCAAAGAGCAATGTTTTTATGTGATGCAAAATATAAGTTTGTTTTTCATTAGAAAATTCACCTATTTTTCCACTTATCACCATTTTATTTAATTTTTAAAAATGCTAATTTAGGTTAGGTAGGATAAACAAACAAAAAAGTTAACAAACATTAGCTGTTATTGAAATTAAAATATGCTTTGCTTGTCTATATGATTTCTTTAATAGCCATATTTGTATTTTCTGCAACCTCTTGTGCAAAAGAAAGCACACTTCAGCATACTTTTAAAAAGAGTATTACATTTATATTAAATGCAATTAGTTGAAACTTTGAGTGCTTTTTTGACCCACTTAAGTGGGATATCTTTGTAATTTCATAATTACTTAAATTGTCTTAAAGTGTACTGCTGTATATACTGACAAGCATTTATAGTAAATTACACTTTACAGTAATTTTCTCTTATAGTATGTTTTTTAAGTGCACTTAAGTGGCCTTTTATTTGATTAATATTAGATTATCTGCAAGTACAGTTTATTAAAAACATGCTTGATAGATTTGAAGTACACTACAAGTGCACTTTCAATACAATTACAAGGGCTTTTTAACCCCAACATGTAAACGCAGGAGGGCTGACATCTTTTAAAATAGGAATATCATGAAATATTTGTTTTAATTAAAATGAGTGATTTATAACAGGGTGCACAAAAAAATGCACCTAAATTTCCTCAGTCATCTATTAGAATTATAAGTAGCTTATAGGATTTGAAACTTACTGTGAAGTGGTTGAAACAATGAAGCGCTTTTAACTAGGGGTTGGCGAAATGACTAAAATCTTATTTCACGGTATGAAATTTTTTATTTCATGATAATGGTATGTACCTCAATATAGCTATTTTAATTTTATTTTTGTTATTAAAATTAAAAAAAAATTAGCAAATTATAAGCACAACAGAACAAATAACTATGAAATAAACTTTTACAGGCATGTGACAAAAAAAGAAGGAAAATCTGACCATGCCCCAAGCCACAGCCACAAGCCACACCCCCAGCACTCATTATTAAAAATATATATTTTAGCACATTAAAAGATTTATCTTATATTGTAAAAATACATACTGTCCTATAAAAAATAAAAAAAACAGCATTTAATAATCATGACAACAATATAATATAATATATCATAATAAAGCACTATAATATATAATAGTAAAGTATATAGAATTATTATTATTATTAAAGTACCTGCCAAAAGCTTGGAAACATTACAATTATTAATGATTTTGATATAACTATCTTCTGCTCATCAAGGCTGAATTTATTTGATCAAAATAATGTTTTAAAAAAAATGAAATATTGTGAAATATTATTAAAAATACAAAAAAGTTTTCAGTTGTAATACATTATAAAATGTAATGTTATTCCTGTGATGCAAAGCAGAATTTTCTTCATCATTACTCCAGTTTTTAGTGTCACATGATCTTTTAGAAATCATTACAATTTATTTGACTCTCAAGAAACATTTCTGATTATTATCAATGTTGAAAACAATTTTGCTGCTTCATATTTTGTGTGGAAATGATACTGCACTTTATTTTTCAGGATTTTTAAATAAATATAAAGTTTAATGAACAGCATTATTTTGCATTTATCAAATATATTAATTAAATTTGTTAATGCCTTTACAAATAGAAATAATTTTAAATGTCTACACTCACTTTTTGTAACTTTCATGCATGATGAATAAAATTATTAATGTCTCTTTTTTTTTTAAAAATCTTATACAAATGTTTGAGTGGTATCATTGTTTCCACAAAAATATTAAGCAGCAAAACTGTTTCTAACATTTATAATAATGAGAAATGTTTCTTGAGCAGCAAATCAGCATATTAGAACGATTTCTGAAAGATTATGTGACACTGAAACTTCTTTGTAAACAACAACAGATTTATAAACATTTCTAATGACGAATTTTGCATTCCAAAATGCAAATTAAAGTGACTCAAACCAAGCGCAGCACTTACAGTGAATTGAAACCAAAAACAGTACTGTAACGCTACAGCCTATTATATAATTACAGCACAACTGTTGTGAATTTTATGACACCAATACTCATCTCAAATTCTTACCGCCATTCATAAAAAAGTCACCGGGTCGAGTATCACGTTTCAGCGCAGATTCTGCTTGCGTTTGGCGCTTTGAAACAGTTTAACGTTTTGAACCATGCTGCAGATGGCACCGCAAGCTCGTGCAGCACTCTCAGGACCATTCCGTCCATGATGTCCGTATTTATACAGAAAAATCACATCCCTGCTTTTAATTTATTCAGCTATAGTAGGCTAGGTTTATTTAACATGTAGTAAGAAGTATTACATAAATTGAATAAAGTGTATAAATAGCACACTGCATAGTCTTCACTGTATCAATCAAATATGATTAACATTAATAATGACAGAAAGCACCAGGTAAATAAGGCTGCTGTCCCTTTAAGACCAACTGCACTGATCCAATATACTGAAACACAACTGTTTAACATTTATTTAACATATGACCGACTGTGTTTACTTGAACACTCCACACGACGGGCATTATGACATAACTTTGTGTGTATTTGACCAATAAAACACGAAAGAGATCTGTTTTCATGATCGCATGCTGTTGAGAGAGGGGCTTTCAGTGCGCGCGCTTTGGCTGTGCGTCCGTCAGCGCGGGCAACACATTGAGTTCACTTAATAACTCTACCAAGTGCGTCCCACTCTTTATTTTCTCATTCATGCATGTTTCCTTAGCCCCCAAAGGTGAATATAACATTTAAGCAGTACTGTGTTACGCAGATATATTTGCATACCGCGGAATACACGATATAGCAAAATCTCTAACAATAGACACTTTATTTCGCGGTAACGATACATGTCATACTGCCCAGCCCTACTTTTAACTAATCAACAACTTCTGTTACTTTGCAAGGCTGCAATCATACTTTAGGGATCAGGGTTAATAGTTCAAGAATCTGCATTTCAAAAATATTACATATACAAATTTGTTGACCACTTATCTGAATATTAGATATTCCTGGACTGATTAGCCATGAAAAAAAATATGATTTCTTATGTAAAGGAATAACAATTTAAAATGAAATTATAAAAATTCTAAAAGTTTCAGGCACAGATTACTGTTTCCTGAGAACCAATCTATGGAAGTCCGTTTGCGCCAATGAATAAAAAATAAAAAAGATAACTGTGACTTTTGATCACACAATTCTGACTTTTTTCCCCTTGCAATTATGAGAAATAAAGTCGCAATTATGAGATAAAAAGTCAGAATTTTAAGATAGAATTTCGCAATTCTGAGAAATAAAGAATTGCAAGATATAAACTCTTTTATAAAGATATAAACTTTTTTTTTCTCAGAATTGAGACTTTTTTTCTCAGAACTGTGAATTTATATCTCCCAATTGGTTCTTCTCTCAGAATTGTGATATAAACTTGCAAATGCAAATTATAAAGCCCAGTTGCATGTTTATCTGACAATTCTGAGTCAGATTTGCAAGAAAAAAAATTTGTTTATTTCTCAGAACTGCAAGTTCATATTTCTTCTCACAATTACGAGTTTATATCATGCAAATCTGAGAAAAAAAGCCTGAATTGCAAGATGTTAACTCCTAATTGCGAGAAAAAAGTTTTTGAAAAATTTGAGATAGAAAGTCACAATTACATTTTTTTTTCTATTTAGTGGCGGAAACAGGCTTCCATACCAACCAGCTCTATGCAGAATAAATGTTATTATAAGTGTTTTGATTTTGACCTGTTAGCGAGTAGATCCACTCTCTCTCTGATGCGCTCTGAATAGATATTGTTCTGACTGATGAGGCTCTCTCCCGCCTCTATGACAGCTTTAATGCGGTGGAGGTTGATCTCCATGGTGGTGGTAAAGTCCTTGTGCTTTTTGATGGCTGCCTCCACCGTCTCCACTGTGGTGGGGAGCTCCACATGGGCCAGCGCTGACTCCTGAGGAGAGGAGAGAAAGACAGGGTGAAATACTGCATACAGAAAGCATCTAAAATGAGTCCAGATCAATTACACTTAAAGAAAATCCATAATCAGGGCAAATGGCAAGCTGTTGGTATTACTGCAATAATAAACACTTAGAAACAATATCAGTGCTCACATATTCTTCTGTGACGATTCCACAAATATTTTCTAACTCAATCAGTTCTACAGAAAGAAAAATAAAAAAAAAAAATAAAAAATCAAATAAACATTCATTAAAACATGTAATAAAAAAAATAATAATAATAATAATAATTATTTAAAAAATAAATAACTGTTTAGTAAATGTTCCCATTTAGAAAAGTGAAGCTCAAACAAACTTAAGGAAAAGTGGCTAATGAATGCCACTGCCATGTGTGTTTAGTGCAAACCAGTTCACACTCAATGGCAATGCAGATTCTTATTATGTACCCGCAGGCAACAGAAAGCAACTCTGGGCTTTTAGCAAACCAGAAAAGACAAAGCTTCTAACATACACCCAGACGGGTTTGAGGAAATGCATGTCCTCTGACATTTAAACCGCATTATTGCCGCAAGATATTCTTATGAAGTGATGACCCAACATAAAAGCAGCAAATGTCTCAGAATATGAACTAAACAATGACCTTAAAATGCCCTGATGCTCCTGACATTTACAGACGTGACCTGAAAAAGATCAGTCAGATCAGTTTTTGTCTCTTAATGGTCTGCTCTCTGACTAACAGAATGGAAAGTTGTACATGAAGTGTCTTAAATATCTCAGTTGTTTCTCCTAGACAGCAATGAGATCTAAACGAGAGCAAATGGAAAACTAACTTTTTTCTCATTTGCATTCATCTTTTTACTCAGGTTTTCCTAATTTGTTAGGGTGAACTGGTTTGGATTAAAAACACAGCAGTATTCAAACCTGCCATGTTTGTGATCAGTCATGAGGCACATGGAAACCAATGTCATTTGACCCCAGTTTCAAAAGAGATCTCAACAATATTTCAAACTGTGCTCTGATTGGCCAAGATATCAAAGTCTGCAGTCAAAAGTAAGACATTTCAATATGCTTCCATTCAAAACTTAAAGAATTTCATCATTACCCAATTGATATATATATATATATATATATATATATATATATATATATATATATATTTATATATATATATATATATATATATATACAAATTTTTAAACATAACTGCCCTGTTACTTTTCTAGCAATTTGTTCAATATAAAAAGTCATTTATTTGATCACAAATACAGTAAAATGGTCATATTATGCAATATTGTTCCAATTATTATAAAGTTTAAGCAGTACAACTGGTTTTAACGTTTATAATATTTTTAAAAGGGTCATGAACTGAGAAATCAAAATACCCTTGATCTTTTACCAAATAAGAGCACATTGTACTATAAAAACATCCTGTAACTTTCAGAACTCAAAACTCAAAAGTCTAAAATCAGCTTACATTGAAGCCAATCTGCCAAAACGACAATGTGCCACTTTATGACATAATAGTGTGGATTAGCCCCACCCACTGATTCGAGCACATAGTAGGTAAATAACAATATAAACAAAAAAAACTATAAAAATAAAACAAAAAAAAAACACTCTCCAAAGAACAAAACACTGAAAAACACAGTCTTCCATAAACAGGGTTTGCACTGCCTTCAGGGCTTCGCATTGCCATTAACACTTCACGATTAATCGAACGCGATTAATCGTGATTGACATGCACATTTTGTCAGTAAAGCCGGTTCTGTGATTAGTAGTAAATCTCCATCACCTGCTTTCAGGTGGAGCAGCATTTACTACACAGAGCCGTAGTTCTCTGACAAGCTATCAAGCTATGCAAAATCGCATTCATAATTGCAGACGATATAATCGTAGGATTATGAAAACGATGAAATCATTTGCGATAATGATAGCTGTTTGCATATCTTCTCAGTGAACTACGGCTCTGTGTAGTAAATGCTGCTCCATCTGAGAGCACGTGAAAATACCACATTTAATAACATGTTTTTACTCCAAACTTACTTCATTAGTCGAGATTAAGAAACAAAACATTCCATTATATCATGTGTCTACTAAAAAAGAATAATCAATGAAAACAATAAAACATTCTATTCTAACTAGGGCTGGCTATGGCGATTAGCATTTCATTATAGATATACATTATTATGATGAAAATTATAATAATAAAAACAGATAAACCATATACTGTATTGCCATAGTCGTGTGTATACAAATAATGTCTAACCAAAGAAAGATGAGAGGGTCTGTATTACTTAATATTTAGTGTTTGGCATTTCCTGGATTTCTTTTTTCGGGGCATATTTGGATTTTCAGCACGAGAGCGTCCTCTGGCTACAGATTATGGTGGGATATTTGAAACAGAAATAACAAGAAAGGTTACTCACTACAATATGGTGCAAACACATGTAACATTTAGGATGCTGTTGATATCAATTTTTGCCGGTAAGCTTTGTCCTTGACACGGTACAAGATGACCTTCAATCTAAAACATGAAATTTCTGAAATTGTTTTGTTCAAAATAAATATTGGTAAATTAAATACTAGGAGATTAATATGAAATAGGAAATATATAAACACAGTTTACTACAGAAAACTACAGTTCAGTTCAAACAACAACAACAAAAACATTAAAATGGTCCAAGAACTGGTAACTTAAACTGGGTTTGAACATACTGCAAAATAAAATTCCAGGACTTTCAAGGACTTGCACTACTTTTTGACTAAAATCAGATCTCACTTATTAATCAATACCATTATTATCTTTCAAATTCTAATAAATAAACTAATAAAACAAAATGGTACAAATAAAGTGTAGCACATGCAAAGAATGCAATGACTGTGGCAACTTTAACATTTGAAAGGATACTATGGCAATGTTATCGTTTTCCTTATTCAAACAGATTTTTTTTTCATGAATATATGATTGACTTGAAGAATAAAAGCTATGTCATACACTTGGAAAATTGTGAGCTTTATCACGCTCACAGGTGAGACAAAATGCAGATTCTTGGTTCACTAGAACGAGACAATGTTTTAATACTTAAAGAAATTTTCAAATGACAAAATATTTGTCTTTTAATAACAAAAAGTAAAACAATGCAGTTGTATTTTGAAATGTTTTAACTAATCTAGAGCTTAACTAATTATTTTGCTATTCAAGTAATCTGATTATTTTGACAAGTGAGTAATCTGATATTTTTTAGTAATACAAATAGAACTAAGTGGAAAAACAGGCTTTAATATGACTATATTTATAACTTATAACTTATAAGTAAAGATGAGGCAATAATTATTGGCCTCAAATAAAGTATCAAAACAAAATAATTTGGTTTTATTGAACAACACTGTTAATATGCCTATATTATAACAAATGCCTGCAGAGGGCGCCAACGGCCTGGTGATGTTTCATATGATTCAATGACGTTTAAATCCATTTAATTTTAATATCTGGCCACATGCAAAGTCAGAAACTTTTATTTTGAAAACGCAATGTACAATAAATTGCATATTTATAAATATTTTGATGTATTCTCCTGTGTTGGCAAAGGTTTAAATGATTTACGTTACAAACCGAGTTTTCCCAGATGAACGTTAAGCAAGCCAAACTCACAGCATATGCAGATGAAGAGTTAGCCCCTTTCACACATATCGTTCTTGTGGAGATGACGTGATTATTCTGAGCTGTTTACAAAGCTCTGCTGCTTTTTAAATAGCTTTTTTATGTAAATTTTACGCTAGATGGAAATCTATGACCATTGCGCATCACAGCTTTTTCAATGTGTCGTGCTCTAGACCCTAGAGTCAACAATCTGCCTTTATGTAAAAATCTTGATAACATTATAAGTAGACAGAGAATGGTACAAAATAATAAAAAGGCAGTTCATGACCCCTTTAAGAAATGCGCCTTGAGCAGCAAATCAGCATATTGGAATGATTTCTGAAGAATCATGTGACACTGAAAATTCAGCTTTGACTCACAGGAATAAATTACATTTTAAAACATATTCAAATAGAAAACATTATTTTAAATTGTAATAATGTTTCACAATATTGTTACTGTATTATTTTACTGTATTTTTGTTCAAATAAATGCACCCTCAATGAGCAAAAAAAACTTTTTTGTTTTTCAAACACTCACTCACACACACACACACAAATGTAATTATTCAAAACCTTTTGACTGGTAGTGTAATTACAGGAATAGTTTACCCAAAATGAAAATTCTGTCATCATTTACACAGCCTCATGTCATTCCAAACCTGTACAACTTTCTTTTTTCTGCGAAACACAAAATAAGATATTTTGATATTTTGAACAACATTGGACCACATTGACTTTTAATGCATGAGGTTAAGTAAATGATGGCAAAATGTTCGGAAGAACTATCTCTCTAAATATAACTACATTTAAGTTCTAAATCATAAATGAGATCTCCTTTAAGATTCATCATCTATGAAAGAGCAACCTCTGTGCAATAACATATTCAGGAATCAGAAATATCTTTCAAAACTGAACTGTGCAAATGACACAAAGAGGTGTGAGGGGCTTCACCTGGTTATTGAGGAAAGCCTCGGCCTGCTTGACGTCCCTCAGGAAGAGATGGAAGATGTGAGCTTGCACCAGCACTTCCCTCCTGCTCTCCCACATCTCCAGCAGTTTGTTCCAGCCCACGTCCAGCTTGTGCAGCCACTGCTGCAGAGCTCCATGAGGCAACGGCGCTTCATCATTCTCCAAGAGCTCATTCACAGCCTGGAGACGCTCGTAGTCCTCTTCGTACCTTCCGATCTCCTCCTTGAGTGCAGCGTGTTGGTTTATCAGCCGTTCTGCGTCCTCTAAAGCATTGGGAAGCTCATCTGAAGCAGCAGCTGTCTGAGTTTGTACCAACCAGGTGAGGAATGAATCCAAGTCTTGGATGAACTGTTGCAAGCGCCCAGCGACAGTTAAAGAGTCCTCACATCCTTGTAATGTACGCTTTAGCTCTTCCCACTCTACGCTGATGCCCTCAAAGGGAACCAGGATGTCTACAGCCTTGTCTGGATGGGATGTGGCGAGCTCCTCCGCTTCCTCCTGAAGGTGAAGGAGCTTGGGCTCGAGAACCGCCAGAGCTCCCTCCATGGTAGAGAGACGGCGCTGCAGCGCCAGAACGCTGCCCAGGTCACTGCCCACATACTGCGTGGCGTCTATGGCTTTCCGCTTGTCCTGAATCTGGGACTTGATCTCTGTGCATTCCAGTAAGTAGTTCTGTATGCGCAGGATTGAGTCCAGGTGATCTTTCTTCTGCTCGACCAGCTCCACGATGCGGTTCCACCTGTGATGTGCAAAAAAAGACAGCAATTTGGTAATTTGGCAAAATAGATTTTGAAGACACTTTAAACACTTGTATCTTTGTTAAAGTTCCATTTCAAATCTTGCTCCTTTTTTTTGTATGTTACTGTGCCTTATAAAGTGGGTATGTTCCGTCTTGCATTGTAAATGTGTAATAAAAAATGACTCTTTAATCACTGATCTCTGTTGGCTTTGTGGTCATCAATATGCTAGTGCACTCCTAAAAGTTGACAACATTAGCTTTTATCATACATAAGTGCATGTAAAATTTTCAACTTTTCTCTACCAGGAAAATGGCCCAAAATACTGATGACTCATCTTGTTCACAGCAGGGTTATTATAGTCCACTAAAGCTAAAACTAAAACTACTCATTAATCGAAATAAAATAACATTATCTTAAAAAAAATAAAAAATATATATTTTACTTTATAGAATGAGCAACATTTCTCATTTCCATTTACTTAATCTTGATGTACTAAAATAACTAAAAAAAAAAAAAAATATATGGACTATATAAATAAATATATGAATATAAATAATAAAATAACAATGGTTTTCAGGGATATACATGCAATTTTGTCCTATTAAATACTCTCTAGAACAGTGGTTTTCAACCTTCAAGGCCATTCATTGTCCTCAACAATATTTGAAGGCCCTCTATGACTAGTTTTGTTTTCAAAACTTCTTTTAATCTATGGGCTCTTATACTTTTTGTAAATTAAAAAATAATAACTAAAATAATTATAGTCGAAATTTAAATAATTGCATTTCCAAATTCCAGAAGTTTTAAGAGCCACTGATCTAGAATGAGAATGTACTTCTCACTGATAGGATTGTGATTTCACCAAGCAGCACTTGTTTCTTGAGCAACATTTTTGCTGGTTCTTGAACAATGTATCTATCAACCAAACAGGTTTTATTTTGAAGTTTTATCAGCATAACTAATTTACATTAATGCATTTAGCAGAATTTTCCATGCAGAATTTTCCATGCAACTCTACTATGATTATGCATGCACAAGAACTCACACTCTTAAAATGTTCCTAACGTTTACAAATGTGTCTGGTGTAGACAGGGTATTGGTGATAGATGATGATCAAATTATTAAAAAAAAAAAAAAAAAAAAAAACTAGTTGTACAAACTAAAAACTTCCTCTTTCAACAGAAAATATGTTGAAGAAATTGAGGAAATATTTTTTTGTCATACAATTTAATGAAAGGTGGGCCTATTTATATGTATTAATTCGAAATAACTTTGACTGCAAAATTTGTACTACATCCCACTGTTAAGTTCATGTTCACATCATTCTGTTACGATCTCGAGTAAGGCTTGGATGATGCATAATAAAAATGACTCGGTTCCAGAAAACATGACTCAGTCTGAATCATTCTCAAATCATGGACACACATACACACACACACACACACACACACACACACGCACACACGCATGCACACACACATCAAGGATCCACACACACACATGGGGATGAACAGCTCAAGGCCTGAGACACAATATCACAAATCAAACACAGAGTAACAACAGGGTATGCTGTAATGAAACATTCTTATAAATACACTGTGGCATGAAATATTGAAGAACATAATAGCTGTGAATGTGCCCACAGTGCTCTGTTTTGGGTCAGGCGTGCCCTGTATGTGGCAGCCACAGCAGATGGCAGCACACTGAGAGAGGCTATTTATGCCAAGGTCGGTCTAAAACGGATCACTGGAGTTTTTCACACATACGTCACAGCTTGCCAGTTTCAGTGAAAGCTTGTGAAAGCAGCAGCCCATTTTCTAAATACAACCATGTAGAGCCATGTGTTAAAAGTGATGAACAACAGCAGCATCAGGAATGTGCAGGCCTTTCTGAATGAAACCATTTCAAAATAAAACACAAATTACATCAACTGAAAACAACTACATATCAGGGTAATGAAAGAATAACATGGCATAAGAGGACGGAAATTAGCAATATATGAGAAAAAGACAAAAAGAACAATTGGCCAGAGATACCTGAACAGAAAACTATGATTTTTAATAATTAATTGCATTAATAAATCAATAAATAAATAATGCTTTTTTTGGTTTGAGTACAACCGTGTCCGCCCACTTTTCAGCAGCCTTGGTTACGGTTGGGTATATGTTAACTAATCATTTTCTCCATAGACATCTAAAAAAATATTACAGACAGCATTAAAATATTGATTTGAAGCAAAAAAATAAATGAAAATTGGGGGGGGGGGCAAAGGTAAACAAATCCATGAACTACAATCCCATGCAGCACTGCAAATGATGTCATAATATAAATATTTTTTATTTATAGTTTTTTTTATTTATAGTCATTAGTTATAAGTATAAATATACTTGTAGTATATGTATACACACACACGCACGCATACATACATACTGTACATACATACATATATATATATTAAGGCTATCGATTTAAAATGTTAATTTCATTAATCAGATATTAAAAAACATGTTAAAATTATTATTACATTTAATGCACCCACCTCGCCCAAACCTACTGTAGGTCATTTTTCATTTCATAACCAAGATATACAACCAAAAAAATTCAGGGCAGCAACTCAACTCTTAATGTAGCCTATATAATTAAGTTATACACCCCTAAAAATTTAAGATACTAGGGCAAAAATGCCCCTGATTGAGTTTTTGTCTCATATATTTTGTCTCATGAGTTTTTATCTGTACACAGGTTTGAAACAACATGTGGGTGAGCAAATGATGACAAAATTTAAATTTTTGGGAGAACTATCCTTGTCATACCCATTTAAACCCCATTAATGTCATGATATTATGTATGTATTTGTAACTGCAGTATAAATACATTCATGTCACCTTTGAGCTGCAACAAACTTGTCACTCATAATGTGCCTTTAATTGAAAAAGCGAGAAACTATCGTGCACTATATCAAATATTTTTTTCTATCGTTATCAATTATGGTGTATCGTTGATAAATACTGATACCATTTTATCGCCCAGCCCTAATATAAATATATGTTTTATATCTATCTATCCATAGATAGATAGATATAGATAGATAGATATAAAACAGGGTTTTTAAGGCTTCATGTGAGAAGGATCGATGTGTTGATTAAGTTCAAAATATGCTAATTAATGGAAGCATGTACTATTAACTAACAACCACAGAGCTCAAGGTAGGTTTATTTTGAAAAGTTTTTGTGCAATCTTTAAAAATCTCTGGAGAAACTGAAGGGAATTTTTACTTCCTTTTGGTTTTTACCATTAAATATGCTGAACAACATTATATGTAAAACAAACTGTATTTATGATGTGGAGTTACCTGCTGTTCAAGTGATCTTGACAGCCTCTGACTTCAGTAGAACTGGGATGACCGCTGTCTAAGAGCTGCTGGACGATCTGATTAACGTCTAGTATTCTTCCCATCAGGCTGTTCATCTCTTGGTCCAAGCTCTCAAACCTAAAATGCAGAAAATTTCCTTCTTAGATAAGAAGATATTCAACTGAAAATCACAGCTATCAATCCAATTTAGCACCAAATTATGCATTTGTATCCATGAAAACAACTTCATCTGTGGGTAATTGCAAAAATGCAACAAAGGCTCATTGGAAAAATGTATAATTCACTTTGGTTTCAAGATTAAATAAACACTACTGGCAGGAAAAAAAACCACCAACAACTGTTATGCCTTTTCACTCCAGTTATGATCACAACAGCAGATTATTGATTAATAAAGGCTTATTTTCACACGGTTCCTATACTATACGATAACAATACTATATAATGACCTCAAAACACTTTTACCATAGTGCATGATTTGTAAACCAACACATTTTACATTTGCATCACATAACCAGCTTCATATGCATGGCTTTTCTAACACAGTAAAGTTGCTCTATAGCGCACCTGGCTTGTAATTGCAAAGCACTCGGGTACAAATCCCGTGAAACACAAGCCGCAATAAAATAGCTCATGAAACCTTTAATTTTGCCTTAACAAATATGTTTTATCTCACATTTGCTTTCGTTGACACGATTGGTTAGATTTAGGGTTTAGGTAAATTATTTTAAAAAGTGACACAGCATTAACCTTTGTCGTGGCCTAGTGGTTAGAGAGTTTGACTCCTAACCCTAAGGTTGTGGGTTTGAGTCTCAGGCCGACAATACCACGACTGAGGTGCCCTTCAGCAAGGCACCGAACCCCCAACAGCTCCCCGGGCGCCACAGCATAAATGGCTGCCCACTGCTCCGGGTGTGTGTTCACGGTGTGTGTGTGTTCACTGCTGTGTGTGTGCACTTCGGATGGGTTAAATGCAAAGCACGAATTCTGAGTATGGGTCACCATACTTGGCTGTATGTCACGTCACTTTCACTTTTAGTGACACTTCCAGATTCTTGCCATCTATTTCAGATAAAACTGAACAGGTTTTCAGCACCACTCACTGGGCATTTCACTTTGAAAGTGTCACAAAGCGTGCAGCAAGCAGCGTAATATTTTAAAGAAATTATCCCAAAGGCACATTTTTCTAATGAGCCTATGTTGCAAAAATGTCTCTCATTTGCAATACTTGTGTGATTTCCAATGCAATGACATTTCTAAATATTTAAAAGACAAGCAATGCTCCTACCTGTGTGCGATCACCTCCACGTCCTCTAGTCTCTCGGGAACCTCCATCCTGTTCAGCCACTGCTCCTTCTCATCAATCCACACCTCACAGGCGTTCACCTCACTAAACATGCGATACACAGCCAGCGCGTCATGCAGCCACTGTTGCCGCAACACGGCAACTTCTGCCACCTCTGTGTAGAGCTGCTCCGTCTCAGCCATGCGCGCTCGCACCTCATCCAGCTCCCGATAATGCAACGGCAATGCAACCATGTGTTTCCTAAGTCCCACCACTTGTACGCGGTGTTTATCGACACTCTCTCGGACACCTCTGTGCTTTTTAAGAAGAGACTGCGTTGAATACTCATCATGTCCGAAGTCCTCACTAGAAACAAGCCGGTAAGCGTCCTGTAGCCAAGCTAGAAGATCGTCCGTCTCGGTGCTGAACTGAAAAAAGTCCAGTGCCTCCTGTAGGTTACACAGTCTCTGTGTGGCCTGGTCCTCAAGTCTCTTCCAGTCCGCCTTGACCTCCATCAGTCGCTCTTGTATTCCTGCCGTACCGAAGCTTTTCTGGGTGAGGATCTGCTTGCCCTTCTTCATGGTCTGCTGAAGTAACGCACGCCGCGTCAACAGCTCTCCAGCCACAGTTTTGTGCTTCTGCAGCAGTCGCAGGACGCTGCTCAGGTCTTTCCCGCAGCTCTGCGTGGCCAAGATGGACGTCTTCTCTCGGATCCAGTTCTCTGATTCCTCTACCTCCTGAAAGAAGGCCCAAAGCTCGCGTGAATCCTCCAGCTCCGAGTGCCGTTTTGCAGCCAGCTGCTTTAATTCTTCCAGGCAGGTGTTGACGTGGTTGACCCGGTTACAAATGACCTGAGGGTCACACGGCTGGTAACCTGAGAGAGAAACAGAGACAAGGAAAGGAGCTTTACTGATTTCACCCATTTGTTATTTAGTTGGCTAATATAGATAAAGTTTTGTCAGATTAGCAAAAATGATGTGATAGTCTTGTAAACACCAAGAAAGTGTTGAAAACTGCAAAATAATCAGTATGTTTTGCATCATTCGTTGAGAGTATTTATGAATTTATGGAGATACACTATAGCTGTATCATTTCTAGCTTGCTGCAAATTTTCTTTTAGTTTATATATATATATATATATATATATATATATATATATATATATTATATATATATATAATATATATATATATATATATAAATACATATACATACTATATATATATAAGAATCCTCATAAAAAATTTAATTTATTTTATAAAAAGATTAACAATTAAAAAAACTTATATAATAATAAAAACAAATAACATTTTTTTTTAATAAAAATCTTTTGAACAAACAAATGATAAAAGAATACAAAAAAAATTATATCACCATTTCCACAAGAATATGAAGCAGCATGACTGTTTTCAGCATTGATAATAATAAGAAATGTTTATTGAGCACAACATTAGCATATTGAATGAATTCTGAAGGATCACGTGACACTGAAGACTGAGGTTGAAAATTCAGCTTTGCATCACAGGAATAAATCACATTTTAATATATATGGAAATAGAAAACAGTTATTTTAAATTTTTATTAAAATAAGACAGACTTGGTGAGCTTAAGAGACTTCTTTTAAAAACAAATAAAAAACATTTTGCTCCTAAACCTTTGACTGGTAGTATATATATATATCTTTTTGTAAAAACAGAAGATTAAAAAAAAAGAAACTTAACATTTAGTTGAAAACTTAATATCATTTCTAGCAAATTATATATATATAAAACATGGCAAAGCAGAAAAATCCTCATGGTTGGGCTCTGAATCAGAGTGTGCACTGAATAGAGAGCAAACCAACTCCAGCCCTCTTGTGGCGCATTTTGCAAGTTACTTATGTCGTATTATTTTACATACTCTACCCTGCAAAGGTCTCTGGACATCTCAGTGAAATCCAGTAACAGTAACCTTTATATCACAATCTGCCATCACATTCTGAACCAGGACAGTGTCTCTGAATCAATATTCATCATGTTACTGTTTTAAGGCACTCTCACCTTCAATAGTGGTGAATTTGAGAGCTGCAGTGTTGAGGGTTTGAACTCTGTCTGCCTGTATAGAGATATCAGCCTCCTGTAAACTCTGTTTCTGGAGCATGTCCTCCACTTCAAGAAGATGTTTCCCGTAGTCTTTAGACAGCAGCTTAACCTGGAGTGAGAATATGTCAATTTGACTATTGCATGAAAATAGTGTTAAAACACAATGTATGTTTTTTGTGGTGGGTTTTAATCAAAAACCAAATCAAATTGGTATAGTCAACCCACCTGCATCTCCTCCATCCAATCGATCATGTAGACCATCTCTTGGAAGGTCTTCTGCAGGGCTAGGTTCTTCTCCAGACGGGCTTTACGCCCCACCACCAGCTCCTTCAGAAGGCTCCACTGGCCGTAGATGTTTTCTTTGCGCGCCAAGATACGTCGGATGTCATAGTACCCTTCTGACTCCATCTCAGTCGCCAGCTCCACCACAACACTGATGCGCTCCTCGTATGACCAGATGTCTGCTTCGATCGCCTCGTGTTTCTTCATGGCAGCTTCAACGGCTGGTAGGTCATAGCCGAAGTTATCCTGAGAAAATCACAGCACCCATTTAAGTCAGAATTTCACCTGTTTTATTTTACCCAGTTGTATTTTTTCTGTTCTGCACACCTGTGAGACGAGACGCTGGTTTTCATTCAGCCAAGCCTGCCTCATGGTGGTCTTATGATCGAATCGTTGAGCTAGAAGTTTTCCTGACGAATCAGCTCTCATCTAATATACAAGACACACTCCCCCTCCTCCTTCTCCACCCTCTCCAACCCCTCCCACGACAAAAACAAGAAAAACAAAAAACTAGGATTATTCTGTGAGACAATGTCAATAATCATACAATATTAATTAATTAATTAATTAATTAAATAATATATAAATATAATGAAATGTAAATAACTAACCTAAAAAGGTAAAAAATAAGTAAAAAAAAACTCCTACAACAATTAAATTAAAAAAAAAAAAAGTAAAAATATACACTATCTGTAATTATAAAAAAAATAGCAGAATCACTAAAAGTTTGACAATAAATAAAAAAAAATTTAATGTCTTTTATGCATACCAAGGCTGAATTTATTTAATCAAAAACACAGTAAAACAATAAAATTGTGAAATATAATTTAAATTTAAAAAGCTGTTTTCTATTCAGCATATTAGGATGATTTCTGAAGGATCATGTGACACTGAAGACTGGAGTAATGATGCTGAAAAGTCAGCTTTGATCACAGGAATAAATTAGATTTTAAAATATATTATAATATAAAAGGTTATTTTAAACTGTAATAATATTTCACAGTATTATGGTTTTTATTGTATTTTTATCAAAATCGGGACATTTACATTACATTAAAAAAATCTTAAATATTCCAAAACTTTTGACTGATAGTGTATATTTCCTCTTTAGGTCATTAGTTATAATTTCATTCAAATTACATGATATTAAATTTATATTTCTATATTTTCAAAAAATTCTGAAAGTGAATCAGCCCAGTTTTGGTAATACAAAAATACAAATTTGACACTGTAACAAGCTAAGAACCATATCTATTAAACAGTACATACCTTATTGATGTCTGAGATGAGTTTCCCATCATGAGGCATGTATGGCTTCTGATTGTTAGCTCTGAGCTTACTTTGGATGGTGAAAAGCAGCACCTCCAGGTTCCCTTTCTCCTGGAATCTGAACAAAAACAATCCACACCATAAATAACCACACAAACTGCAGTACATCTGTGCTGTCTGTGCTATACAACTTTCCATTAAAATCAGCACAGATACTTACTATTTCAGACCACATAACAAACTGTTTGTCAGTGTCACTGTACAGTAACTTCGGTCAATGAGTGTTAAACAAGCTACATTCCTCACAGTGAAAGTAACAGCTCTCTCAAGTTTCAGCACATTCCCTGATTGTGATATCTGATGAATGCAATGATAAGAACAAGTCTTCATGCCAAATGGACTAATGTAATTTACGTAAAGGGTAAGTTCACCCAAAAATGAAAATTAGCCCATGATTTACTCACCCTAAAGGCATGCTAGGTGTATATGATTTTCTTATTTCAGACGAATCCAATCGTAGTTATATTAAAAATTGTCTTTGATCTTCCAAGCTGTTTAATGGCAGTCAGTAATTACAATAATACAGCCTACTCGCGGTCAGACATTGAATAGCCATGGTTAGCTGCACAATCTGCCAATTATCAGCGAAATCCTTGTGAAAAAAAAACAGTTTGCAGGTAGTATGCTTTTAAAAAGAGTGCTTATTTCAGAAATAATATACTTTAAAACAATATAATCAAGTATGGACTGAATGTAATGTTCTCGCACACTTAATTGCATGTCATTTATAATTAAATGAAAATTATGATAAATGCAATTAGCTGAAAGTAAAAGAGTGCTTTTTAACCCACTTAAGTAGGACTTCATTACAACTTTATATATAATGTCATAACTTCTTCTACTGTCTACTTAAAATTATGTTTAATGTGTACTGCAGAATGTACTGACAAGCAATTTTGGTGGAATAAAATATACTTCAATGTCATTTCTGTTGTTCCCCCCAAAAATTGAAAATTCTGTTCTTCGTGTTGTTTTAAACTGTTGAACTCAAAAGAAGATTTTTAAAGAATTCATATAAACAAACAATTGCTGGTAGCCACTGACTTCCACAGTATTTTTTTCCATACTATGGAAGTCAATGGCTACCAGCAACTATTTGGTTACAACATTTCTTATAATATCTTCTTTTTTTGTTCAACAGGAGACAGAAACTCATACAGGTTTGGAACAATGACAGAATTTTTTATTTTTGGCTGAACTATCCCTGTGTGTGTTAAGTGTGTTAAGAAAAGTCATGAAAGTGTACTCTCTTTAAGTACATTTAAGTGGCCCTTTATTTCATTAATATTATATTATCAGCACTGCAAGTACAGTTTAAAAAAAAATGCACTTTTAAGATTTGAAGTACACCTCAAGTGCACATTCAATTTAAGCGCACTTCTTTTTTACACTGGTAGGAACACCTTTGACCAACAATACAGTGACTAGTCTCCTTAAATGGTAGTGTAAGAAAGCGCTGAAAGAACCAGATGATTCACAGTCATAGTTCGATGATGATTCAAACATAGTTTGAGTATTTCTCTGGTAGTCATGGATCGTCTGCCAACACTCAGACCTCGGTTTAATTTATTCTCTCTTACTTGTTAGGCTTCTCAATGGTGCAGTAGGTGGTAAAGGCTTGAAGCTGTTGCTGAACACCCGACAACGAGTTTGCAAACTTCTGGTTGCTAATGATGCTAATGGTTCTCTCAATCCACTCTAACAGGTCGGACGCTAAAGCCTCGTAACGGCGAATGATCTTCTCAGCTTCTATAGCATTGTCCAGCACCTAGAAAGAGGAAAAATGTGCATCTGATAACACAGTCGAGCTAATTCACATGAAACAATAATGTATTTAGCGTTATCAAACATGCACAAAAACACATACTACCTTTCCAATTCTCTTCCCTTCTACAATAAGTGCCTTCATTTTGGAGAAATAATGATAGTAGGATACTACATAAGTGATGATGGACTTCTCATCTGGATTCTCTGTGTTTACATCTGGGTGGGAGAAAATGGTTAAAGTTTTGAGTGATCATTCAGCTATTTAGCTGAATCACTATAACAACAAATATCAAATCTCGGTCTGAACTAGGGAATGTAAAGATTCACACTGTATTAGCTGTAGTTAGTGAGAGTAAAATGCTGTTCGTTACCCTCAGGGTCTAGTAGTTTGGTGAGTCCGAGGCTCTGCTCAGCTATGTTAAAGGCTTGCTGGAGGTTGTGTGTTGCATTGGATCTGGTCAACTTGTGGAATTCAATTAAATCAGGCCTGTGAAACATGCAAGCAGGAATCAGCTCACATAACAGCCTCTATCAATGTTGTGAATGGTATAGTCAGTATGATGTGTATCTGTCTGACCGCTAACCTGTGCCTGTGAATAAGAGCGTTGAAAGCCAGGCCATCCCTCCAGCAGGTGGTGAAGTTGTGAATGTTGACCTCTGGGTACCTGGAGCAAAACACCAGAAACACATCACAGCATCGTCAAAGACTTCTCACGCACAGCGACATCATGTCTATTTCTCTGAAGGCCCAAATAATAACATACACTACCAAACACTATCGCAATTTTGTAATAATTCTGATTTTTCAAATGTTTTTGAAGTCTAATGCTCATCTTTGCTGGTTTTATATGATCAAATATACAGTAAAATACAGAAAATCTTATTGAAATTAATATGAATATATTTTAAATGTAATTTATTCCTATGATGAAAAAGCTGAATTTTCAACATCATTACTCCAGACTTCACTGTCACATGAACAATTAAATGAATCAAAAGTGACAGGAGTAAAGACATTTATAATATATCTCAAATAAATGCAGTTCTTTTAAGGGGGAAAAGAACTTTTAAATGAAGTCAATGGTTAGAAGAGTCGGACTCCCAATCGAAGGGTTGTGAGTTCAGTCTCGGGCCGGCAGGAATTGTGGGTGGGGGGAATGTACAGGTTCTCTCTCCACCTTCAATACCATGACTAGGTGCCCTTGAGCAAGGCATCGAACCCCCAACTGCTACCCCTGGGCGCCGCAGCATAAATGGCTGCCCCCTGCTCCGGTGTGGTGTGGTTCACAGTGTGTGGTGTGTGTTCACTGCTCTGTGTGTGTGCACTTCGGATGGGTTAAATGCAGAGCACGAATTCTGAGTATGGGTCACCATACTTGGCTGAATGTCACGTCACTTAAAGTGCCACAATTTCCATAAAAAAATGGTTTTCCTCACTGATAATAAGAAAAAATTAAATAATTGAGCAGCAAATCAGCATATTAAAATGATTTCTAAAGAATCATACGACACTGAAGACTGGAGTAATGAGGCTGAAAATTCAGCTTTGATCACAGGAATAAATTACATTTTAAAATATATTCAAATAGAAAACAGTTTATTTTAAATTGCAATAATATTTCATAATATTAGTGTTTTATTGTATTTTTTGATCATATAAATGCAGGCTTGGTGAACATAGGAGACTACTTTTAAAAACATTAAAATACCTTAATTATTCCAAATTATTATTTTTACCAGTAGCGTATGTATAGTATGACTGTCCATGGGTTGGTTATTTGGGATAGATTTATAGATGTTACCCTGCTGTTTTCATCTGACACCACAGAAGAAGAGCATCTTTAGCGGAGCGTGTCTCTCGGTTGTCCTCCGTCTCAATCTTAATCACCTGGATCTGTTAGGAATGAGAAACAACAATAAAAAAGTTACTGCAATCTGAAATTTACAGACATTACATGGTTGTGTGCTCTTTAAGGGACCAGTCACTGGCTTTGCTTTCCCTACTGGGATCATGAAGCCAATAAACGTCATATTTATATTTCAATGAAGCAAATGACAGTATACCAGGAGGACCATGGAGTATCCCAATCTTCAGAAAAGGGCCACATCTTGGTTGTTGTTATTTTTGAAGGGGAAAAGTCTTTTTTTTTTTTTAAATTTCTAATGAAATGGCATAACAATTCCCTGAAGCAGTAACAACAAAATCATATACTTTTTTTTTGTTGCTGAAATGTTAGGTAATTTAGATCTTATTCAAATCTTATTTAAATTTCATTTTGCAATTCATTTCACTGTGAGTGTGTGTTTCTGTATAGGAGTGAACCTTTTGCACTCTGGATGTTTTATAATCTCATTGCTTTATTATTATATTATAATAATAATTAAAAAAAAAAAAAAAAAAAATTACCCCCCCCCCCACACACACACAGAGTGCATATCTAAAAAAGTTACCAAGGTCTGAACCACTCAGATTGACAACAAACTAAAATGAAATCAATCAAAAATGTCTGAAAAGCTCATAAGGGTTAAAGGGATAGTTCACCCAAAAATGAAGACTGGTAACCAAACAATTGACGGTAACCATTGACTTCCATAATATTTTTTTCATACTACGGATTGTACAGAAGTCAGTGGCTGCCAACAATTGTCTGGTTACCAACATTCTTCTTCTTTTGTGCTCAACAGAAGAAAGAAACTCATACAAGGTCTGGAACAACCTGAAGGTGAGTATATGAACACAGAATTTTAATTTTTGGTGAATTATTCCTTTAAATTACATTTTTATATTTGCTAACGAAAATTGTGCTCATCAGTGCAAGAGTTGTATCCATCGTGCTTAGGTGTTTGAGTGGTTGATAGGACCTTGCTAGGAAGATGCTAGGGGGTTCTGGGTAGTTGCTAGGTGGTTGCTTACTGGCCCAAGTCAAAAGAGCCCACCTTCGATCTCAATGATATTCAGGTCTCTCCTTCAATGAAAGTTTATGAGATACAATGACATTAAAGGTATACATTCATTCATTAATTCATAGAATTACCATATCATATTTAATGTGATTGCATTAACCTAGTATCTGTGGTTTACTGGCCTTTTCTGTCATCAGGCCACAAATATCATATTGTGCTCAGTGTCGTCTCATCAATACATATGACAGCAATTGCACCAGTTTTGTCATTTTTGACGTGATACATACTAATGAGTGGCACAAGGACACACTCTCACAATATCAGGCCTTACAGTGTGAATCAAACACACACACACACACACACACACACACACACACACACACACACACACACACACACACACACACACACATACACACAAACATCCCCAGCATATTACAAAACTACAGCGTCCCAAGATCATTCGTCATATTGAATTTCTTGCATCATGCAGTTAATACATGATCGATATCTACAACCTCAAAGAACTGCACTGCAAAAATCTGTATTTTAGGCTTGTTTTCCATTAAAAACATCCTTAAAACAAAATAAATTAGCTTGAGAAGCAACATTAGGTTAGATAAGAAGTCTTTTTCTCACAGAATATATCTTAAGTTATGTAATATTTCTCTTATAGGCGAAACTGTTTTTTTTCTATAAGCATAAATTAAGAATTTAGAAAGGCTTATGCTTAAAACAAGAGTATCACAATTCTACAAAGGAAAGACAGGAAATGTAAACAGATTTATAAAGAATAACATATAACAAGAGAAGGCAAATATTAAACCTCCATCAAACTAGTGTAGCCTAAGTAGTGATGTATAGTGCTACATCTGTAACATTTCTGGTCCACAAGATACTTAAGTTTGCATGTTTCTTTTGCCTTATAGCTTTCCCATCTGCCCTCTTCCTAATTCCTCCCTCTCTCTCTCTCTCTCTCTCTCTCTCTCTCTCTGTTCGGCTGCTGCAGTGTTGGGCCTTACCTGCTGACTGGGCAGAGTGAACTCCAAAAGAGATGGGGAGGGTAGGAAGGAGATAAATAGGGGAGCAGAGATATTCCGGCATATATGGAGACAAGATATAATGTGGAATATCAAGGAGGGAGGCGGGAAAATGAATGAGAGAGATGGGAAGAGGAAGAATCACGAGAGGACGAGAAGTGAGCGTGAACGACAGCCCCACCCCGCGATCTCTACGGCACACTCGGTGGATCGAGTGACAAGCCACCTCTCTCCGTCCCTGCGTCCAGAATCACCACAGCATCAGCTTACTGGGCTGCAGTCAAACGGCATTCTGGGTAACCTGCCACTGCTTTACTGACGGAGCCAAGAGATGACAGGCCATACAAACCAGGAGCTGCTCTGCACTTTGTACTTACATAGACACACAGTGCTTTAAAATATTCAGAGAGATGATGGAAGTGAGAAAATACAAGCCTGGTTTCCCTTGTGAAAATAGAGTACAGTTTCACATTTGAAAAGCACTCGTCACCGTCCCACTCATAACCTTCTTATTTTAATTAAAAAATGTAGGTTAGATAGGATAAACAAATAAAAATTGACCTACATTTAACTTTCTCGGCCTATACGGTTTCCTTAAGAGCCATATTTATCAGGACTGGGTTTTGACACAAATTTCATGATTCGACTGGATTCTCTTTCACAAGCTTGTGATTCGATACAATGTCAATAATTTTAGATATATATCAGGTACAGTACATAACTATTTTTCTCAAGGAAAAAAAAATCTCTCAACTAATGCTGTAAAACATACATGAGAGTCAGTTGGTACTACATATATGATACTATAATATTGAAGGTTAAAATGAATGAAGTTTTTACAATAAAGTTACAGTTACACAATAATATTTCTACTTCAGTTTGTTTTTTGGAAATATAAACATTTAAATGGTGGCTGTCATAAAAACTTGATGGATTTATTCAAACAAATTAAACACTGAAGAACAGTAAAAAATATAATGAATATGTTATATGGTGCATACATTAAGCAAAATGCCCCTCTCTACAGTTCATTTTTATATCTGACTAATGAGTTTATGGTCACTGAATGTTTTCTGAGGTAAATGTGACGTTACGTGACACTGTTTACAACCTGTTATATTGACGTCTTTGCGTGGCTGAAACACTGATTGAGACAGGATACGGATTGTAAAGTTGTACTCTTTCTTTTAACTTAACTTCAGATGTTTAGTCATGATTATTTTGTGCTGAAACTGGTATTAATGTGGAGGAGATGATCGGTTCACGTGCACCACGCGCTGCAGCGTCTATTGAACCGAGGCACTACAGCGATCTGTCACTCCACATTAAACAGCATTTATTGTTTTGCAATACAATGGACAGAATTTGAAATCTAGGACTTTGTTTCATATTAAGAGTACCAAAACACAATGCTTATTGCGATTTATTAGATGGGAAGTACCTCAATGTTCCATCCATTAACTGAAAACAGACTAGACTAATCGATTCTTGGGATTTAATAATCGATATCATTCTGTAAAAATGAGAATCGATTATTATCGAGATATCATTATTTTTTACCCAGCCCTAATATTTATATTTTTAGACCTGCAACCTCTTTTGAAATAGAAGTAGACTTAAGTGCATGCTGAAAATTAAATAAAAATATATTATCATTTAGGCCCATATATTATAAATATGTCTATTAATATCTAATTATAATTATATCTTGTATATTATAATTTATATTAAATGCGGTTAGTTAAGAGGTGCTTCAGAGTGCTTTTTTGAGCCAGTTAAGTAGGACTTAATTATTATATGTAATTTCATAATATCTTCTGTTGTCTTTAAAATATGGTTAAAGTGTAATGCAGACAAGCATTTATTATACACTACAATGTACTTTAATATCATTCTATTAAAACTTGTGTGCCATGTATTTAGACACATTTGAAATTCTATTTGTAACGGTGAAGTTGCAATTTAGTACATTTAAAATATACTAATTTAGTAAATCATTTAGAACATATATTAATATAGTACACACATTATATATATATATATATATATATAATATATATATATATATATAGTACATATATATATACTGTATATATTTCATAACTTCAAATGTAATATCAAATAACACACTAGTTAAAATTATAATCACATACTTTATATGGGCTTTAGAAAGTTAGTCAAAAACATTAAATAAATGTACTTCTTTGAAGTATGACAAAAGATTCTTAAAACATAATTTAAAATGTACTATAAAGGATTTTTTTTATATGGCATTGTTGATGTGCACTTAAGTGTGCTTAAAGTGTACTTAAGTGTGTTAAGAAACATAAGCATGAAAGTGACTCTATGTAAGTGCACTTAATTGGCCTTTTATTTGATGAATATTATAATAACTGCCAGTTCCGTTTTTAAAATATATAATTTTAACATTTCAAGTAGATATCCAATAGATATAGTATTGTATAGATATACAATTAAGGACACTTCTTTTTCACAGCATTGCCCTTGGTCAAAGTTGAATGAGAGCTTGGCAGAGTCATGGACTAGTTCAACCAAAAATGAAAATTCTGTTCATAAAATTCATAAACCCTTTTGCCGTTCCAAACCACAAAAAGGAGAACTTTAGCACTCTTCCCAAGCTGTTTTTCTTCATACAATGACAGCATACAGGGACAAAGGGCTGCAAAACCCAAAATGACAGCCATTTAGGACAAGGCCTTTGACTCAACTGTATTTTGCCAACTCCACCTCTATCAGTACTGTATACAGTACAGTACATAATGTAGGTATTGACAATCGGCCATCCAGACACGGGCACCACACAGACAGTGATCACACACACAGCAGGGACCATAAAGTGCAGACAGGGATCAAACACCCCCACAGGGTCCAAACATGCCCACCTCTTTACAGATCAGACTGCATCAGATCACATAAATCCAGCGCTAGTCAATGATAGCATCCTGGATAAGACGACCCAGGGATCAGTACACAGAGCAGTCCCAAAGCAGTCTCAAGAAATCCACGCAGCTCTTACCTGGAAGCGGAGGATGATGGTCCAGATGAGGCCGAGAGTGAGGCGGTGGTTTCCATCAACTATATCATGAGAACCAACATTTTCTAGATGAACCCTCTGTTCTTTGAGGAACTGAAGAGCCTTATCCACATTCTCCAAACAGTGAATCCTCATCCTGCCTCTTGTGGGCCGAGGTTAAAACAAAAACATATTATAACAAGAATGTGTCAGAAACGCGTGCTTGAAGCTTCCTGTATTCAACCTTTGAAAGACAGTTTATGAAGCATAGCATGTAGGCTGAATCAGGGTGATTGTCACGAATTAAAACTAAAACTATTATAAATAAACATTTCTGTTACTTGAAAAAAGCTGAAATAAAAATATGAATATTTATTATTTTATTCAAGCTTATTCAAAATATTAAAAACTGTGATAGTATATAAATAATATTAAAATAACACTGGGCTGAATCAAATCTTAGAGCAAGTTATTAAAAGAAAAACGCTTTTCTGAAGTGCCTCCACAATCCTGGGTGTTTTTTTAAGATACTGCTATGTGTTGCTAGGTTTCTGGATGGTTGTCAAATCACCAGCAAGCAAAAATATTAGGTCCAGTCCCACAGAAAAGTAAGAGCAAAAATCTCCTAATTGAGTCAAAGCATCTAAGGTATTTATCTGAGTGGGGCTCAATCCAAATAGTACAGCAAAAGTGTTAGTGATACTAGCAAGCAATAGTAATAATAGCACTCAAAAATATGTCACCAAAAAAAAATAAAAAATAAAATTGGTTTTAGCTGAAATAGATTTGGAGGGCCGAAATCAAACTGTGCTGTTTAATTAGTGGCTCTCTGATGACGCTTTTTGACTGTGTCAGCATCTATAAGCTACAACTGGTAAACATCAGCAGCAATACAGTAGTGATACCGTATGTACATTAGTTTGGCTGAAATATGGAGAGGCGGCTCACTGCAAAAATATCTGGTTTAATTTATCATCTTAGACCATGACCCCTTGAACAGCAGAACAAGTTTTTTACACAAATTTAATCACCAAAACTTTATTTTAGGTTATCGGCTAATTAATATCAGTTTTAATGTTTCGACCAAAAAAGTTATTAGATGCATGGCTAATACTAATTATTTACGCAAAATATGTCAAATTTAAAAAGTGGAGAAAAAAAAAGTATAAAATTGGAAAAAAGTTTGTTCAGTTGAGAACTCACCAGCAGCTCTCCTGACAGCACCTCCAGCAGTCTGATGAGCATGTATCCGTCTCTCAGGTCATTATACAGGTCAGAGATACGGCAGGACACACGGGCCAAATGAGAGTTCACCCACTTAGTAAAGGTTTTCTTCTGGACTGCGTCTCTCTCATCTGATAAGTTACAAAACAACAAACAAAATGTATTTATTTATATTAAGGATACATGATATCGGTACAATATCGGTTATCAGATGATATTAGAGTTTTCAGTCAGTTACATTTAGATTAACTTTGCCGTAGTATTGTTTAATGTTAATCTTTAAAAAACACTAATGATGCTGTTAAATATAATCTTTAGCAAATCTCAGAATTCACATTTATTTTGCATACTGTACATTATAATGTTGATTTGTCTAAATCAATTAGATATTTGTTTTTAAGTTTTTAGTGTTTTATTTTTGACAAAGTGTTACAGAATTTTTATTTTAAGCCATGTATTTTTTCTCATACATAACAAGAATATGGGTGTTGAAGAATATCATATCCCTAATATATACACTACCATTTTAGTTTGGGGTCAGTTTCATGAATATTTTTTTTTAAATTCTCTTATGCTCCCAAAGGCTGCATTTATTTAATGAAAAACACAGTAATATTTTGAAATATTACTACAATTTAAAATAAGTGTTTTCCATTTTAATGTGATGCAAAGCTGAATTTTTAGCATTAATACTCCAGTCTTCAGTGTCACATGATCCTTCTTATTACTGTCAATGTTGAAAGCAGTTGTAGCTGCTTAATGTTTTTGTGGAAACCAAGATACATTCTTTCAGGATTTTATGATTAATAGAAATTTTAAAAGAACAGCATTTGAAATAGAAATCTTTCGTAACATTATATATTTCTTAGCTGTCACTTTTTTGAACAATTTAGGGCATTGTTGCTGAATAAAAATATTCATTTCTTTAAGAAGAAAAAAATTAAATAAAAACGCTGACCCCAAACTTCTGAACATTATACAGTGTATGCAGTATAAGTTCAAAATATAGGCACATGCACAGGCACAGATCCAGCAGATCTTCTACTCACCTGCTAGTGCTTTGATGCGGGAGCACTCAAATAGTTTGGCACTGGTGGTCTCTGTTTCCCAGAATCCTGTGCTTGCAGGCCTGTTGTTGTTGTTGAGCTGTCTCTGGGCCTCAGCATTGTCCAGGTCTGTTGAGGCATTGGCCATCGCGCCTGCTTCCTCAAGCAGCCCTGCATATAGTGTAGTAAAAGTCAGTTTCCACAGTACCACCCAAACACAAACCTAATAGAATCCAAATCACAATTCTTAAAGATATAGATTTCAGATTCAGTAGATACAGACAAGGAGACAAGGAAAAATGAATAGGAGAAATGGAAACTGGACGTGGCAGCTAACCTACGTGACTTCAGCATTTAAAATAACACAGCCAAATGCATTTTTGACATTTTATCTTTTTTTGTGATTTCAATTTATTGCTGATTTGTCATATGTTGTTGAAAAGTCAATTTGGCAAGTAGTTTTAGTCTTTTAATGGTTGATGGACAGATGAACATGAATCTGGCAATGGTGTGTTATGTTGGTTCTTGTGCTAAAAGCGGTGCTTAAAGATTAATGGCATTTGAAAAAGCCACCTACACTAAACTCTAGCCTAAAAATAACCGATAATGTTAACAAAATCAAATGTGGCATAAAAACACTTGCAACCATGCCACTTTAGCTTATTTCTACATGTGTTTGACCTTTATTTTATAAGCTTACTTGTGATTTGTGCTTCACAGGACTCATACCTACATGCTACTAATGCTGTACCGGGTGTGCTACTGAGCAAGGTTACTATATCAGAAATGAAATACATATGGAACTGGTTATGTGATGCAAATGTCAAAATGTACAAATCTTACAAAAGAAAGTTGTTTTAGAAAAGTAAAGAAATTGTTTTAGAAAGATGTTGTTGAAGTAGTTTTATTGCCTCTATTCATTTAATCTGGAAACTGCTGTGAATTGCTTGACTTTTCTTTACCTTTGAAACACAAATGAAGATTTTTTTTTCAATCTGAGAGATTTTTGTGTCACCATTTTAAGTCTTTTCCATCAAGTCTTGAATGCTTTAAAAAGTTAATAAAGTGATCATACAACTAATCCATATGAATCGAGCTGTGCAATCAATGTGAATAATATGTGAATAAAAGGCTAAATGAAAACTATTCATCATATAAAACAATCATACATCTTCAGAAAGATTGGATTATACCACTCCATTCATGTGATTAATTTTACTAACCCTTAAAAGTGACTTTGAGTTTGAACACATAAAGCTACAGAAAGGTTGACCAAAATACAACCAACTACAAAAAGTAACTGAATTTAAACTTTAATAAAAAAATGTATGTGATTTTGTACTGTTGGGTTCTGATAATTGTGTTACATCTAGTGCACTTTATTCTCATACAAAAGTATCTAGTGTAACTAATTTAAGATGAAGAGAAATGTTCTTTTTGTGTTTATTTTAGTCACTTCAAGTAAAGAGGTGAAGTTCAGTGACTAATGGATATATTTACCATTTTCACTTTCTGTTAAGATAAACTGCACACTTGATCACCCTTTTACTGCTCTTGGGACTGAGCCTACAAGCTTCCTACAGCTTCCGTGAAGTCTGCTTTGTAAGGCACTATGAATTGGAATTGGTGATTGGAACACAGCCATGGTTCCTGACCTGTAAACTAATGTAGTGTCTATATGTGCAGTGCAAGCTAGCTTAACAGGTGTTTTGCATCGCAGTTATTAACCTTCTATGTTATCTAATGTAGCTCAGAAATGCTGCATTGGCTATTCAGTGATTTGTTTGATGAGTCAGATATTCCTGTGAAACCAAAACAAATATCTGTCCCATTTTCCCTCAAGCTGATGTACAGTAGCTTCATGAGAGGGTGGCGTCAAGTGACCTTTTTTACAGGAATACAGAACAACTGGGTCAAATCACCTACCAATGTAAGACAGAGCAGTACTCTTTTTCTCTTTTTTTTTCTTCAGCGTCTTGATAAGTGAATTTAGTATGAATGAATTTCTAATAGATTTAGGAGGCTAATCCTTCACCCCATCCCCCTTCCAGAAGCCTTTCCACTGTCTGCCAGTGAACAACCAGACCATCATTGGTGTGCTGTGCGTCATATGTGCTGTTTCATGAATTTCCATCCATACAGTCACTGTTCTCATGGTTATAAACAAACACAGAGAGTCTTTGACAGGTGTTCTCCTCACACGCTCATTGAGATTTCAGTCATTATTATCTTGAGAGAATGCAGCACACAAATGCACAGCGTTCCCCTCCCCCAGTACTCATAAACCCAAAATCTCAACAGCCCCATCCCCCATAACAGACACACACACACACACACACACACACACACACACACACACACACTGTGGTTTCGGACATCCTGACAAATATTCCAAATGGCACATCATGAGATAGCAAGAGATACGCTGAATTTATGTTTTGTGTGACAGATTTATGCCATTCTTTCTTATTTCGAATATTTTTTTGCATTAAATACATTTTCATATTTGATTTGTACATATATAAATGTGCGTATATATTAAAAAATATATATTAAGCAGGTGTATTAAATGGCATGCCAAGAGATATGCTGAATTTGTTTTGTGCGACAGGCTTATGTAATTCTTTTTCTTCATTTTTGCATTATATACGTTTTCATATTTCACTTGTACATACTGTATATATTTCTATTTTTGCATTATATATATTTACATATTTTTAAATGTGTGTGTGTGTATATATATGTTTGTATGTATGTAGGTGTACACACACACATACACACATTTATATGTACAAGTTTAACATCTTTTTTTAAAAATCCTCATTGTTTAAACAGATTCAGCTTATATTTGAAAGTGTTTCAGATGTTTCACAGTTGGCCTAATTTCTCAGATTCTTCACAAATCGTGAGATGGGCCATGTGTTTTATGTAAAAAGGAATTCATCTCTTTAAGGCACGCTGACATTTTACCCTTTTGTCACGGAGGAAAATTCACAATCACAATCCACTCGGCACATTCTTTTGTAATATCATTTGATTTATAAATGTATTAATAACACAAACCAAAAATAGACTACAGAGAGCTTGCAAAAATAATTTTTAGAACAAATTGTAAAAATGAAAATTCTTAAATACTCTCTACCAATAAGCAGAAGGGGGCTTTTTTTGAGATACAGCATCACCCAAGAGACAGCACAAATTATTTCAAAATGAATGCCAGTTTCAAAGGAATGGGTGAGAGATATATGTACATTTTCCTATCACATTAAACAAGTTTATGAAATAGATTAAGCACTGCAGTACCACCACTGGAATGTCAAATTAGTCGAGAATTTTATTAAAACAGAAATCTTCAACAAATGAGTTTGAGATTTAAAAATAAAATCTATAAGCCAACATTTGTAATTTATTTCAGAGTAATATATGGATCTTGCTAAAATGATCCCAAACACATAATATTAAAATGCAAACCTGACCTAAATATTACTCCCACTTCTGAGAAAATACACCCACAAAGTCTATGAGCTGTTCAGCACAAGCTCATAAGTGTGATCTCTGGTGCTTGTTCTAATTCCTCTTAAGATGGTGTTCCACAATCTCTTCTTTATTTGCAGCCTCATTGAATTAAAGGCACACTAAGCAAATTTTGCCAAACGATGCTGATATTTAAAAGCACCAAAACAAACAAGCCCATACCCCAACGGGACCTCGTCCCCATTTTGATAGCTCCGCCCCACACGTACACAACCCTGGCAACGATGATGGCAGAATCTTCAATGTCTGTCAGCCGAGGGTACGATGTAGTAGTGTGTGTTTTAACACTTTACCTTCCCGCTACTTGAGTTCTCTCCACCGTTGGAAAGCTGCTCCAATATCTGCGCAAAGCTGACCTCATACGTAATTCCCCCGGAACTGCTTAGCTTACAACAGTGAGCACAAGCTAGATTGAAGTGATTATTAAGTTTTGAATATGGATATTTTTCTTACAAAAAAACACATTAATTCACTACAGGAGGCCTTTGTTCTCCCCCGGTGCCTTGTGAGACACTTTTTTTTATGGAAGGGCGCTTTTGGACTTAGAAATTCATTCAGTTTGCACCTATAAATATATCCCATTATTTATGTAAAAAAAGTACTCTTTTTAAAAGTATGCTTAAGTGTATGTCATTTTTCACAAGAAAATCTTAAAGAATTTTCTTGATGCCTCGGGGGTGAGTTAAACGAAGCCTAATTTTCATTTTTGGGTGAACTAACCCTTTAAGTGTAGGATCACTGAGAATCAAGCATATCAGAGAGAACTGTGACATACAACTTGTACAGGAATCCCCACATATCTATATTATGGCACAAGAGTAGCTCCATAAGTTCCATCAGCAAAGCCCATAAACATCAATTTTCAATTGGTCTGATAAACATAATGTTGTTTCCTCATATTTTGACATATTTCCTACTGAAACAGGAAGTTGGGGTGGGGTTTATCAAAAGGACACATTAGGACATCAATATTAATGGGCTTAATTTTTATAAAGACAGAAGCCTTTAGTTTTATATCACACTGGAGCAAAACCTCACTTGAAAGCAATTAACCAATTTTTAAAAATGTGAAAAAATGTGTAAAACTTTCAAATGTGATTTTCTACTTTCTATTGCTAATTGTTCATTTTCCAGAAGAAAAAGACTGTAGTATTCTGATAAATACTAATTTAGTTAACTTTTTTCAATCTCAAATCTAAAATACACTGACTAAAAGACAAACTTTTTTATGTCATTGGATCTTTACTATTCTTTAAGATTTCCTTGTGAAAAATGACTTAAACTTAAGCATACTTTTAAAAAGTAATAATGGGATATATTTATGGGTGCAAACTAAATGTAATTAAATAATAATCAAACATAATTTAAATAAATATAAAAAACTTAATAATTAAAACTATTTAATAAATATATTTAAAACTAAACATTACTAATAATGTCTCAATTTAATAAATTTAAAATATATTAACTTAATAATACATTATTGTAACTACACATTTTTAATGATGTTGCAATTTAGTACATTTAAAATATATTAACTTAATAATACATTAACTTAGTAATGTAATAATGAATAACACACTACAGTTAAAACTATAATCAAGTAGCCTATTTCACATGTGCTTTAGTATGTTAGTCAACACATCAGAAATACTTATTTAATTAACAAAAGATTATATCATAACATATAAAATATACTTTAAAGGGGTCATCGGATGCAGAATTCACTTTACAAGTTTTTTTGAACATAAATGTGTGTTGGAAGTGTGTGTACACATCCATCCTATAAAGATAAAAATCCACCCAGTGGTTTTTTTAAATCCCTATTTTAAAATCGCCTCTCTCAAATCAGGCTGTCCTGAGATTCCTGTCAGAGTGACGTAGTTCTGCACAGGCCCCTCCCACGATGGTTGAGTGACAAGACCGTCTTACCTTAGACCCGCCCTGAGTGAGCTGTGAGCTTTGAGCTGTCCGCCATTGTGTCGACAAGAATGTCTCCTATTAAGCGACTGAGGTGTTCTGTTGTTGGATGTAATAATGAACATAGCAGTCGTCATTTACTCCCGACATCTGAGCTGCTGAAGATGCGGAGGATTAACGTTACTTTAGTTTTGAAGGAAAGTCGCCGATCACGATCTGCTTAAATGCATCTGTTCACGTTAATCATTCGTGATTGAGCTTTATCTACAGAAGAAGTGAGTAAAAGGGTTTTTTTATGAATCTTTGCAAATCGCCTTAACTAATAATGTGCCAGTTAGCAAGTTTCATGGCTGAAGTTTACAGTCTGCTCGTCACCCCACAGAAGAGAGGGGCGGGGTCAGCAGAGCTCATTAGCATTTAAATCAATATGGACTAGAACGGCGTGCTGAAAACAGAGCTCATTTTGACAGGGTAAAAAGGGTGTTCTTTTACACTACCGTTGAGAAATTTTAACCAAAGTATGTTATAGAGTTTTCATTAAGACCCTAAAGAATCATCCTTGTGGAAAATGGGCATCCAATGAACCCTTTAAAGGAAAACTTTCAATTTGACATAATTACAAATTTAAGTGTACACTTAAAGTGCACATTCAATACAATTAAGCACACATCTTTTACATAAGGGTTCACATGTTAATAATACCCAAACAACAACAGGAAATCCACACGCAAATTTAGCTAGTAAGAAAACATATTTACAATGTATCTCTTACACAACCTGTGTATCGGATAACATTGGGAGTCAGTATAATGTACCCAGGGTTTCCCTGCCCACTTCCCTGATACCGGGAGTAACAGTTTGACCTCGTGTCAGGCTCTCTTTATCCTTATACTAGGCCTGTCGGGGTTTGATTCCTCTCCTGCACCTGGTGTCCACGGACATGACAAGCCTCTGACTGCAGGATCTGACTGACATGTGTTTCTCCCTGACAAACAAACACAGCTGTGAGAAGAGCACAAGACTTCAGGCGTTCACAAGTTCACAATTAACTACACTCCTCACAAGCCATCTCAAAAATCAGACATGACTGCACCACACACACCCACACACACACACACACACACACACACACACACACACACACACACACACACACACACAGTGACTACATTTGATTCAGGTCATTTATCTTCTGAGGTTTAAGGCAAAATCAGTAGTTCTGGTTGATGAACTGTGGATTTTAGCAAGTAGATGTGTCGAAAAGGCCTGTTTTTTTTTTTGTTTTGTTTTTTGAAGGTGGGTAAATCAAGGAGTTGAAGCCTTATTCTACTGCTGTCCCTTGCAGAGTATTGCTCATTATTATATGGCTTCCTCACAGTACTGGCAAGTCGATTAATCTCACTCTCTCTTACAGAGCTGACAAATGCAAACTCTGCTCAGGCTTTCACCTCCTTAGAGATACACAGTTTCACCAAGAAATGATGTGGGGACAATGATGTAATCAAAAGGACACTAGAATTCAACAGCTGACTGTGATTCACACACTGAAAAAGCAAAACGACTGTCATTTCTTTAAAGTGCACTTTCATATTGGTCTAATGAAAAGTCATGGTTTTGTTCAGTTTGTCTAGAAGCAAATATCTTTTTCAACTTAAAATTTTTTTTATAGAAATTATTATGTTTAATGTTCCCCTCACACCAGAGTATTCATGTGCAGAATATATACTAGCTTTACTGACTTCAGATTTGTATTATTTTTCTGGTGTTTTTTTTTACATTGAAAAAAATGGTAACCCCTAAAATGATGATAAATGATTAATAATAATAATAATAATAATAATAATAATAATAATAAAATATATATATATATATATATATATATATATATATATATATATATATATATATATATATTTTTTTTTTTTTTATTATTTAACATGACGCATTCAACCTAAATACATTGATTTTTATGTGTTAAGTAAGGAATTAATGCTTTAAGATGACACATATTACAGTGTATTACATAACATAAAATATAATCCATATTTTCAAACAATATCACAATAACATTAAAATGAAACATTGACCAACAATGTGTTCTTAGTTTCATATTAATGAAAATTCTACTTTCATAATAGAGCTAATTTAGCTTTGGTTTATGGTGAAATTAAGTTTATTAAAAGCCAAATTATTATACTGACCAACATTAAGTAACATCTTGGCTAATGTCTAAAAAAATATATTATGTCTTTGTAATAAATATTTTTTTACTTTGTATGATTTTTTTTGTCTAATGGGAAATAAATATTTTTGATTACTAAATCAAAACTTTAAGGTTTGAATGAAACTACAAATAGAATTTGTGAAAAACTTGTCATCAATTAACAAAATATTTGTCTTTAAAAAATAATAATAATCTCCTTTTTATCAGTTAAACAAAACAAATTTTTTTTAATTGCATATAAAATATGGTGACAACAAAATTCGCAGATTTTCTGTACATTTTCTGTACATGTTCCACTGCTTGTTTGTTTATTTATTTGTAGTTCTTTCAGCTCATTTGAACATATTTTTAGCATGGCGAAGTCCATTTCTCAGAATTCCACAGATTTTCGGCCCGCAGAAAATGCAATATGATTCGGTCTGGGCCCGCTTATATTAATTAGTTAGCTCTTTTTAATCTTTTAATCTATCAAAGCAGCAGGTACCATCCTCCCTGTCTCCTCACAGTCAGGAAATAAGCATTAGGATAAATCTGCTTAAATATCATACTGACATCATGTTCCTAAATCAGTTTCTATCTTCTCAAGACAATGTGAGACAGAGGGACAGACGGCCCGGACGTGGATAATCTGACAGAAGAATCTGCCTCAACAAAAAAAGCGGCTGCCCTTTAAAAAGGACATTCTAGATTTAAATTCAAACAGGTTAGATATAGATCAGGAGCTGGAGCTTTTTCTCAGACTGTAAGGTTGCTTTCAGGGGAATAAAAAACTGATCTAGTCATCAAAGAGTCGAGGAGGACCTGAGGGAGATCATGCCATGCTGCATTAACATGAAGGCCGTCAGTCCCCAGACAGAGGAGTTCTCTGTCTCTATGCTTGCTTCATTTCTTGTTTGAAATAAGTAGATATAGACATAATGATGAATTTATTCCACTGAAAATCTGCTTGGGGATAAATGACATCAATAGAACTGGACTACACACTGAACATATTCGCTTAAATGCAGAGCTGTGTATAGGGTTTCAGAAACCCAATATAATTTGATTTTTATTTCACCAATTTATTTTAAAAGACAACCAACTGAAAGTTGCAATAGTGAACATCAACACTACGACCTATGACATCACACTATGACACTGTGTACATAAAACTCGTTACAAAACCCATTGCAAGTAAAGCAAGCCTTCAATCTCTTCACTGTGAAAGACTGAGAAGAGAGTAGATTACTATGTGCAAAAAACTCTCAATTTGAAAATATATGCATTTGCATCAAATCAACTGAATGCACAAGTATAAAAACAAGTAAAAAAAAACCGTTGCTCTGTGTCAAGCAAAGTTGTGTATCAAGAAATTGATACCACAAACTGTATAAAACTATCAGAAATTCACAGGCTAAAAATCATATTTTAAAAGGTGCAAATACAATTTTATATTATGTAATATAAATGTAATATAACAAGTATAAATTATTTTTAGAATTTTTATTTTATTTTTTCAGTTCGTTTTAAATTGCTGTTTTTAAATTAAAACGATTCATTAATTTAATCATATGATATTTGAATCATATTTAGATTTAGAATTTTATATTTTCATTAATATTTGTCCAATAACATAAAATATAACTTTCATAACATTATTTATGCTATTATAACTCCTGTGTAAATCTATTTATTCCACCTGCGGTATATGGAGAATTTACACAAACATTTTTGTGCCATAAATGCTGCTTTAGGTGCATTTTCTATATACTATACTATATACAGTAAAACTGTGCATCGATTTCAGAAGACAATACAACAGAAGCAATGCAGACACACCAACTATATATATAACCTACTGATTGCATTTAACCTTACTATGACTCATATCTCCTGCCTCTTGTTTCAAATAACTGAGACACCCTCACTATTCTTTTAATGCTGTAAAATAGGCCATAAATGGCAGCAAGTGTTTCACGTTTCACACAAATAGTCTACTGCTGCTGCTAATTTCGGACACATGACTGGAGCTGTGGGTGCAGCTAGCATGGATGATGTATTTCTTCAATGTCTTTACCGCATTGTTGAGCACTATTCCCATCACCGTTTACACCCAGCGCTGCTTCTTCTCGTCAGCTTGCATATATAATGCTCATGCCTCCTATTAAATGTTTGCTTCCATTCAGGCCTGTCATTTTACATTGAAACTTATTGGGCTTACAAGCAACTTTCCTCAATGTGGTCCAATGGGCAGTGTGTTGGAAAATGCAGCAGCGTGTGTGGATATAAATACCAGGCCTGGCTTTCTTGAACACAAGACAAGCGGTTTACATTTACAACAAGCACAGTATCGGCTCAAGACACGGCCCAGAAATGACTGCAGTGTGTGGCCAGCACAGACATCATTACAGCGAATGTGAATCACTGCTCTCCAGCACGGACTCACTGCGCCCTTACCTGCACACCCACTCCTGAAGAGGAATGATAATGGCACAGATGAGCGAGGAAAGATGCTTCTCAAGCGATGTAGGAATGATCCCGGATGGATTCAGCGCCGTCTCTATTCTCTGGCATACTTCAGTCAGGTACGCGGCGCGCGGATGCGATGAGAAGAAGGGGATGCGTGGCGCAAAACGACACTCGGTACTTTCGATGACACCGGTCAGTACGCGGCTTCTTCAAGGGTGATATCACACGCATCACATTAAAAATGTGTCTGAGGCCAGATTTGCTTGCTCGGTCAGATCGCCGGTGTGCTCGGATATCCCGTGCACCGGATACGCGCGCGCTCCTTCTCTCTCCCTGCGCTCTCAGTAACGCGGAGGATACAGCAGCAGTGTGATGGGGAAGCCACGCACGCGCGCGCACACACACACACACACACACACACACACACACACACACACACACACACACACTGGCACACTTTGGCTTGTGAGGACCTCATATAGACTAGCTTTCTGTTGTCCTGCAATCACGTTGATTACGATTAGACTACAGTGTGTGTGTGCGTGTGTGTGTGTATACATGCATACAATGGTGAAAAAAGGTACATAAATGTATTAGTTATTATTATATAAAGATATTATTGGACTTATTTATGAGCCCATTATTGGGTTACTAAACAAAAACTAAACCATTCAAAAAATCGTTACTTGATATGAAATAAATGTTAAATGAAATAAAATATATAAAAGACGTTTTTATTTATTAACTTATTTAATTTAAGCTATTTGCCAGAGCAACATTTATCATTTTCATTTAATTTAACTAAGATAACCAAAACTTAAAGTGAAATAAAAAGGTATAAAACGTTTAGACATATTTAAAAAATAAAAACAATAAATTAACCAAAATAAAATATATATTTATATATTTTATATATAAAATGATATTTAATTTTACATTTAAATAATAAAATTATCAAAATGATAATACATTTGCTTTAGTGGGTTAGTGCATCAAAAGTGAACTTCTTTAAAGCATGACAGAAGATTATTAAAACAATAGTTTGAAATGTATTTGAAAATTTTCATTTGACATTATTACACAAGTGGACTTAACTGTGTTAAGAAAAATACTCATGTATGCATGTTTAGGCATGTTTAAGTAGGCTACACTTAAGTGCCATTATTACTACATTATTATGGGGGTAAGCAGAAGGTACAAAGCAGATTTTTTGTATATTAACATTATATAGTGAGCAGTTTTGAAGATATTCTTTTTTCTTTTTTATTGAACAATCATTAATGTACAAACAACTTGGCCATATCAAAACATCTTCACATTATAATATATAGAATAGGTGCATCTAAATACAACAGAAAGAGAGAGAACACACAGAGAGAGAGAAAAGAAAAGAAAACCTTGGAGCGGGGCTAGGGTTTTTCTTGTAGATCATAGTAGTAAACAGAAATATTGCATTTTTCTTTTGAATACAAAACAAAGTCATTATGAAATGCATAAAAGGCTGGTTTAACTTTCAAGAACCTAGATTTGTGAATATAAAATTTTCCCAGCATAAGGATGCTATTGACCAGAAAATCATCTTTATTATTGTTCATTACAAGTCCATAGATAATGTCTTTTAGGGAGAAGCTGACAAGGTAACGTACCTTTGGGTAAAGCCAGTCATGAATATCAGACCATAAAGCATCCACATACTTGCACTGAAAAAAACAGGTGATCCGTAGTTTCAATGTCACCACAAAATATACATTTATTAGAATAAAATCCAAATCTAAGTCTTAAATACTCACTGGATGGATATTTAATAATTTTAAAATGAATTTCTTTAATTTTGGGAGATAAAGGAAATATTATGTAGCCTATTTAGTTCTAAGAATATGAATATCTTTTTGGATATGATAAGAAATTGAATTTCTGTAGACTACGATAGATTAAGAAATGTTGTTAAACATATTTCTAATAATTTTGTTTGAAAAGCCTTCAATTAACAGTGGAGGTAAACACAAGAACATTGGATTCAAACAAAAGATAATTTCTTTCAAAAAAAAAATAACATATTTAATCATACAAATAAAAAAAAATATTTAAAAACATAAAAACAAGTTTTGAAGATATTTAGGAGTGGTTTCAGGAGGAAAGGCGTGTTACATTCGCCCACCGAGAAGCTCCGCCCTTGACCTGAGCATTCTCTGCTATGATTGGCTAGCGCTAGTTATACGCAACCAGCGATTGGACAGTTGAAAAGTCATTCATGTGAGAGCATTTCAAAGGCGGGGCTACACAGACATATAAATACCTAGACCTAGACCTCATTGGCCGCTTTGAGCCGTTGCTGCGATACGTCAACGCGTCCGCCATGTTTGTGAGGGCAAGACTGCCCTTAAACATAAATGGAAGTAAACGGGGAGCTGCGTTTTTTTTTCTGGATAAAATCACGATAACGTTCACATTTATCAACCGATTTCAGAGGTTTTGATGATGTACATGCAGTTAAAAATCGCTTTGCCTCCAGTTATTTAGTTAGGTTTGGAAAATTATTAATTTTCGTAAGAAACTGTGAATGCTCACACTTGTCTCACTTGTTGATTTCGTTGATTTTTTCGGTTTACAATTCTAATGTTAATGTAGTATAACTGTGACATGTACATGTAATTTTAATGTATATTAAATAAAATAAGTTGTTTTATTGCTTTCTCTGTGTTCAACCCCAACATTTTAGCTTTTCTTGTGCTTCAGGTCAGAACCTGTTTTTATACAGTCTGTGGTCAGAACACAGCTCATTCACTTGGTAAAAAAAATCGAAATAATACATCTTTAAACACTTATAATTTACCATCTATGAAAAAATTGAATACAACCTGCAAAAACAAATCAAAAAGTAATACAACAATAACACGCTTTTTATTTTGATAGCACTCTATACAGATAAACTCCACAACAAACAATAACACAAGCAACTGATAAGCCTTTATGGATCCAGTGAAACTTAGTTACAGTGGTAAAATATTATGCTCTGATACAGCGCACAGTAAAAATATAGTAAAAGTGATATGTAATATAAAAATATATATGTTGTACAACTTGTAGTAAAGTGAATAATATAAAAAGCGAGTACAACAGTACAATAACATAAGTGATATAATAGATTTATAATAGCACAAAGTATATGTATAATACCATAATAAATAAATTAATAACAACAGATGAATAATAGCAAGGAGAATATGTAATATCAAGGGTGGAATAATACAGAATAGACAAAAATGAATAAATTAATAGTAAATTATAAAGTAAAATAAACAATCGTGAAATGTAGTTGTATAATAGTATTTGTGTAATAATCATTAAACAAATTAAGACACAACACAAAAAAAAATGTGGACGTGAATTCCAAATTGTGTTAATTAATGATCTCCTTAAGTATATATATACATGTACATACAAAAACACACACACACACACACACACACATATATATATATATATATAAAAATATAAAATACAAAATGGTGGTTTAGTTGTGATGACAAAACCTGACTAATAAAGACTAATTCTACACGTGCTTCCCTCAAGATTTTCCCCCTTATATTTTATTCAACTAATGAGTAAAATAATGTAAACAAACTTGATGATGCTTGACATTTTGTTCTACAATGCAAATTACACACACCCCATGCAGAAACACAAATTTTGAAACAGTTGTTTATTATTTTCCCATATATGTTAATACATAGGAATGTTTGGGGTGTGTGTGCAGTTTACGTTGTACAACAAAATATCAAAGTATATAGTTATATTTAACACAGACCAGAAAATTAATAATCATTATTACAACATCAAGGGCAATAATAAACAATGATTTTGTCATGATATTGCAGCTTGACTCACTGATGAGTTCCTGTGTTTTTCATTTCTAGGCTATTTACATCATGTAGTTTTTGTGTAAATACACATACAGTACATGATCAGCATTAAACAGCCTGTGTAAATAATTTTAAATGCAGTCTATAGTATTGTGATTGACTGATGAAACTGGTTATATTTAAATAATAATAATTAATAATTCCTTACATTTATATACAGTAGTGCTTTTCTGGGCACTCAAAGCGCTTTACATAGAAGCGGGAATCTCCTCGTCCACCACCAGTGTGTAGCATCCACCTCCAAGTATTTGAAAAAAACAACAGAAACATTTAATAAGGTAATTATATTGTTATAAAAATTACCCTTACAAAGATAAAAAAGGGGCTAGTGAAATTAAAGAGAGATGCTTTAGCTCCATCCCTAATCCTGGCAGTCTGAGACTTGTCAAAGTGCTCACTGTACATCTTGTGCTTATAACACAATTTAGTTTATGATATAAACTACAATATAAGTTAAAACTTAATAATAGTTCATTTAAACTTTGATTTCTTATAAAGTCTCAGCTTTCACAGCTAACTAGCGATATCGCTGGATATTAATAGTCTGACACTGGTGGCTAATTGAGCTGTCAACTTAAAGCTAAAAATGACCAAATAACATCCAGAAACAACTGTTGAGTCTTACCTGTGAAAGATAATACCCCGAGATCTGTTTTTATTATTGTACGACGGTTTGTAGATGCCCAAGCTCCCGACGAATAAGGTATGTTTTCCTCTGTCCCGATATGAGAGTAATGGAGAGTTGCCCGCTCCAATATGGCGGCGACGTTGACGTGCGGTCGAGCGGCCAATGAGGCGCCTACCAAAATCACAACTTGACAGCAAACAGAGAGCATTTCAAAGGCGGGGCTTGTCACAATACTACTGGCGAGAAATACGCGCTCTAGTTTCCTGAAGGAGGCGTTACATAAATGACAGTAGTGACATAACTTTTAAACGTTCAAACAACACACTGCTAGTGCTTGTGCCAGCGCGTGGGATTCTAAAAACCTCTTTTTGCACGTGGAATTGCCTTTCTTCTCTCCAGTATGTCTGATGCTATTAAAAATGTGGCAATATTCGGCAGCACGGGGATGACGGGGTCAGCGACCTTACCTATCGCAGTGGCCGCAGGTACACAGCTACACAATGACTCTTGGGATATATGTTATTTTAAAAAAGTGTGCTTTATGATATTTCAGTGCAGAGGTTTCTTTGACCTAGCAAAGATGTGACTCTGTTTAAAAATAGAAACTTGTTGTGTGGAAAGTTTGCTAAATGCATGCATGCACGATTAACATTGTTGTTGTTGAGTTGTTATTTATTAATAACACGAACCCAGCAGATGTTGTCGAGCTTGAACTTTTCTGTGGATTCTGTCTTTGTTAAAATCATGTTTTTCTTTTAGTTGTTTTGTTCCTTCTGGCATGCATTGTGATCACGAGACGTTTTAGAGTCATGCATAATAACTAACCTGCTGAGTCATATATGCATGTTAAAGATAAGCATAAACAGGCAGTTTTTATCTGAACACTGCAGAGGTCTTGATCAGCTTGCCTCCACTTTAGTTGGATTCATTGTTGTTTTTGTTTAGAGTAAATAACTATGAATAGCAAATGAATAAAGGTAGAAAATTAACGTGAATATGATACAAATTGGTGCTGAATTTTATTTCTTTTTAAATAAATTGTCAGTAATAAAATACTTAGCTTTTGGAAAATGATCATTTGTCTCAATTTCGTATGAGCTGTTTTCAAAATAATTTTGGCTGCACTTGGCTTCATTGTTGTGTTGATCAATAGTTGTGATATCTTGACCAATCAGGCATGGCATCTTGCATGCTCTTTCATTCTGAGCTCTTTTACAGAGTCTTCTCATTTAGATCTTTGGCTGTTCCAGGTTACAATGTGACTGTGCTGGTGAGAGACGCTGCACGGCTTCCTCCAGACCACAAGGCCTCCAGAGTAGTGGTGGGAGACGTTCTGAACAAAGATGATGTGAAGAAGACCCTGGAGGGCCAGGATGCGGTCATCATCATTCTGGGGACAAGAAATGATCTCAGTGAGTTCACTTAAACTCTAAGCAAATTCACTCAGTAAAGAAACGTTTCGTTCTCGGTCATATATGCATCATTTTTAATAAAAAATAATAATTTTATTGCATTAAAAAAAAATTCTGAATAAATCAAGCATGAAAAACTGGTTTTGCTTCCGTATTGTGGCGTAATTCGTGATTGCATCATGAAATATGATGCTTGGAGGGAAGTGGTTGGAAGTAAAAGGGCTTGGACTTCTTAATAATTTTACCCTAATATTATCCATCTCCTGGTGAACTAAGTTTACTTTATTCACTTGTTCTCTGAAATTTTGTCTACTGGTCCCACAACGATGATGTCTGAGGGAACCCGGAACATTCTGGAGGTCATGAAAGCCCGCGGAATCCGCAAAGTTATTGCGTGCATGTCAGGTATCAATGTCTGAGCCGTATTTCGACTTCATTAGCTTGCAAGTGCATACTGAAAAATTAAGAAACTGCTGAATCTCTCTCTTTTACTTTTCACAGCGTTCCTCCTGTGGGATCGTGCCAAAGTTCCTCCTCGCCTGTTGCCGGTCACTGAAGATCATGACCGAATGTACACCGTCCTGAAAGAGTCAGGATTGGACTATGTAGCTGTCATGCCGCCGCATATTGCTGGTAATGAGCACTAAAACATCTGCATCCCTAAAATATGGAAGTATATTTTATTTTTCTACCAGGACCTTTACTGTATGTTTAAGAAAGTATGTGATTGTTGTCTTTCTAGGTGACAAACCTCTGACAGAAAAATACACTGTGACTGAGAACATGTTAAAAGGAAGAGTCATCTCCAAATATGACCTGGGCCATTTCTTTGTCAAGTGCCTTTCCATTTCTGAATGGAAATAAAAAACGTACTCAGAGGCACTTAGTAATTGTTGGTTATTCAGTACTGGCCAAAATGACTTTATTTTTGCAGCATCTTTATTTTTGGTTACTCATGCCATTGTAGAAGTGCTTTACTCCCAATCAGCCATGATACATTTTGCAACCAAAAGTGTCAAATAACATACAAATAATATACTAATATACCCAATATCAATATACAATGCTTTTATTTTATTTTTTTCATAAACACACAAACTAACCAGCAATAAATGTATCTATAGTAAATCTTAGAAAGTTTTTCTTATTGAAAAAAAAGATTGTTGGATTGTAGAACTCCTCGCTGTTTGTTTTGCCTTAAGGATCATTGAATGAAAAAAACATGTAATTTGCCTTCTAATGTAATCATTTTATTTTCTGTTTTAAAATAAAGATGTAAGTTTACAAAGTTCTTGCTTCTCGTTTACGTTGGTAGTATATTATGTGGTGTAAAACCTGATTTGTACCCGCTTTAACTATCCTTTTTATATAGTACAAGAACTAGTAGGTACATTTGCGACTACAATACCCGGCGTTCATTTCGCGCGTGACGTCAGAATTGATTGAATCGCTGGCGGGACAAACATTTCCAGCACACGGTTCCAGTCGCGCGACGCTTCACAGCGTTATATAGTTTATAGAGGTCGAATGAATACATAAACCTACAAGAGTTACGTCGATTTTGGAGTTAGTTTACATACTTTACAGGTGAGTAAAACATGTCATCCGGAAAGTATTAGAGGGTAGTTAACATGCTAAGCTAGCGCACTGATCTCTGCTCACACACTTCTGGATGTTTTGTCGATTTATAATGTAACTTTGATAGTTACTGTTCTAGAATGCTGATATAGTAAATATGCCTAGTTAAACACTAATTCATGACTTAATATAAAAAATTCAGTATTAAGATTGGTTCTCGAGTTACATACAGGCCATTGTCGTCTTCGAAATATTTTCGAAATATTAAACTTTATACATTCCGTCCAACACATCTGATTTATTTTTTTCTCTTGAATGGCTTTTGCTCTTCTTAATTTTGTCATTTGATCTGAATATCAACATATATGAGATTTAGTGAAACAGTTGAGCTATTTTTGTGTCTCTGGAAAATAGTGATGCTGAATATCTTTATATTTTATTGCTTTTATTTAGTGTTTTGTGTCTGTTTATTAATAATGGATTTCTGGACACATTAATGTTTTTACATTTGTGAAGTAAAAACATTTGTAAAAGTAAAAATCTCAAGGATTACGTCCTTGGGGTGCTATTATTTAATTTATTATATTATTTGTTTATTTAATATTTATTGTATTTTATGGCGTTATTATTGAGTCATTTAATGAGTTGTACATTTCAGACATCCAAACCGTTCATTAAAACCTTTAGGTTAATTCAGAGAAATCATTTGATGTGCATTCATGGTATTGTTGTTGTGATATTCAATTAAAATTGAATATTTATATGCCTAAATAAAATAAATTAACCGTCCAGATTAATGTCTTTATTAATGTTAATTTTGCTTTGTCCTCAGGTATTCTATTATTAAGTACATTATTAAAACAATTTTAATTTGAGTAGTTGTAGTATTTTATTTGAATTATATCAAAAATAATTTGTCTGTAAAGCTTTAGCAAAAAGTGTGGCCTTTTTAATAATTTTACATAATTCTTGACCTGCTGTGTGAAGTTGCATTGGGTGTATCAAAACATCTGATAAGAGCAGTCTTAAACTCAAACTCACTGTTGTGCTGCAGTGTGAGAAATGGTGGCCAAGGGACAGAAGCGCAAACTCCGCAGGGAGGACGAGGGAGGAGGATCTGCGTGGAAAAGCCAGCTGCAGTCCGTGTTGGACATCTCCATGGATAAGTTCCACCGCGACCAGGCTCTCGTGGAGCCCTGCTTATTACGGTCGGTTCTGATCAACAACACACTGCGGCAGGTTCAGTCTGCGGTCCGGGCGCAGGTCGAATCGCTGTCCGCTGTACCAGAGGCCGATCTCCCCAGACGGTGTCCTCCAGCAGAGCATCACACACCTCTGTTCTCGCTGAATGCTGAAAATACGGATGACGATTTCATGGCCTGGACTTCAGACGAGGATTTCTCTTTATCTTCAGCCATTTCTTCCATTCTCAAAGATCTAGACGCCGGTCAAGGGCCTTGTGCATCTCAGCGGGCTCCGCTCAGCTCTGTAGAGAATCTAACACAGTGTCCTCTAAAGACTGAAAGAACGTCTGACATGGCATCGACGGTCAAAACGGAGCTGATGATGTGTCCAGGCTGTCCTCAGGATGTAGGTCTAGACAAACTTCTCCTAGACATCGACACGGCTGTGTTTGAACCGGAGGTGAACCTTCTGCAGGGTTTCTCGGTCACAGCCGACGATCTAGTGAAGTGTCTACCATCCCTGTCCAAGTCCCCATCCGCGTCCTCTTCCTCCTCTTTAGTCTCCCACGGTCAGGCCACGTGGGAAATCCAGGAGATAGAGCATGTCATGGACATCCTGATGCGAACGTACCCGCAAAGCTGATTTTGATGATATCGTGTTCCTGATGATAAACCGTTTTTATGGAGGCATCTCGACTGAATAGCATGAGGGGTTGAATGAGACCGATTATGATTCGCTACCTCATGTTTACTAGCTTCTTGTGTTCAAAGTAGTTGATCTCAGTGTCAGCTGACGGTTAGCAGCAGTCTTTGTCATCTTGCAGATCTCTTGTTCTGTTAAAGAAATGATCTTACATGCAGATTCATTCAAAGTGTCATTTAACAACTGTTACACACAGTTGTTTTGAAGCGAGTCCTTACAACTGTGCCACTTTTGTTTTATATTACTTTATGAAATGACGTTTTTCTTCAAAATACGCACTTTCCATCGAGTCAAATCCTTGACTTTAATATGGATCCTTACATGGTTTGCAGGTTACCATTTGGAGTGACCTTAACGTAAACAAAGGTCATTAAAATATGAGATTGTGTATATTTTTGGTTTAAAGATATTATAATGTGCAGTAAATGTTACTTGAGCATTATGAAAGTACTGATGCTGTTTCAGCAGATGAACCTGTAGATGCCTATGCAAAATATTTACTATGTCAGTATGAAATTATAACGTGAATATTAATCACTCTTTGTATTCTATTGTTATACTTAAAATAAAGTGGTACTTGGTGACATCAAGTGGCCAAATGATGAATTATATTTAAGAAACAGAAAGTTCCTATACTAGAACATGTCATTTTTCCATAAGTGTCAGCGACGCAACCGTGGAGATTGTTCAAAAGCTAACTTTATTCCACTTATAGGAGAGGTATGGGTTTTTTTTTATTGAGTGGTAGGTTATTTAAACTTATCTATATACTGACATGTTTATTATAATTTTTTTTGAAACCTATTTAAAGAGAGAGAATACAGGGTGTGTAAAGTACAACCTTCCTTTAACTCCACAGCTACACATGCAAATGCATCAAGTCACAAAATACCAAAAAATGTATTTTATTTTTTTGTGCATGCATTTCATAAAACATTTTGTTCTGACAGTGAACATCAGAGACCTTTTTGTTCCCTCCCATCCAACGTTGAATATACAATTGCAGTGATATAAAGAATGTACAGTACTACAATAAAGACAAAGACTGTGTCAAGAGATTGCACAAACCTAAATAAAAAGCCAATTATAAAGTGCATCTGAAGTTCTCCACATGACCGGACATCAAGAACCACCATTAACTAGCTGTAAAAAACAATTAACGTCACACTTACTGAATGAATGTATTGAACGGGTGTCAAGCAGCAGCATTCTCTTCCTGTTTCTATGATACAGAGCGATCTTGGTCCATGAAATAATCATTTAATAATCTGAAAACCATCATCAGTTTTGAACCCTACACAAAACTAAAGATTCACACTTGGGACTTTCCACTTCCTAAAGCAATGTCAACATCCCTACAGTCTTGAAGATCAGATTTGGCAACTCCAAACAGAAAAAAAAAGATGTGATTTGGTTCATGAAAATGTTCTGCTCAGATGCTTCGTTCCTACAAGGCATCAGAAGCAGTTCTGTCCAACTGTGAGGTGTATTGTATTGCATATATTCATACTTGATTGTCTTGACCTTTGGGGTGCTAAATTGCAATGTGTTGATGTTACATGTCCAGACGATTTACAAGTGAAAATAAGTGACCTTATCTGAAAGTGGAGAGATCTGGTGTTTTATCTATTGATGGAGTTGTAGGACACTTGAGAGCTGGGATCCAGAGGCTTAACTGAGGCCTTCTCAGCCTCAGGTGATTCATCGTCAGGCTCTTGTTCTATTATTGGCTCTCTATCCTCATCTTCCTCCTCGTAGCTTGGCAGCTGGAAGAAAGCAGTCCAGCCGTGCACATCTGCAAGCTTGTGGAAAGTGCGAAGGACCAGGAACATGACCATCAATCCCACAAACAGGTAGACTGGAAGAGAAAAGCACGACAATTCAGACAACAATTTCAGGTACAATTACAAGCGGTAATATTTTAGAGCGTTGAAGAACAGAAAAAATTATTACATTTGTAATACAATATATCTAATGCAGTTCCACTGGCATTTTTTTGATGCTGGTATGATATTTTGGGAAAAAATAAACATACGGATTTTACCATCGAATGTGAGACATTATTATTACTTCATGGGATTCTGACATCAACACCTAAAATTCCATATTTAATTTTTTTTTTTTTGGCTGCTGCTTTGTAGACATTTCATATTTTTATAAAATACATAACAACAAAATAACACAAAAAATGACCACTTAATTAATAAAAAACCCACAAAACACCTTCACAAATCCTCCTAAAATACAAAAAATACATAAAAATTACATTACAACTCATAATCACTCCAGAAGCTGATAAAATGTGAAAATATTTTATTTTAAATCTGAATTTTGAATCAAATAAATACATAAATATAAAATAAAGTTAATTTTATTTTGTTTTTATATTTTAGAGTTTATATTTGAGGTTTTGTTTAATAAAGGAAAAAATATAAAAATTTAGGTCATACTCAAGGAGGTAATAAATTTAAATGTGCGTGTGTATTTTTACAGTTGTGGTCAGAATTTTACATGCTTTTGCACTTTGTTCTTATTTTAAATCGTAATATTTCACTATTTTACTGTTTTTAACTGCATTCTTGATCAATTAAATGCAGTCTTGATGAGCAGAAGAGACTTTTTTAAAAAGTATTAAAAATCTTACTGATCCCAATCTTTTGAATGGCAGTGTACAGTGCTGCTTGAAAGTTTGTGAACCCTTTAGAATTTTATATATTTCTGCAAAAATATTACCCAAAAGATCAGAGTTTCTGATGAAAGTCTTGAAAGTAGGCAAAGAGAACCCAATCAAACAAAGCAAACAAAAATATATACTTTGTCATTTATCTATTGAGGAAAAATGATCCAGTGTTGCATTATCTATGAGTGGCAAAAGTATATGAATCTTTGCTTTCAGTATCTAGTGTGACCACTTTTGCAGCAATAACTGCAGGTAACATTTCTTGTAACCGTCGATCAGTCCTGCGCAACAGCTTGTAGGAATTTTAGCCCATTCCGCAGTACTCTGAGATGTTGGTGGGTTTCCTCCTCTGAACTACTTGCTTCAGGTCCTTCCATAACATTTCACTTGGATTAAGGTCTGGACTTTGACTTGGCCATTCCAAAATATTAACTTTGTTCTTCTTTAACCATTCTTTGGTAGAATGTCTTGTGTGCTTGGGGTCCTGCTGCATGACCCACTTTCTCTTGGGATTCAGTTCTCAGACAGATGTCCTGCCAGTTTCCTTTTGGATTTGCTGGTAAAATTCACAATTCATTGTTCCATCAATCATGGCAAGCCGTCCTGGCCCAGATGCAGCAAAACAGGTGGGATAAGGTTCTTATGCTGGAATGCAGTGTTTTCCTTTCTCCAGTCCAAACATAACGCTTCTCATTTAAACCAAAAAGTTGTATTTTGGTCTCATCTATCCACAAAACATTACTCCAATAGCCTTCTGGCTTGTCCACATGATCTTTAGCAAACTGCAGACAGGCAGCACTGTTTTTTTGGAGAGCTGTGGCTTTCTCCTTGCAACTTTGACACGCATGCCATTTTCTGAGAACCTACACTTCAACAAACACGATCAGACTTTAAATAAATCGGTGCGAGCACTGACACCTGACAGTCATCTCATTTATTAAAAACACCTCTGATGGACAGATCTTCAGATGGACTCTTTTGCCTCTCACAGATATGCAATATTAGATCATTTTCCTGAACAAATAAATGACAAAGAATATATATTCAAATCTATTGTTTGATTGGGTTCTCTGTCAACTTTCAGGACTTGTGTGAAAATCTGATGATGTTTTGGGTTATATTTATGCAGAAAAATAGAAAATTCTAAAGGGTTTACGAAATTTCAAGCAGCACTGTATATATGTTTTTCATTTATTAGCTTCTAGAGTATATATAAGCAAAAATATATCTCTAAAAGAAACCAGTATTACTGAAACTGGAAAGTCACTTCTCTTACCCATGACTGATATCTTGTACAAAGCTCTTAGTCTCTGTCCTGGCTTTTCTGCTGGAACAAAGTCCCCCAGTCCTATAGTGCAGAGTGAGATGAAACAAAAGTAGAAGGAGTCTAAGAAAGACCAGGTTTCTTCTATGGTGCTGAACACCAGCGCAGGCACCACAAAGAAGCCGAGCACCACCAGAAACAGCAGTACGATGAAGTGCACCACGCTGGCGGTGCGTGGCTGCAGGCCTGCCCTCCGCTGGCAGATGGAGATCGGCCCGTAGGTCAGAGGGTGCATGAGGCGCTGGACACAGGCTGTGAGCACCAGCATGGTGAAGGGCACTCCGATCAAAGCATACACGATGGAGAAAGCTTTACCCTCATCCGACAGCGGCGTACTGTGGCCGTATCCTCGAAAAAAAGGAAAGAAGATGATAATGCTTGGAGAGGAGTGGTTCTAACAGAAAAATCACTTCGATCCAAATTTTTGTAAATCGCTTTTCACAATGCATATTATGTCTATAACGACTTGTTGCTTTACCACAGAGCAAGCTTTACGGCTGAGTGAGAAGACAATATATAAGTGATTTAGCTATACTAGCTATACTGTATTTATAGAGTTGTCTAGCACATATATCAGTGCTACAGGAACTCATCCACGCGTCTGAACTTTTATAGCTTCATTTAAGAGATTGAGGGTATTTACAAGACACCGATTGTACTAAAAACTGAAAATATATTTTCCTTAGCGTTTTTGAAAAAATTTAGCATACAGATGACAATGTTGTCAAAATGACACCCCTTCATATGGATCACGAAAATGACAAAAAATGTTGTTTTATTCATGCCAGGCCAGTAGTTGGCAACGTCACTTTGCAAAGAGACACTTTCACCCAAAAATGAAAATTACCCCATAATTTACTCACCCTCAAGCCATCCTAGGCGTACATGACTTTCTTCTTTCAGACGGATGCAATCGGAGTTATTTAAAAACGGGCTTTCAGGCTTTATAATGGCAGTGAATAGGGGTTGTGATATTGAAACCCAAAAATAGTGCATTCATCCATCATAAAAGTGCTCCACACAGCTCCGGGGGGTTAATGAAGGCCTTCTGAAGGAAAGCGAAGCAATGTGTTTGTGTAAGAAAAATATCCATATTTAAAACTTTAGAAAATGTAATCTCTAGCTTCTGCTAAGTGTTGTACACTCGTTCACGAGAGAGTGGCGTTCCAGCGGATGACGTAGGTACGTACAGTAGGTGAAGTGTAAGCTCCAATGCGTTTTGTTTACAGCAGGAAAACCAGTCTCTTCTTGGCTTATATTGAAATCCTCCAACATTTCTCTTTACAAATCCTCATTTTGTACTTCTAATTCGTGACCAGTGTGTTGTTTTGCTCACTCCTCTGCACTTCCGTGTTCATCACTTCTCACTGGAGCTTATGCTACGACTAGGCCTACGTCATCCGCTGGAACGCCACTCACTTGTGAACGTGCTTAGAACAGTTAGCAAAAGCTAGAGATTATGGTTTATAAAGTTTTAAATATGGATATTTCTCTTACACAAACGCATCGCTTCAGAAGGCCTCCATTAACCCCCCTGTGTGGAGCACTTTTTATGATGGATGGATTCATTTTTTTGCTATTATAAAGCTTGGAAGAGCCAGGGCATTTTTTAATATAACTCCAATTGCATTTGTCTGAAAGAAGAAAGTCGTATACGCCTAGGATGGCTTGAGGGTGAGTAAATCATGGGGTGATTTTCATTTTTGGGTGAACTATCCCTTTAAGTAAAAAATTTAAAATAAACTGACAAAGAGTTTGATGTGAGTTCAACATTTTCCAAAGTCATTTAAACACAGATGTAGACAAATATAGCATATGACTTCAATTTCAATTAGTCATGTTTCTGATTACAGACAGAAGTACTATATCATGATGTTGTTCCTTAATGCGGTTAAAAATAACTTACTCTAGACTGTATCATGGATAGAAGATTTTGGTTTAAAATTACTCGTATCTTGGTAAAGATTTAACATTTTCATGTGAGATTTTATGTGAGTTGCTCTGACTTGCATATAATATAAATTCTAATATCACATTCCAAATCTGTATGATTTACTTTCTTTGTGGAACAGAATATATTTTGAACAGTGTATATTCATACAATGAAAGACAATGGAGTCCAAAACAACTTTGGACCCAACTGACTTTCAGTGTATGAATTGAAAAAGAAAACCAAGACATTTTTCTAAATATCTTTTGTGTATCGTACAGATTTGGAATGACATGAGGGTGAGTAAATGATAACAGAAACTTTATTTTTGGGTGAAATAACCCTTCATCTTAACTGCTAATTATACAATGCACATGATTTCCTGACTGCAGAGAAGGGGTCAGCAACACAGGTTAACATGCTCAATGAAAGGAAAGCTTTATACAGACACACAGGTCAAAGGATTGATTTCCCATGATACTGTTTGCAGGACCTCAACTGAGAAGTCCAGTTAAAGCAAACAAAGCTTGCACAATGCCTAAACTTAGATTAGTAAGAGCGTCATATATTTGTTTTTGTCAAACCCACATTTCACTGAATAACCTTAACATATTTTTTAAGGATAATCTGCATACACTAAACATGGAGCTGCGGTCACTCATGCACAATACTACAATTTGAATGTTACTGTACACATTTGCATTGTATGCAAAAAAAGTTTCTTTCTCCATCTATGACAAGAACAAACTTATTACTCAAAAAGAAAGTCATTTATAACCTTACAATATAATTCTCAATATAAATCTTCGCTCAAACAACAGCTAGCGCAGATGACAGCTACAATTAAAATGGGTGAAAAACAAATGGTAGTTATTCTAATTAAACACCTCACAAGTACATGAAAAGTATTTAAGCTATGTATACACTGCACTCCAAATACTACACTGGCTTAATTTTCATTCCCAGTAATCATGTGCATTGATCTAAACAGAGCTGACCTTAAATATGTCATTAAATCAGTAATATTTAAAACAAAACCTACAACTACTGGACTTTTTGACAAAGTTCCTGCTATTTGGAAGGCATGGATGCAATAGATATATCAGTTATTAGTAATATATCAATTCCATGAATATTTATCACATTGGTCAAGTTGATAAATGAAAATCAGGTTTGGTAAGGACTTCGTTCCACCAATGCTCCTTTCACAGGTGATTTCTGTAAAGATGCACATTTTTAAACATAATTAAGTGAACAAGGGGTTAATTTTTGATATATTTTCAGTACACGATTGAAGCAGATTAAATATTTTATTTGCATAACAATGTGACAACTAACATCGGAGAGCAGAGAACAATTAATTCAATCTATTGAAATTTTAACTTAAAATCTTTAAGTAACTATTATAGGTCAAAGGAGCTCAGCTGACGAATAACTTTGAGAATCCCTGAACTAAGGTTTTGTTGCGCTATCAGAAATGTTATTAATCCATTTTATTTTAATGAAAGGTCTAGTTTTTAGTATACATTCTTTCTTTTTTTTTTACATGAAAATATGCATCTGCCTTTAGGAAGAAGTCCAACACGTTTGGAAAATTACCCTGTTTGCCAACATTTCCATATTTTTTTTTTTTTTTTTTTTTTACATCCTGTTAATCTTGCCATTGTGCAAATAAAGGTATAGCCTACGTGATGAAGTGCCTAGGCATATTAATGGAACACTGCTATATTCTTTTATAGAAAAAAAAAGTGATATGCATTTATTTAGTGAAGTAGTAAAACTCAAAAGCACTGCAACAGAAATCTGAAAAAAGAAAACCACTCTTTACGGTTTACACTTGCTTACAGTAATTTGTTAAGTTCTGGCGAACTTTGTAACTTTGTTTTGCAGCACTTGTAATGTTTGTTATGTTCTCTGAGATGAACTAACTGTAGCATTCTACACTCGCTTCATATAAAACTGACTATTAATGTTATTGCCCGACTTGAGCAGCATCAAACAAACATCGCTACATCCGTTAAACTGTGTTCGTGTGAAACTCACCCACTGTCGTGACCATCGTGTTTGCAAAGAACAGAGCAGACGCCAAATCCCAGTTTGTAGGGAGTGTGGCATTTTCAAGGACCGACACACCGTATTTATTCGCCTGCAAGACTTTTTCCAAGAAAGTTTCGAGAGCCGTGGCGTTGACGCAGCTCAGGTTGAGGAACTCCGCTTTCAGCGAGCTCAGGTCTGATTTCAGGGTCTCTTCGACGGGCCGCTCGATGGCAGAGAAAACAAGCGCTCCCAGCAACAAATAAGCGATGTACCCCAGTATGAAGCCGGTGGGCACAAAGCAAGACCTGAATGTCGTGGACATGATGGGATTTGAGAGGAACCCGATGACAGCGATTCTTTATTTGCTGCAGTGATGTATGTTCGACTGATTGAACTCCACCCTCTGACAAAAGTTGGCCACGGTGGCCAGGAAATAACTCCAGTACTCAGTCACATGGGTGATACTTTGAGTTGTGTGGGATTGTTAGGTGCAGCACAACTTTTTGTTGCTCATATGAGCACTTTCATTTACACTTAAATGGATACTCCATCCCAGAATGTAAATTATGTCATTATTCACTTCCAAACCCGTAAAAGCTTTGTTTGTCTTCGGAACATAATTTAAGATATTTTGGATGAAAACCGGGAGGCTTGAGACTGTCCCATAGACTGCCAAATAAATATATAAATAATGTCAAGGTCCAGGAAAGTATGAAAAGCATCAGAATAGTCCATCTGCTATCCATGATTCAACTGAACACAGAAGAGTGTAAGACGCCTGCGTACTGCTCAGAATTGCCAAAATGGTGCTACACTGATTTGGAGAGACACAGAGGAAAGGAATTGTTGAATAAAGTCATTATTTTTGTTTTCGTTGTGTACAAAAAGTATTCTCGTCGCTTCATAACATTACGGTTGAATCACTGATGGCAGATGGACTATTCTGATGATGCTTTTCATACTTTCCTGGACCTTGACACTGTTATTTATTTGGCCGTCTATGGGACAGTCTCAAGCCTGATATTTTGGTTTTCATCCAAAATATCTTAAATTATGTTCCGAAGACGAATGAAGCTTTTACGGGTTTGGATCGATATGGGGTATGTGAATAATGACAAAATGTTAATTTGCGGTGGAGTATCCTTTAACTGAGAAATGCATTAGGCCTGCCTATAGTTCGATTACTATCAAGAGCTCTCATAGTGCCAGAGCCTTAAAGGTGTAGGCTACTCTGTCCTTAAAGGGGTTATACGATGTTGCTAAAAAGGGTTGCTTGACTCTTAACTTTTATAAAGAATATCTCTTTATACCAGGGCAGCTGTGGCCTAATGGCTACAGAATTGGACTTGTAACCAGAAGGTCACAGGTTCGAGTCTCGGTGCTGGCAGGAGTTGTAGGTGGGTGGGGAGTGAATGAACAGCGCTCTCTTCCACCCTCAATACCCATGGCTGAAGTGCCCTTGAGCAAGGCACTGACCCCCAGTTGCTCCCCGGGTCCTGGATACCGCTGCCCACTGCTCCGGTGTGTGTGTTCACTGTGTGTTCACTTCTCACTGCTGTGTGTGTGCACTTGGATGGGTTAAATGCAGAGCACCAATTCCGAGTATGGGTTACCATACTTGGCAAATGTCACGACTTTCACTTTCACTTTTTTTCACTCTTTGGATTTGAGACTTTAGTCTTTGCAACTTCACAGATCTTCTTCATGCACCAAGAGCTTGTAACACTCCAAAGAGAAAGGAAAAATTTAAATCGCATCATATGACCCCTTTAAAAGATTTACACTTAAAGGAAATAATCATATTCTTGGGATATATCATTAAATGATGTAGGCCTCTCACATGAGATGAAGACTCAGTCACTTCAGTCTTTAGATAAAGCTGTTTTGTTACAGTCACCCCTTCATGGGTTCCACAATTTTGCATGGAAGCCCGTTTTTGCGAAGGAAATAAATAAATAATAAAAAATAATTTTGTCTTTGTTTTTCTCAACTCAAAGAAAAAGTAAGAATTACGAGATATAAATTTGCAAATCTGAGAAATCAGAATTCGAACTTACTCCCTCACAATTCCGAATTTACATCTCACAGTTTTGACCTTTTTTTTTTTCTCTGAATACTTTTTGTTTTTACTCCACTAGTTTTACTCTTAAGCTTTACATGCTTATTCATGTGCTATACTGTATGTACTTATGCATGCAGTGGTTTGGGTTCATTTGCATATATATTACAGTAATATTGGACACTTTTTTGCAGTCACGACCACACTTAGTTCAGACCAATAAATAAACAAAATGTAAATCGCATGATGACCCATCTTGCCAAAATAGTCTAGATTGTGCCCCAAATTACCCTAATTCCCTCACTTAGTTTGTATTTTCTGGAGAAATAGAAAATAACACAGAACTCGTGATGGAGTCTGTTGTGAAGATGAAGTGAGGGAGAGAGTCACATGTGGCTGAGGGGATAGAAATAGCTGCAGTCTCTGTCAAAACAGTTTATTCCTTTTCTCTTCATATTGTCCACTCTAAGTAAACACTCATGATGAGGGTGTGTGAGGACAGCAGCGGGAACAGCTGGAGACAGTGAACTGTTATCTTGGTAAACAAGCAGCCAAGTCACTCAGATTAGGCAAAGTTAACCAATTCATTGCCAAAGTTTCCTCTTGATGTCCTCAAATGTTTTGATGGCATAACTGGATCTAAATAAAGCTTATGAAATGTGCTTTTATTATGCAATATTAAAAATATCTAGCTTATTAGATATGTGCACTTCTGTGGTGTAGTGTTTTTTTTTTTTTTTTTTTCAAATGTAAATTCATGTCCCAGTCACATTTTCTTGGTTAAACATTACTTACATCATCAGGAATAAAACAACAATTCTATTTTATATTTTTACATTAACAATGTAATCAATATTCTATTTATTAAAGCCAGTGAATCTCATAAATTTTTTGTGTTTTTAAGCATTTTATATTTATTCCAAAATAATAATTCATGGCAGTAACAATTTATACAATATATTTTATTTATGAACTTATGTTCAGCTATTCATTTTAATAGTTAACTTTTAACTATTTTTGATTTTTTTTCCTGATCATTAGTCATCAAAGCTCAGTGAATATTGTTCACAGGCATGAAGATTTACTTTAAATTTCACCAAGCTGATTACTCACTAAAAACTCCCACAGATCATGTTTTCAGGCCATTTTAAGTCTTATTTTGACATAAAAAAGGTGGTTATATCTAAGTATGTAAGTTGTTTACTTACTTTTTAAATTAGTCTTCCCACACAAGAAGTGGGATTTATCGCATGAACCAATCACAACCAAACATGACCAGTCATATCCAATCATATCCGATGAAGGCATTGCCTCCTCTCACGTGACTTTCCCTCATTTATTCTCAATTACCTCCAAAGTCACAGCATGCTTTAGGGTAGGGGTGTCAAACTCATTTCCTGGAGGACTGTAGCCCTGCAGAGGTTTGTTCCAACCCTGCTCCAACACACATACCACGTAGTTATCAAATTAGCCTGAAGGATTTGATTAGTTGGATCAGGTGTGTTTAATTAGGGTTGAATCTAAACTCTGCAGGGCTCGGGCCCTCCAGGAAATGAGTTTGACACCCCTGCTTTAGGGGGTCTGTTAAAACTCAATGGGCTCAGGGGAGGCGAGAGAGACTCGGACTCCTGCTGTAACTTTACCTGCTGGTGTCGCTGTTGTACAGACACCTTTTAATGTTATATTTTGTAATATTGCCGTTTTTTTTTTTTGTGCTACACATTTTTTTTCTCATCCAGTATTTTGAGCAGGCACTGCCTTCCTCGCCTCCTCGGAGGAAATGCCTCTGGTGCACATAACTGAAATGTGCCTAAAGTTATTTTGTGTTCGTAAGTCATATCTGCTCAGTTATGAAACATTAAATGGTTGATCCCTAAGTTATCCACTTCTTTCAGTCCTTCAAAGATGTTTTAATTACATCAATCAACAAACAAGCTTACAGGTTCAATTGAAAATTTTAACATTCATTTTAAAACACTTCTGAAAATATGGTCTCTATTCGTCAGGAGTTAAAAATGGTACACTACAGTGTTATATTTAGTACTTCAAGCACAGGGAAGAAAGACATGGAAACAAGAAAATGGATTTCTCTGTGAGGTGGTGTATGAAAATACATTTTGTGGAAATTTGCTTTGACAGTTTTCAGGCAAAGGAGAGCTTGCGGGGAGCAAAAATGAATCCTAATCCCCCCCCTAAAATCACATTTTTTAAAAAATGTCATTTTACATCACGTGAGACAGTAGGAAGGAAAGTTTGGGACGTGGATCAGGACGTGACAGGCCAGATTTGCATCTACATCCCTGTGAGAACGTGCACTAACTAGTTTGCTATGGTTCCAGAAAAATGTATTCCATAGCAATGATTGAAAGTAATACACAAATGCATATTGACTTATTTTTATCTGATTATGTCAGTTATATCAAAATGGGTCCAATAACCAGATTAATTCCTTTCACCTGGACTAGACAATTTGGCAAAGGGGTTTTTAACTTGAAATTTTTGTCCAAATTTAATCACAATATTCTGAAATACTGAAAAACATATATTTGGTTAAACAAGTCTTGTGTGTCTTGATACGCAGCTGAATGAGAAACAGAATCTACCAGACACTGAGTGAGAACAGACACTGAAAGAAGAAATACACTTTAAATAAACCTTGAATAGAAGTCAATCCAGGGGAACTCAGTTCTTCAGTTCTTCAGCATGTATTTTTCCTCTGCCCTGTATTTCCTGTTTTCAAGGAAGCATAGGTCAAAGATGTTTGCGCAGATATAGAGACTAGGTCATAATATTTCTGTTAAAGTCATATGACAGTCTCCTCTTAGCATTTGCAGCTAACTGCTGGTTGGATGTTGGGAGATTTGGAGAAAATCTGGCACTGTTCTTCAGACGAACGGTAACACATTCCTGAGGTATAAAAGGATGATGGTTATTTAAAACACATATTTAAATGGTTTTACCAGTACAAAGCTCTATTTCTGGTAGAGTATTTTAAATCATTTTACAAGTATTTGATGTAGCAAAAGCTCAACGAGTTAGGTTTTAATATCAAGGATGTTTTCACTAGATATTATTGCAGTAGTTTCCTATTTCATTACAGCAAACTCACAGAACTGGGACGTTCCAAACGCAGTGACTGAAGGAGAAGTTTACAGGACAGAGACTCCGCCCTCTTATATTTCACACCAATCATCCGGTCTAGATCCTGGAGGCCGTCAAGTAAGCTCTGCTCCCTTTTGGCCAAAACAAAACGATTAACTCAGAATTTTACAGCATGTAACGAGAAAAACAAATACTATTATTGTACGTGAAATTATCAAAGAAAGATTTGTTTTTACATTATCAGTCATCTCAAGTGGATGAAACACAATTTCATGCAAACAGTCAGTCCTTTGTGCTTTATGTGATGCAATGCAGTAGTATTTAAAATTACCACAAGGTGGCAATACAACACTAATATATGTCAGGAGTTTTAAACCTGTTCCTGGAGCCTCCCAGCACTGCACATTTTGGATGTTTTTCTTATTTGCTGACAAGTTAATTCAGCTGTGTTAAATAAGTGAGGCATCCAAAATGTGCATTAATTCAATCGGCTCTAGAAATGGCCTGGAAACCCCTGAAGTATGTCTTTAACTAAAAATATTTGAAAAATTCATAAAAGTAAGTAACTAACTTTATAAATAAGTCCCTATTGGTGCAGCCCAACTACAAATAATGCGACATACTTGTGCTCCCCTGTATTGCTGTTTTCAGCTGGTCCTTGCAGAAGCTGCTTTAGTGTAGGAATGTATTCAGGATCTTCACAGGGGGACTTTTCAGAGGGAAAGGCCTCTAGAAACACTTTTGACTACACACACACAAACACACACACACATACAGTAAGGATCACTAATCATCAGAGCATCAACACTGATGAAAATATGTTTTAGTTACTCATTCATAAAGTTACAACAACACTGTAGAATTTAAAGATATATTAGTGTGATACTAAAATTATAAAACGAGCCATTAATTATTGTTTGTTCAGGATGAGTGGGTCATTAAGTGACTGTATAAAATGGCTCTCTGGAATATTTCTGGTCGATTTTTTTAGCATAATGACTGATTAAATGTATAATTGATTTCCTGCTCATATCACACGGTCTCGTTTATCTCACATACTGCAATAAATTACATTTATTTAATTGTTAAGTAGTGTATTAAGTGGGATAACGTGCATTCATTAGGTCAAGTTTAGGACAGATTAGAGCATAAACCTTTACCACATTATGTAAAAGAGAGAGGGGAAGGTTTGGCTTTTCGGTAGAAGTCCACCACTGGCCACCAGGCACTATCTTCTGCTCCACAGTCTCCTGGCTGAAGGCAGTCCATGTGCTCTCTGAATGCTGGAATGACTGAACTGCAGTCCAATCAGATGCCCAGGATGCGGGTTCATTTGCATCAGCAGAACTTGTGTGTTTCTCTGAGAGGAGATAAAGGTTCATATAAGTCTTTTTGGTTTCATTTTCAAGGCTGTCACAGAAAAACTCTTTACAAGACCAGTAGGCACTATGCTGGAAAGATGTTCTGCTTTCTGGAACATGTGCTCTAGAACGTGCAGTTGACAAGTAGTGAAAGTGTTGTTTTACACTCTGTGAACAAAATGTCTACGTTGATATTTAAAGACCACTGTGGAAAGGTACAACATAGGCTTCTTAGAAAAAACGTGCCTCTACCTACATTTTTGTAAAACTTAAAAAAATGTAACTATACATTTAATTCACTAAAGCAGTAAAACACCAATAACTTATATTCCTTTTCACACAAATTCTGATTACTAGGCCAGATTATTGATTCATGAAGACTTATTTTCATGCGGCTCCATGCAATGACCGCAAAACATTTTTACCATAGTGCATGATTTGTAAACGTATACATTTTCTTGTTTGGATCACATTAGCAGCTTCATATGTATGGTTTTTCTGACATAGTAAACTTGCTCGTTAGCTCACCTGGTACAGCATTACACTTGTTGTGCGATGTGAAGCACTCAGGTACTTAAAAAACTAGTCACAATAAAAAAGCGAAAAGACTCATAGACGCAAGCTAAAATGGATTGGTTGCTTCAGCAAATGTGTTTTATCTCATGTTTAGTATAGGGTTTATAGTAGGTGGTACATTATTAAGGCGTTAGAGCAGGGGTCACCAACTGGCAGACTCCGGTCTGAATCTGGACTGTGAGATGAGTCCATCCGGCCCATTAAACTTCAAAAGGTTATGATTTCATTGAATAAATATGAGCACTGCACATTTCATAAAAAGTCAGATGCTTTGTGTACTGCCGTTACCAGGAAAACCACTATATTTCTGCCTTTCTGAAAGTGCCACCTGCTGGCAGTGAATGAATTTGCATTTTCAAAAAGCCCATCTGCTGTTTTTGTTCAGACCAATGTGAAAATCAACCCATGTTTTTACGCAGCAAACACGCAGAGTTGTAAATGTGAACTAGTGGATCGACGAGAAGATAATGCATTATAAAAATGTAAACAATTAAGACAGTACCATATATTTATATGTTATTTAATTAATATAATAATTGATTGCTTATAATTGTTTAAATTAATATAATAATGAATACCTTTGACTTAAAAAGGTTTAAATGTGAGGTTTATCATTTTATAAAACTTTTTGTTTGATATGAAACTGTATATGAACTGTAAATCATGCTTTTCACAGTCATTTTAATTTCATTTGTGCTTAAAAAGTCTTAAGTTATTAGTTTAAATATCCTGCAGATACCTTGGTCTGGCAAAAACCATCAATTCATGTTTTAAGGTATATAACTGTCCGGACCTCGGCTGGTGAGGAGGGTTCATTACTGGATCTCAAGTCATTTTATTTGAAAAGTCCTGCGTAAGAGCATTAACCTTTTAGCACCACTGTCTCCAGGCATTTCATTTCTGATCTGACACAATATATATAACAACCAATATAAAAAAGCGTTACCAGATTCACATTCATCTGTTTCAGATAGAACTGATGGCACTATTAGAACCACTCACTGGACATGCAGCTTTAAAAGTGTTGTGAAATGTGCAAGAAATGTCCCATAAGGAAAACAGTACAGGCATGTTAAATGGCTTTCAGAAATAACTTGTCATTTTAAAAATCTACTTGTGTGACGTAATTTCAAAATTAAAAAGTAGGTTAAACCTGTTTATGTTCAATACCTGAATCACCTGGTTTTCACCTCTTTAGAGAACAGGATTTATCCTGCGGATTAAGATTACACAGTTTAAATGGAATTAAATCCATAAAATTATTATGTGGAAAAGTGTGTTTTTGACCAAAGATTATAGGTAGAAGACATACTAGATGAATAAACAATGCAGTGTTTGCCCTCTATTTTGATCAAGCCATTCCCTCTAGACATGCTGCCTTTGGCATTGTGAAGGTTGGCCTCTCCTCTTGTCCCAATGGCCTTGTGTTTGTATGTCTTTTTAATGCTGCCTCCTGCCTTAGGCTGGTACACAGCAACAGGGGGAGTGACTGGGTGGGGGACGGGGGTGGGGGGGTTAGGAATTCCAAGCAGTGCTTTAAATAATTAATATCTTCACATGAGGTCGGGGGAAGCGAGGGGGTCTGCAGGAAACCAGGTCAATCCAGACAGACTATTTAGTACATTGAGACTGCATGTTTATCTGCCCACAAAAACCCAAACAAGCAGATTCCTGCTCCAGAAGAGAACTTACTGTACATTCTGACAAATGTATTTATTACCCTGCTACTTTCAAGACAGTGTACTTACCACAGTTGTAATCCTCAGCTAAATGTTGGGCCTCACTGAATCCATCCGTCCACAGCTGCTCTCCACCTATCTGCTTGAAAGCCCCAAACTCATCCTCTTCTTCCTCCTCGCCCACATCAGGAGACCCCTCTTTAGCGGCCACCTTGTCCTTCTCGTCAACTCTTGCCGGCTCTGATAGCAACTCTGAGTTCACCAGAGGCAGCAAGTCTCCACCTCTCACCCCCACCTCCCCCTCGCTTAATGCTGGGATGGCTGTTGCTATGGCTGCTGTGGTGGCAGGATTAACCAGGGAGTGAATAGTGGTTACAGTTACATTGGCTGTTGGTGTGCTAAAGCCTCGTGAAGAGGATTTGTCAGACTGCTGAACTTCAAGTTCTCCATGCTGTGTGATTAATTCCTCCCAATGCTGAGGTGAGCACATGGACGGCCTCCTCTTCTTCTCTGTAGTGCTACATTCAGCACCCACTGGAGTGCGGGCCTCCGGCACAACTGTATTCTTTGTGTCTGGAGTCCCATCCCTCTGTGTTGTAAGATCACCGGGCTCCACTGAATGTAGATTTTCACGGTTCAGTAGGCACTCATCTGGCCTGGATTCCTGATTTTTCTGAATGCTGACAGGGACTATGGAGGGAGTTAGCATGGGAGAACGATCTATGCTTGGCTCAGTATTACAGTTCGTTGTGGTCAATTTGATTCCTAGACTATCAAAGTTAGTCTCAGATGCTACAGATGACCCTAGGTTTGGCACATCAGCAACAAAGTTTCGAATGTTCTGGCGATCATTTGCATCAAGGTCACATATACTGACCTCAGTGTCTCCTTGCACATTGGCACAACTGGATTCTTTTTCAGAACAGTTATCGGATTGGTTAATACTCATCCCAGCTTCAACCTGCTCGCCTGGTTTGGCACATAGTTTGGCAGAAGAGCAGCAGGTTTGTGGATCCGTGCTTTCAGGTGCATCAGTTTTTACCAATGTGGGGGAAAGAGCCCTTTCGTCTTTGCCCAATTTTGGATAGCTAGCCCTGCTACCCTTTTGGCATTGTGTTATTGTGTTATCTGGTATTACGTCAAGTGGTTGTGCATCTGAATTCACTGCTTTTTTTTGGTCACCGTGTTCCAGTTGACTGCCCTGATTGGCGATTTCCCCTTTGCCGTGAGCCGCTGTTCTTTTCTCCGCTAAGCCTGTTGTTTTACTGCACTTCCTCCATTTGCGTATGGCCCTGGGCTTGGCCTTAAAATGTCCACCATCGTCTGGCCCATCCTGGCTCAGCTTCGGCCCTTTAGAGGAACATCTAAGCTCTTCCTTTGTCCCCTCAAGAATGACAGCATGAGTCCGTGGACCTGTGACTCTCGTCCCAGTCCCGCGGTTTCCAACAGCACAGATGTAGCTGCCCCTTCCCTGGGCCTTGAGAAAGAGGCAGCGTGTCTGAGTCTGCCTGCCACCCCCCTCAGTGCCTTTCAAAGTGGCCACAGTTACAAGAGCGCCAAGACTGCCCTGCCTGACCCCTGGAGTTCTCGCTGCACTAATTGTGCTATCCAGTGTGTGCCCATAGCCACTGCTGACCTGACCTGACCAGCTTCTCTGCCCTACCCTGTTTTCAGGAGGATGTTGGCATGAGCCCTGTGCTCGCGGTCCATTAGCAGCCTTTCTCCTGGCTTTAGAGTAGCCGCCACTTACAGCCCATGCTCTCAGGCCTTTAATCAGGGGTATGGCTCCAAACTCAAGGGCACTGGTTAATGAGACACTGGTTCTTCGGCATTCATGCAATAGCTCCCTATGGGCCATGTCCAAGCAGTTATTGTTGTTGTTCTGTTGCAGCATTCTTCTTGGGTGGGGGAGAAATATCAGATGCTGTGGTGGATAAGAATGACATTTAGGATGTCAAAATCTTGAAATTCATCTGTTACTGCACAGCATTTATCAATCAGTTACGGAATGCAGACCGCATATATCTTTATTTAAGCTCAATATCTGACAATTAAAGGTCAATACAAAAGTGCAGACTCGAATATTAGAAAAAAAAAAATATATATATATATATACATATAGTTCTTCATTTTCTTAACTTTTTTATATATATATATATACATATAGTTCTTCATTTTCTTAACTTTTTCTATATTACTATATTTACTATATTACTATATTAGTTTTTATTTGTGACAATTAAAGGTCAATACAAAAGTGCAGGTTCATATATTAATTTAGTTCATGGTAAATTGTCTTCAGATAAAATTTGAGTTAATCCATTTCATACTACACACACACACACAGACAAGAATTGCAAATATTAAATTTTCTTGCATCAATTAAAACTGTAATGCGTATTGTAATGTTTTTAAACAGTAATATACTACGATTTGTATATTAATTCATTTACGTGTGTACATTTACATTTATATTGTAGTTTATTGTATTTTATAATTATATACATACTGTAATAACTCTGAAATACAATAATCATAAAATTCACATTCAGTATTTATAATGCATTTTATTTGTATACTTTGTAATAAATGTATTTATAATTATTTATACTTAGTTCAATATTTAGTTATTGAAGATATATTAAAAAGATGGATACTGTCATATCCCACCACGAAAAGATAGCCTAGTTCTTTTTTCTTATTGTAGTTATAATAACTGTATTTTATAATGTATTTTATAATGTATTTTATTTGGTAATGTTTTTTTCTCCAGTGCTCTATTTAATACTTAAGTTACTGTTTAACGAATCTTGTAAAATCATTTTTTTCTTATGTTTTACTTTGCATGTCACAAAGTATGTCATGATGATCAGAGGACGCCGCGTTACGTAGTCTCCACACACACAGTACGTGATCACATCACTTGCACCAAATCTATCATTAACTAACACTTGCCCACACATATGTATCTAACATGAGGTAACCTCGGGGAGGGGGGAATTATCTGCATCGATTCTTTTCGTGGTTTGACGTGAAAATATCCATATTTTTGAATTATAAACAACCCATCTTTCTTTCTTTGTATCCTCTCACCTTTACAGTGTGCCAGTTATTTTCCTCATACCGACGCGATGTCACGAATCACACAACCGCAGCTGTCGTACGTAGTGAAGATGCTGCTGGGCTGAAGGATTTTGGCTTTAACCTTCATGAGGATTTTGGACCGTATAGAAATTATGATATCCATGACAACACTTCGTCTTAAGACTGCATTTCCGAATACAGACCACCGTAGATTTTTAGTGTAACCTATTAAATCCCATGTAGCTCTCATGTGCTCCGTTGAAGTGAACGTCACGCTACTCCTCCGTGTCTCCTCATAGCGCAGGCTGCTTTCACTGGCAATGCAGCGCAGAGCCTCCGCAATCTAGTGCGTGCACTCAGCTGACCAATAGCCGAGCGTGCATAACGCGCGCGCGCTGTCAGTGCTTTTACGCTTACGCACGAACAGGACACGCACATTACATTAGATCTTCAGTCAGTTCTGGTGAGTATAGGCTACCTTGTGTTGTCAACCTTTGAAAACCTCTAACCCTCTCTGTTTCCTAGACTTCGTTTAGCCATACAGTCGGTAGTAGAAACTCAATACAAAGACTTGGAGACTTTTGTTTTAATAACATGGTGATCTATGTTTATACAGTAGGCACTTTAATTATAATGCGAATCATTCATTTTAGAATAAAATTAAAACATCACACATCAAAAATAAAACTAAAACTTACGAAAAAAACAACAAATACTTAATTAATGTCGTTTTTTATATACTCAGTGGAATATAAAAATTAAATTTATAAAAAAAATACAACGAATAAAACACATACAACGAAACAACAATCATTTAATACACAGTTAATCATGTATTTACATTGGGAATTTTTTGTGTTTTCATGTTGACTTGAATCCAATGAAAAATATAAAAATATTTATACTAATTATTTAAATATGTTTCAACATTTAATAAACAATGAAACATATTTACATAACTTCAAAACTCAATATTTCATAATTCTGCAAGCTGTTGTTTGTAGGTTTTTCATTTCCATATTGCCATATCAGTATCAGAACTGGACCACTACTTGTCATGTATTAGTGTTGCCACATTAGTAGAATGATGAGAAATCAGTGAAAAAGATCAGGAAATAATTAGGTACCACTAATTAGAATGTTAATATTTTATTTGACTGTTCTATTTTTGCATTAGATGGAGATGGAGCATCATCTAAATGAGTGTTTCAAAAAAGCAGCACATACAAACATGCAGTTCAGTACTTAAACCTGCCTAAAATATGATACATATACAACAGCATTGCTTGCATGTAGACTAATTCCATCACCAATGCAATTTAAAAAAGAAAAGAAAAACGAAACACTCAGTGTTTTCAATTCAGAAAAATTCAGAGCCTTTCTCATGAACAGAGAAGTGCTATCTGGTACAGCATGTCACAATGTGAATGAAAAAAAAAACTTGATATTGTTTAATTTATCTTAAAAGTGACAAAAATATGTATCACAAAAATACTCAACATTACAGGCTTTCTTTTTAGTGTCTTATCTGTACAGATCATGCATATAAATATGTAAAAATAGTACATGTATTTCTAATAGTATTTAAAATAAACACAATTCCATAACAACAACCAAAAACTACAGAGACAAACCAGGCATCGAAAAGGCATAGCAATATTACCAAAATGCTGTAAAATTCTACAGCATAAATGTCATTCAAGACTGCACAAGAAAAGTTTTTAAATATCTTTGCATCTATATATGTTACACAGATTTGTGCCTATATTGTGTTTATACAGAGTGGCAAGTTACAAAACATGAAAATAAGGTCTACAATAAATAATATTCTCTACATTTTCATTATGTATAAGTTATGTTTTTTTTGCAAAAGCTGGAGAAAATATTTTTGCTTTCTTTATTTTAAATAGAATAAAACCTCCAAGACTGAAATAATGGTCACATATACGAATATTTCGGTCTAATTATTATGCCACTACCGATTGTATGTCACAGTTCTGTAACTGAGATTCTTACTCTTTCGAACTGGTACTTTTTCTTTCTGTATACTTTGTTGTCTTAGTCACTACAGTAAGAGTTCCCTCTGTTTTAGTAATCAGATGCTCTGAGGGCATTTCACGGGTCAAAAACTCTACACTTGGCATCTTCACATAGAAACCTCCTGAGGCTTCCTCGCTAGTGCAAGGAAGGGAGGACTTGCTTCCTTTCGGAGAGCTTTCTGGTGAGATATTAAGGATGCCAGTAGAATGGGGACTAAGGGTGACCTTGGGTACTTTGAACCATGTTGTCTCCTCTCTTTCTTCACTCTTCGTAACAGAGACAAATCCAGCTGATACTGTGGGTACTGGAGACTCTGATCCCTCCCTTTCCGCCAACATTTCAGTTCTTGCTTTCGAAGATACTATAGTGCTAATCTTTCTCACCTCCACCTTGCTCTCTTTGCTTTCTCCTGAGGGCTCCTTCCTGAGTTTCAGGCTTGTTTCCATTTCCTCTTCCTCACTTGCATCTTTTGAGTATGGTGAGAAAAACTCCACTTTAGGCAATTTAAGCTTTCCAAACATTGATTTTTCATCTTTGCCACCATTTAGACTTAGGCCTGTTCCATCATCAGACCCACTTGGTGTTACATCAGATGATCCTCTCTGCCCAGACGAAAATGTCACTTTTGGCAATTTAAGCTTACCAGTTTTTGACTTTCCCTCAGTTTCCACCTCATCTTCACAATATATTGCTTTCTCCTTTTCATTTGATCGAGACTTGCCAAAACTTGGCTTCATTTTGATCTTTGGCTGCTTGAGCTTCTCATCTACAATTTCTGCACTTGCTTCACCATCTATACTAGCAGTGTTCTCCATTTGTGGATTCACCATAACAAATACAGCTTTTTTTACTCTTGGCACATGTGGGCTTTCATTCTCTGCCTCAGAGTCTATGTTTATAGAGTGATCTTTTCCCTGAGATGATTTGATGTTGGCTTCAGGTGAACTTAAAGAAGGCAGAGGTACACCAAATTTTGGAATTTTGACTTTACCAATCTGCTTTTTATCTTCTTCAGAATTATTAGTGTCAGATCGGGCAGTCTCAATATCAAAATCAAGTTCAGGAATCTTTGGTGCTTGTAAATCAGCTTGCAAGTTTGCATCAGTTCCTCCTTTTAGAAATTTAGCATCTGTTTTTCCAGACTTGTTTATGTTGGTTTCTAACCTGGATACTTTTACTTTTGGCATTCCAATATTAAATTTCGAACCTTTAACTTTTGGGCCTTTTATTTTTTCTTTCGGTGCGGCAAGTTCCAAATCGGTATCTGAATGTTCATTTTTCTTTTTATTCTTTTTTCTGTCTCTTGAAAAGCCAAGATCTAGCTCTAGATCCAAATTAGGCATCCTCAACTTTTTACCCTCTTTATGTGAATCCTTAAGGCTTGCATCAGTGGAAGGATCTGACATGTCTGCATCACTAGACATTCTTATATCTAGTTTTGGGATTTTAATATTTGACATTGTGAATTTTCCACGCCCTCCTCCAGATTCTCCCTCTTTGGTATCAAACTCTCCAGTTCTACTTTCTAGTAATGATATGGCTACCTGTGGTATCTTAATATCAGGCATTTTACTTTGCCCACCTTCTACTTCCACAGACCCTGAAGTCTGAGGGTCATCTGATTTGCCATATGGTAATGATATATCTACTTTGGGTATTGTTATTTTCGGTAATTGAAAGTTGCTGCCTTGTCCTCTAACCTCTGTTTTCTCTGCACTCTCTGGTTGACCTTGAGATGATACATCTGCTTTTGGAATTTTGGTGTCAGGAACCTTAAATTTCCCTTCTTTGCCACACACTCCTAGTTCAAGATCATCAGTGTCCTCTGTTTTACCATGAGGAAATGAGACATCTATTGTTGGTAGTTTAATTCCAGGGATCATGACTTTACCTTTTCCTACATCTGGTTGAAGTTCTGGAACAACGTCTTTAGATTTTATTTTAGGAAGGGACATATCAGTTGTTGGCATCTTTAATTTTCCACCTTCTAGTGCTAAATCAGGTGCATGACTTTCTTCTTTGCTTCTGTGAGGTAGAGATACATCAATCTTAGGCACCGTAATGTCTGGCATTTTTAATTTACTCCCTTTCAATCCAAATTCTAAATCTGGATCATCATTTTGCGTTGTTTTTCCATGAGGCAATGATATATCAAGACTGGGCACTGAAATTTTTAGCTTTTTACCTTTAATTTCAGTGTCAGCATTAGATGTGTCATGTTTTGCATCTGGTAGTGATATTTCCAGCTCGTTGTTATCTGTGTCACCTGTTTTTCCATGAGGAAGTGAAATGTCTACTTCAGGTATCTTGACATGGGGAAAATTTACCGTACCTCTACTACTATTAATGTGTAAGTCAAAAGAGTCTACTGGTTCATGAAGTTTTAACCTAGGCAAGGAAACATCCAAATCAGCTTTTGGAACTGATATGTCAATTGTTGGCATCTTAGGAATTTTTAAACTGCCCTCATAACCTCTGATATCTGCTTCAGATACATCAACCTCAGTTTTAGGAAGCAATACCTCACATTCTGGAATATTTGCTGTTGGCAGTGATATCTCAACTGCTGGCATTCTGACCTTTCCTTTGTTATCCACATATCCAGGCATACCCATTTCAACATCTTTGAGCTTTGCTTTAGGAGTAGGTGTCTTGAATTTGGGGAATTTGAGCTTGGATTTGACCTTAACATCAGGACCCTCTACTCTGATTTCTGGTTTTGTAATTTCTCCAGCACCTGCTTTTATCTTCATTTCAGCATCAGTACCAATTATTTCAGTATCCTTTTTAGATGTTTCCACTGATGGTGACGTTCTTTCCAAGTCCAAATCTAGAGGTAAGTCAGGACTGTCTAGTTGTTTGTCTCCACTTTTCAATTTTCTGCCAAATTTAGGAAGTGATATTTTGGGCATTTTCTTCGAGACATCTGGAACATCAAAACTTGCCCCAGGTGATGGCCTTCCACCCTCTGCCTTAAGAAGTTCAATGTTTTCTCTGTCATTGCCCTTTCCCTTTGAAAGAGTAAAGTCCAGGTCAACTTTAGGAGCAGATATGTCAACAGTTGGTATTTTCACACTTGGCAGCTTGATGTTCCCACCTAAAGTTACTTCAGGGACATTTAAATCTCTAATTTTGTCAGTAGTTTTGGTTTCTCCATCAGAATCATGAGTTAGTTTAGGTACTGAAATGTCTATGTCTTTCTTATCTGACCCAACTTTTAGTTCATGATCTGTTAGTTTCATTTTAGGCATAGGGACAGTGGGCATCTGAAATCTTAAGCCTTTTTTAGTGTCATCACCCAGATCAAGCTCTCCTTCTTTGGCTCCTGGCAGAGATGTATCTATAGAGGGCATGTGAAACTTTCCACCCTTGATATCGGGACCTTCAACATTTATTTCACCTTCTGATGGTTTTAATTTAGGCAAGGAAACATCCAATTTAGGCATTTCAATTTTTCTTCCTCTTCTTGTATGTCCTTCAACATCTACATCTCCTCCTGCTCCTCCTACTGGCATAGAGATATCTATAGAGGGCATGTGAATATTTCCACCCTTGATATCAGGACCTTCAATGTTGATTTCACCTCCTGATGGTTTTAATTTAGGCAAAGAAACATCAAATGTAGGCATTTCAAATTTTCTTCCTTCTCTTGTATGTCCTTCAACATCTACATCTCCTCCTGCTCCTCCACCTGGCAGAGAGATATCTATAGAGGGCATGTGAAACTTTCCACCCTTGATATGGGGACCTTCAACATTTAGTTCACCTCCTGATGGTTTTAATTTAGGCAAGGAAACATCCAATTTAGGCATTTCAATTTTTTTTCCTTTTCCTGCATGTCTTTCAATATCTACATCTCCTCCTGCTTCTCCTCCTTGCAGAGAGATATCTATAGAAGGCATGTGAAACTTTCCACCCTTGATATCAGGGCCTTCAACATCGATTTCACCTCCTGAAGGTTTTAATTTAGGCATCTCAAATTTTTTTCCTTTTCTTTCATGTCCTTCAACATCTACATCACCTCCTGTGCCTCCTCCAGGCAGAGAGATATCTATAGAGGGCATGTTAATCTTTCCACCCTTGATATCGGGACATTCAACATGGATTTCACCTCCTGATGGTTTTAATTTAGGCAAAGAAACATCTAATTTAGGCATCTGAAATTTTCTTCCTTTTCCTGAGTGTGCTTCAACATTTACATCTCCTCCTGCTCCTCCTCCTGGCAGAGATGTATCTATAGAGGGCATGTGAATCTTTCCACCCTTGATTTCGGGACCTTCAATGTTGATTTTACCTCCTGATGATTTTAATTTAGGCAAGGAAACATCACATTTAGGCATTTCAATTTTTTTTCCTATTCCTGCATGTCCTTCAGCATTTACATCTCCCCCTGCACCTCCTGCAGGCAGAGAGATATCTATAGAGGGCATGTGAATCTTTCCACCTTTGATATCAGGATCTTCACTGTTGATTTCACCTCCTGATGGTTTTAATTTAGGCAAAGAAACATCAAATTTTGGCATTTCAAATTTTCTTCCTTTTCCCGCATGTCCTTTAACATTTACTTCTCCTCCTGCTCCTCCTCCTGGCAGAGATGTGTCTATAGAGGGCATGTGAATCTTTCCACCCTTGATTTCGGGACCTTCAACGTTGATTTTACCTCCTGATGATTTTAATTTAGGCAAGGAAACATCACATTTAGGCATCTCAAATTTTCTTCCTTTTCTTCCATGTCCTTCAACATCTACAGCTCCTCCTGCACCTCCTCCAGGCAGAGAGATATCTATAGAGGGCATGTGAATCTTTCCACCCTTGATTTCGGGGCCTTCAATGTTGATTTCACTTCCTGATGGTTTTAATTTAGGCAAGGAAACATCAAATGTTTGCATTTCAAATTTTCCTCCTTTTCCTGCATGTCCTTCAACATTTACATCTCCTCCTGCTCCTCCTGACAGAGATGTATCTATAAAGGGCATGTTAATCTTTCCACCCTTGATATGGGGACCTTCAATGTTGATTTCACCTCCTGATGGTTTTAATTTAGGCAAAGAAACATCAAATGTTGGCATTTCAAATTTTCCTCCTTTTCCTGCATGTCCTTCAACATCTACATCTCCTCCTGCTCCTCCTCCTGACAGAGATGTATCTATAGAGGGCATGTTAATCTTTCCACCCTTGATATCAGGACCTTCAATGTTGATTTCACCTCCTGATGTTTTTAATTTAGGCAAAGAAACATGACATTTAGGCATCTCAATTTTTTTTCCTTTTCCTGCATGTCCTTCAACATTTACATCTCCTCCTGCTCCTCCTGGCAGAGATGTATCTATAGAGGGCATGTGAATCTTTCCACCCTTGATATCAGGACCTTCAACATTGATTTCACCTCCTGATGGTTTTAATTTAGGCAAAGAAACATGAAATTTAGGCATCTCAAATTTTTTTCCCTTTCCTTCATGTCCTTCAACATCTACATCTCCTCCTGCTCCTCCTCCTGGCAGAGATGTATCTATAGAGGGCATGTTAATCTTTCCACCCTTGATATGGTGACTTTCAATGTTGATTTCACCTCCTGATGGTTTTAATTTAGCCAAAGAAACATCAAATTTAGGCATTTCATTTTTTCCCCCTTTTTCTGCATGTCCTTCAGCATCTACATCTCCTCCTGCGCCTCCTCCAGGCAGAGAGATATCTATAGAGGGCATGTGAATATTTCCTCCCTTGATATCGGGAACTTCAACATTGATGTCACCTCCTGATGGTTTTAATTTAGGCAAAGAAACATCTAATTTAGGCATCCCAAATTTTCTTCCTTTTCTTCCATGTCCTTCAACATCTAGATCTACTCCTGCTCCTCCACTTGGCAGAGAGATATCTATAGAGGGCATGTGAATCTTTCCACCTTTGATATCAGGACCTTCAACATTAATTTCACCTCCTGATGGTTTTAATTTAGGCAAGGAAACATCAAAGGTTGGCATTTCAAATTTTCTTCCTTTTCCTGCATGTCCTTCAACATTTACATCTCCTCCTGCTCCTCCTGCTCCTCCTGACAGAGATGTATCTATAGAGGGCATGTTAATCTTTCCACCCTTGATATCCGGACCTTCAATGTTGATTTCACCTCGTGATGGTTTTAATTTAGGCAAAGAAACATGAAATTTAGGCATCTCAAATTTTTTTCTTTTTCCTGCATGTCCTTCAACATTTACATCTCCTGCTGCTCCTCCCCCTGGCAGAGAGGTATCTATAGAGGGCATGTTAATCTTTCCATCCTTTATATCAATATTGATTTCTTCATCTGAAGATTTAGTCTTAGGTGAGCTAATAACAAATTTAGGCAAATTTGTTTTTTTGCCATCAAGGTCAATGTTTCCTGTCACCTTCCCTTTTGGAAAGGACATTTCAATTGATGGCATATCTAACTTTCCTCCTTGGATCTGAGGAGCTTCAGCTCCAATTCCTCCTTCTGTAGCTTTTACTTTTGGAAGTGATACATCGCTTTTTGGCATTTCAAACGTTTTACCTGTTCCAGAATGACCTTCTATATCAGTGTTCTTCTCAGTTTCATCTTTAGGCAAAGAAATGTCAAGGGAAGGTGTGTGAACTTTGCTTCCTTTTACATCAGGTCCATCTACAATGACTTCCACAGATCTTTTTTTTATTTTTGGAAGTGACAAATCAACATGAGGCAAATGAAACTTGCCCCCTTTACTGACATTGACTTTGCCATCTCCCTTTACCTTTCCTTGTGGAAGAGAAATGTCAGCATCTGGGATATCTATCTTCCCACCCTTCAATTCAGGTCCATCAATATTCATTTCAGTCCCTGCTGATTTTATTTGTGGTAAATTAATGTTAAATTTTGGCATTTGAAATTTTGTGCCCTTTTTGGTTTTTCCCTCCAGACAAACATCATGCTCTGTTTTAACCTCTGCTGCGGAGATATTATAAGAAGGTATATTTAACTCACCACCTTTGAATCCAGGTCCTTCCACACTGAGTTCCCCTTTGGTTGATTCAAATTTTGGTAAGGAAATATCCAGTTTTGGAATATCAAACTTTCCTATTTTTCCTGAATGTCCTTTGAGATCAACATCACCTGTGTCAGTTACTTTTGGAAATGATATATCAACGGATGGCATGTTGAAACTTTTGCTGTCAGGCCCTTCAATACTGATGTCACCTTGTGGTGACTTCATTTTTGGCAAGGAAATCTCAATACCAGAAGCTTTCACTGCAGGCAGAGAGATATCAACCTTTGGCATTTCAATCTTTCCACATTTATCAGAGGGTTCCACATTAACATCTCTTTCGTCTTTTTTATGTGGCAAGGAAATATCAGTTGCTGGCATGTGAAACTTCCTATTGGTTCTTTTAACATCAAAATCAACTTCTCTTGATTTGAATTTAGGAAGACTTGTATCAGATTCAGGAATCTGAAACTTATCTCTCTTCTCAACCTCAAGATGAATCTGTTCATCTGTTTTTCCTTTTGGTAATGAAATATCAGCTCCGGGGATGCTAAATTTTCCTACATCAGGACTCAAAGAATCGAGTTTACTTTCTGGCAGTGACATATTTAGATTAATTTTGGGCATGTTTGCTTTTCCAGAATGACCCTCGACCTCAACACTGGCCTCTATTTTTCCTTTTGATAATAATATATCAGTGGGTGGCATTTGGAATTTCTCACCTTTGACCTCTGGATCCTCAGTATTGATTGCACCTGTGGATAATTTCATTTTTGGCATCAAGACATCTAGATGTGGCTTTTTAGATTTGCCTCCTTTCCCAGATGGTTCTCCAATCTTAATATTTCCCTCAGTTTTGCCTTTAGGAATTGAAATTTCAGTTGATGGCATACTCAGTTTTCCTGCTTTTATATCAGGCCCCTCAGCAATGGCATGCTCAGGTGATTTCACATTAGGTAGGGAGACATCTACTTTAGGCATTTTAATCTTTTCCCCTTTTCCAAAGTGGCCCTCAACATCTGCACCTGCCTCTAGCATTCCTTTCGGCAAGGAAATGTCAACCTCAGACCCTTCTATATCAATTTTACCTTGTGGTAATTTCATTTTGGGGAGGAAAATATCTATTTGTGGCATTTTCACATTTGGTTCTTTCTCAGAATGACTATCCACCTTTGCTTCACCTTTACCTTTTGGTAACGAAATGCTGATATTTGGCTTGTGAAATGTTCCACCTTTTGCTCCAGGTTCTTCAACTACGACTTCACCCTCAGGGGATGTTATTTTTGGAAGAGAGATGTCTAATTTTGTTATTTCATATTTTACCTCAGTACTTGCATGTCCCTCAGTATCAATGTTTCCTGCAGTCGGCTTTGGTAATGACACATCTAATGTAGGAAGACCTGATGTTTCTATCTTGGGCACTGCAATGTCAGGTTTGGGGAGGGAAATCTTATGCTCTTTGACCATGGATCCATCAATGTCATCTCCAAATTTTTGTTTTGCATGAAGGTTTAGCACTGGTAATGATGTGTCAGGCTTGGCTGTGTTGATTTTTGTTCCTCTTACATTGCAATCAGGAACTTCAGCATCTTTAAATTCAGCCGTGCCCTTAGACTTTGGGAGATGTAAGTCTAAATCCACCTTTGGTGCTTTGATGTCAATCTTGAGCATTTTCAGTTTATTTTCAGATGTATCAGTTTCTTTCCTTGCCTCTCCATCAATTTCATCTGAATGACAAGAAAGTCTTGCCTTTGGTAGTTTAAACTTTGTGACTGTCCCCTTTGTATCTGAGACATCCGGATTTATCTTTGGCATTTTTATCTCAGGACACTCTCCTTTTCCTTTAGCACGAACCTCAAGATTAGGAACATTAGTTTCAGCTTTGCTCTGAGGAATGTTGAAATCACACTCTACTGATGGCGGCTTAAATTTGCCTTCAAGTTCTTTCACCTCAAAACTATCATTTGAAGATTGTACATCTAACTTTGACTTTTTAATTTTAGGTAAATTCATTCCAAATTTTGGACCTTTCGTCTTGTCCTTCAGCTTTGCTCTAGAGGCCTCTCCCTCATGTGCTAAAACATCTACATTGACATTCCCTTCACCCACAGAAGAATCCATGGCCTTCATCTTTGGAAATCTGATCTTCCTCTTCTTCTTAGTGTTAGTGATAACGCCCTCCAGATGTCCTGATCCATCTGCTGTGGCCTTCCCACCTTTCCTCATCTTGAACTTCGGGAATACAAACTCAACATCAACAGGACTGAGGTCCGATTTACCAGGTAAGACCTCAACATCCAGCTCTGTCCGTGCTCTTGCTTTTTTGTTCTCTTTCAGTCTTTGCAATCCAAATCTTCCTCCTCTCATTTTCTTGGTTTTGAACGGTTTCACGCTTTTGACGCTCTGCAAGAGAAAGGTTATCATTCCTTCTAGTTTCTACTGTTGTAAGTACTTTTGTTAAAAACAAGAAAAACTGTGGATGTTAAAAAAGTAATTCTATTTTATAGCAATATTTCAGAATGTACCATTTTTTGCATCTTGGCCTTAGGTCCTCTGGGCTCAAGATTTTGTGCACCTGGACGTATGCTGACTTCACTTCCTTGCACAGTCCTCTTCAAAAAGAAGGACACTTTGTAGGGTTCTGCACACTGAAGAATTTTTAATGCGTCCTCATATTTCACGTTATCAAAATACACCCTGGCACTTAGAAGTTGATCTCCTGCAATAACACATCATCAAAAATTATATTTATAACTTATATGATTTGTCTTTGTATTCTTAGTACATCTGGAAACAAAATTAATTCAGTACACTCAACATGGGAAATTTGTTCTTTAATGATTATAAGGTTAAAGTTGCATCTCCTGCTTGTCTCTTCAAGGACAGTAGCTCAAGTCTTTACAGTATTTGACATTGCACTTTTTATAGTAAAATACAGTCCCTTGGTACCTTTCTGTAGACTAAGGTGCTTTGCTGCTGGGGAGTCTTTCAAAACTTCTTTGATGAAGATGCCTTGCTCCCCTCCACCCACAACACTGTACCCACTAGCTCCAACCTCAGCCTGTGTTTCAACAACCACTTCCACAAGCTCTGACAAATGGGTTTCCTTCTCCACCTGCTCATAAAATGTACAAAAACAACTTTATTGTAACACATTGCACAGCAATGGCAATTTAAATAGATAAATGACAATTAGATAAGTAGGTAATACAGTAGCAGCAGTAGGATAGCAGTAGGATTAAGTACTGATTAAGCTTTCAGTTGTATACATGAATTTTTTTATGAAGGTCAAAGGATGTTCATACTGTATTCCACAAAGGTGCTTTTTAATCTATTTTTTTTTTAGAGTAGTTCATATTATGGGATGTTTGATTCTTACCACATTCTTACTGTCTGTCTTGGGGGGTTCCTCCATGTCTGTGAGGGTGGATTGGGTGTCTCTAAGCTGACTTCTCTTCTGACTCAAAACCTGTTTTAGTTCTGCATGGAGTTTTTCCTTTTGTACCTTGAAAACAAATTTGGAAGTAAGACCGAGAGAAGTTTGGGATTCACATTTTCACAAGGCTCGCTCACAGATTATATTTGTAGTCCTCACAATTCGCTCTGGGCTGTCCTGGTCATCAGTAGAGATGCTGTGGTGTGTACTTAGATGAGCGCCAAAGGGAGGCCTCTCTGAGGGGGGAGAGCGTCTTTTGTTGTTTACCTATTTGTAAATAGGCAAACAAGGCAGACATGAGATCAATAAAATAAAATGGCCATCTTCTATTGGCTTTAAAGTGGTAATGGTTTGACAAGTGCCAACCTACAGGTGAATCTCTGGTTTGTGGATTTCCATGACTGTCCTCTCTGTCAGACTCTGAAATTAGAGCAGGTTTACAATATCAGGAGCCATCAGTCAAAAGGATTTCAGCCCTTTTCCCACTAAGCATTATAACTATAAAGATAATGATAAAGATATAGTTCTAAAAATCATTCTCAATATTTAAGAATAGCAGAGTCCATGCCACAACTATAACGGAAAAGGCACAGAGAAATGTTGCAATCACATTCGGAACGATTTTTTCCACCTGATGAACGATACAAACATTGACATCCAATTAGAATCCATCCTGCTATCACGAGCTCAAGAATTTAAAGTGGCAGATGAACATGCACTTAGAATAAACAGACGATATCGTTTGTTGGTGTGTACACTTATATACACAATGCTCAGTGTATTATTATCTTTATAGTTATCGTTCTTGGTGTAAACAGGCCTTAAACTGTTATAGCGCATTTAGTTCTATTTAGACCAGGTACACTATGTAAAAATAAATACACTTAGCATATTTTTTATTAAGAGTATATATTTTAAAAGAATATACTTGAGTGTTTTCAGACACTTACAGTAATTGCATGTTATTTACAATTAAATTAAATGTATTAGTTGAAATATTATAATATATTAGATGCAACTTTCGACCCACTTAAGCAGGACTTAAGTACATCTTCTATACTTCTATTGTCTTTTAAATATGGTTAAAGTGTACTGTCGAATGTACTGACAAGCATTTATTAACTTTAAATGGAATATCGAATAACACACTACAGATAAAATTATAATTCAGTACTTTGCCAGTGCTTTGGTATGTTAATCAACACATGAAAATAAGTGTAATTTTAATTTGACATCGTTACAAAGTGCCCTTATTAAAGTGTACTTAAGTGTGTTAAGAAACAGTCATGAAAGTGTCTTTTTTTAAGTACACTTAAATGTATATCTTTAAGTACATTTTTATTAATCTTATATTATTCGCAAATACAGTTTTCTGAAAATACACTTTTAAGATTTGAAGTACAAGTGTTCATTCAATGCAATCAAGTTCAAACGTATTAAGAGGCATTTTATGCATCATTTGCTACACCAAATGTGTTGCTGCATGGTTATGATAAGCAGAATTTTTTTTTTTAAAAGGAAAATAATGTTTCTGCTTCACACGGTTTGCTATCCTCTTGAAACTTTTCAAACTCATTCAATGATATTACAAGGCCTCCAGCTTTGCCTATAGCGTAAACCTACCTCACTATATCAACTGTGCTGTTTTTTGTGAGACTAAAAAAATCCACCATAGATCAAGTTGCCATCAGGTTAGTAGGCCTGCAAACAGGTGTCCTCTCTCTGAATGCTTCTCATTCCTCATTCAGCAGTGGTGTCTGGTATCTGTGTCTGTCGTAAGAGTGTGTAACCAACATTAAGAAATCTGTAGACTAGCGAGCAGGTCCTTTCTAATAGGCTCAGACACCCACACTGAATAACCTGTTACACAGGCACACAGAACACTAGCAGGTGCTCCTTTATTGTGCTGTGCCAGCTGTGTACGACTGTGTTTAGCACCACACGTCATCAATAAGACTGCAAGACAATAAAAATTGCTTATAACTTGCATTATACTACATATCTTTTAGCATGATTTTTATATATATTGTGTATTGTATATAAGCCATCTGTCCGAGATTAGGATATTTTTTCGATTGTTTTCAATGAGAGCGCCATATTTTTGAAAAATGGTAGCAGCGTGACAGGGTGGTGAGCGTCTATATCACACTGAGCGCTATGCACATGGTGTTTTTTTTTTTGTTTTTTTTTGTTCAACTTTGGGTAAAATGCAGCACTCATCAATATCACTTTTTACCCAGCCATCCAGTCACAGTGGAGGAGGGCGGGATAAATATCACCAACCTTCACATTCTACTTGTACAATGACTGAACAACAATGGATGAGAAATAAATATTTCTGATCTCTGAGTATTCATGTCTGTACCAGATGACATATCTGGACTGCAGTGATATTAATATAAAAAATACTGCTTGGAGGAACATTTCATTTACCATGGCTCTAGCTAAATGCTGCACCTCCAAAGCAGGCTCAAGTGTCCACAGCTGGCAAAAGAGCTCCTGTCATTTTCAACTGGCTTAAAATGCTTTGGTGGACACGTGGCCTTACATTCACTTTTATAAAATAAAAACACCTGACACTGGTTGAAAAAAAAGACTTTTGTTTTCTTTTAATAGGAACTGGAAAAACTATGCAAAAATCATATTTTTATATGCATGTCTGTGTGCTTGCAACAGTGTTATTTTAGTATAATTTATATACTATTATAGCTTTTATTCATATTTTGAATTAGCTTTTATTTTTATTTTTTCAACTTTCATTAGAATTTTAGTTTACATTTTTTTGTGTTTTTAAAATATTACTATTTAGGTATAATTAGTTTTTATTTATTTCTAGTTAGTAATTTTACAGCTTAAACTCAAACAAAAGTTGGTTGACATGTAAACATTAATAATTTTAGTAGTTACGAACAAAACTGTTTTTTAGTTTTAGTTAACTTTAACCCTGGGATGGACTGGCCATCCATCCAGGGCTATCCATTCTAAAACCCAAAACGCTGGGAGAGAATCCAGCATCCCCTCATTAGGACAGTCGATTTAGAAAATGGATGGCTGGATATCTGTGTGTATATTTGTGTGTGTGTTTGTGAGTGAAAGACGCAGCTGTTCCCTAGTGATGCTATGTGTGTCCAGAGGAGGGGACAGAAGACAGGAATGGTGCTGTACATATCTGATCTTTATATAAATACGCGCTGGCCAGACCTACATGTGCTTGTGTAATGACAGAGCTGTTCACACTAGAGCTCCAGCAAATGCTACCAAGCAATAGGCAAGCTGGGTACACATCAGCCAAACTCAATGGCAGTTTATGAACGCTCTTAAATTATATAACGCATACCAGATGTACTTTAGAAAGAAGTTGAAAAACTAAAAAGTTGTCTGGAAGTAATAAAAGCTAATTCATGCAATTTAGAACAAAAGTTCAGGAGATTAATGGCTGCGATTCATGGGTACTGATGCATAACATAGAGAACAGTGATAGAGAGGGAAATTAGAATATGATTTTCCAGTTCCTTACCAAATTTGTTACTTATGATCATGAAAAATGTTTTGATTTAAATACCTACATTTAATATGAATTGTTATTTATATAAACATAAAATGTTTTGCAAAAAATGCATAATAATGTTGTTGTTGTTTTTTCTTTTATTCTGTTATATTTTTCATTTATTTACCTATTTTCTGGTCACTACATAATTCCCAAACTTCCATTTATGTTATTTTTGATAGTTTTGGAGAAATGTAGAAAAACTTCTGAATAAACAATGAGCATGTTTATCCAGTCTTTCTTTTGACTGATAGTATATATAACTGTGGAGATTTTTTAATGTGCTCTATCCACATAAATGTAATTAACACAAATCGAGTTAGCTTTCGATTCATACCAACCGCCTCAACATCCAATATTCAATTATGCCCTATTGAACACACAAGCCAGCCACTTACAAGGACAGCAGAGAATAGAGATGTTATTCTATTGCTGTTGATTCAATATAGTCACAAGATCATTGTGTATGAGAATAGGCACTTAATAATGACACAAGAGTTACAACTGCACCAATGCCTGAGCCCAATGGTTACCCACAGGGGTATTTGTGCATCCCTAATCCAAACTAAGACGCAGGGATAAGTATGTGCCGTGAGATACAGTGGTCCAAAATAAACAATTCTGTTTAAAACTCTAAAGGGTCACAAAAATATCCTAATTCTGCAATCCTCAGACAAACAAACCCACTTTAAAATGCTCAGTTGGCTGTCAATTATCTGTTTATAAGAGGACAATGAGGGGAAGCATTGCTGATATTCTCAGAAAAGATCTGAGTCTGTCTGGAGGTTTAATTTGGATGCTCTGAAGACGGGTTTTGGTTTTAACTGATGTGCTGAAGTGTTCATCATATTGGTGACTCATCATGCACTACCTAGATTTTGTCCAAATTCTTGTCTTCAGGGAACTGAGAAAGAAACATTTATTAAATATAGACATTGGTCGCTGTGTGGGTAAGAGTAGCTTGTACAAGGGTGTGGGGGATATATCATATCATATATCATTCTTGATTTTTACTCAGCACGTACGTCCTGCCTCAGGGGAGGAACATGATGGATCGGCCTCTCCTGAGGGTGTGTAAAGCCAGGGAGGAAATGCCTTTTTTAAATCCCTTTAAACAGGAAACTAGGATATCTACTGAGATCCAGTAAAATAACAAACCACACCAAATCTGAGAGAGAAAAGAAGTTAGTTCGTACAATCAACCAGAATGATGTCACGTGCATCAGCGCTGTTACAGGAATGCACAATATCCTTTGACCTTTAATTTCTAACATAATAATAATAATAATCATAATAGTAAAAATATAAAAATATGTTCTCACTTTTTATAAATCATTCATCCGTAATATCTAGTTAAAAATAGTGTAAACACAAATTATCTTTAATTCTGCTATTTGTAAGCATTATTAATTTTTTACATTTGTTTATTTTTACTAAATATTTTACTTTAGAAAAGAATTGATAAGTGGCCTTTGCATTTGTAATTATTTTTAAAGACCTTCTAGAAACCCTTTTACTGTTTGTGTAGCATGATATCATTCATCCGCTGCAATTTGTTACCTGAATTGTGCAATATTTGCACACCTTCATTGCATTTCATATAATTGTTTGTATTAAGAAACAGTGTCCCCAAAAGGTGTTTGGACACTTAAGCCAACTTAAGCCTCCTGTACCCCGACCCGCTTCTCTGTGCAACGTCTCCCATTAACACATCTGACTCCTGAAACATGGCAGGAATGGCAGTAGTATCACACACGCAGACATTATTCTCATACTCATGTTGGGAGGAGCTGGCTGAGGGCTATCGCTTTCAATGAAACACCTGCAGTGTTTATCAAAACATATCAAACATCGCTGACAGAGTCTGCAAGTCATTCAGCACTGGTTTAGAGCATAAATGTTTCTCACATTTTTAATTAGAAATACGAGTTAACTGGCTGCATATACAATCTTGGTTGTTGATCATTCTGATCAGTGCTGGTCCCTAGTGGCTGTTATCAACATTTTTCAAAATATATTCTTTCGTGTTCAGCAGAAGAAAGGAATTCATACAGGTTTGGAAAAGTTTGAGGATGTGTAAATTTCATTTTGGGGCGAACTATCCCTTTAACTCTCACTATATTTCATCACATGCTGCTATCTTAACTATGCCGTGAACTCCACACAGTACGGTGAGACTGATCTTATGACCAGGGCCACAGCTGTTGCAACTGTGTAAGACTAATACAGGAGCCACACACACACACACACACACACACACACACACACACACACACACACACACACACACACACACACACACACACACACACACACACAGACTCAACATTTCAGTGTCTACAGTAAATATATGAGAGTAAATTTGAGTGACAGTGCTAGGAAGAACATGTGCTAGAAGACGCTCATGTAAGCTTCATCTGGTCAGCATTGGGAGTTTCTCGTATAATGAACTTCTTAGCACAAATTAAAGATACAGCAATTGGTATTTTATCACAAAAACAATGAAAGCACCAAAACCTAAATAAAAGTAACAGGTAATCCTCATCAGGTCTGTGCAAATCTTTCATTTACCCAGATCTAAGCCAAGTATGATGTAAAGTTCACTTAAAGAAAACTTATGAGTATACTTGCAGTATAAAACTACTAAACTAATAGTTTACTGAGACTATACTTCAAAGTTTGCTACTGTTATACTTAAAGTATACTTAAAAGTATACATTTATATAATTGAAAGTGGGCCAATTTAGTCCCAAGGAGTATTAAAACATTACACTTACAAGTATACTACTAGAACACTGATATTTGTAAACTTGCTACATAAAGTATACTCAAAAAATGTACTAGAACTTTACTTAAGTATACTTAATAAAATAAACTTGAAGTATACTACTTTTTGGTAAGGGCAGTAAAGTCACTCAAGGTAACCCAACACAAGTCATCTATAACTCACCTTTATTGAGTGCTCCCTTGTGCAGAAACAATTATTCCCTCAGTCACAAACTCTCTTTCTCCCCCCTTCACTCAGCCAGCTTATTCTCTGACTGAGGCGCATGGACTGGGACATTCGCAGTATTATTATGGTCTCTGTTAGGGGAGGCGGTCAGCAATCCAATTGGATAAAGCCAGTGGGATGCCCCAAATACAGAGGGCGGGAGAGCGAGAACAGGAGGTGAGGGGTCCTACAGTAGCATCTCAGTTGCTATTCTTGAACACGAACAGTTTACTATCATAACACAGAAGAATATGACTCTGGACTTATGGTAAGTTCAAGTCATGTCAGAAAGTTCGTATTTAAGAACTGAACGGACATTAACGTCACCACAAAGTCATAATTAATACATCCTTCTACAAATTAATAAATAAAGGGTAAAAGTTTCAGTTTAAATAAAATTTCCTGAAATACTTATATAAAAAAAATACATTTCAGCTAGTTGCAACTAGATGTAGCCTACTAAAAACAGAAAAAAAAACAGAAAAAAAACTACTTACTGTATATAATATAACCTAAATATGAATAAAATGATACTTAATGATACTGTTAACACTGGTTGGGAGTTGTATTTTCAAACGTTTTCATATTGACAAATTGTATTTGCTTTCATTTATTCCTTACATTTTCTTTAACTGATCTTAAAAATATTTTTTTAAAAGTCTTACATTTACCTTCATAAAACATGCAGAAACCCTGTCACTCAACACTTTCATAAAACAAAATAAAAACCTAAAAAAAGCAAAACCGCACCTGATGCACATTCTTTGTACATCAGTAGAAGTATCTGTAGAAGCAGAGTTGAAAAAAAAAAATCTTCATGAATTTTTTTGTAGAAAAGTTACATCGCCAATCACCATCAAGTGACTTGAACACACCTGATGATGTAGTTATGACTTTCCAATTTATAAATACAAACTTCCCCGGAGGTCTGAATGCAGCTTTACTGTGAAACAGCAACAAACAAATCTCTACTCAAACAAGCAAAATCCAAACATCTGGAAAAGTAAAAAGAAGTTGCGATGAGGTATTTTTGAACAAGACGGAATAGCAGGCCTATGTTTTTGTTCTTAGGGAAAATTACAGTTTCACTTTTTTGAGGTCTGTCTCGGGCTTAACACTCAAGGATAACGCTCGCACAAGTAAAGTGAGGTGTGTCTGCTTGTTTTTTTGGCAACTTGCCCATGTTGAAACTGAGCCGGGGTGGTGCCCAAACAAGATGCTGCCAAAATTCATTATGTCCCCAGCGTGACGCAGTGGATTGACAGGGTCAAAATAGCACTTAAAGCCTGTAGCCGGGCACCCGGCAGCTGGGGTGTTCACATTGTTGTAATGCCTGTATTGCTTCATTACATAAAAGTATGATAAGCTGCATAATGGGAAAGATAGGCATTCGAACGAGCTGGGACGGCTTTCCTGACACAAGGTGAAGTGACCAGTTTATTAGTGAATGCACCTATCAGCTGAATAGACAGCCGAGGATCTAGAGCAGACAGCTGGGTGTAGATGTCATGTGACGCTTATGGACTAACAGACAAAGCAAAAGAGAGGGATTTTCAATTTTCTACCATATCTTAAGTTTCCGACATTGATTCATGAATTCCTGTTCAAAAGAAGCAAACATCTGACATACTTCCTTTCTTTCTCAAGATGTTATAAATATTTGAAAGAAAAAAATCTGCCATCTCAAAACACTTCCTTTTAAAACTACATTATAGCTGACAAACTGCAGAGCAGATTAAATAAATGAATCTAAAATTTGGATTATTAATTGGTACTTCATCACAATCAAGTAAAAACAGAGGTGATAATATTAAATAATTGAAATAACGGAATCATTCCAAAGCTCTGTTTTGAGCAGACATTGCCATTTTTGTTGTACTCTTCTGACATGAAAACAGGCAGTTGATAAATAATGGATTATTATTAGTTATTAGCTGTCCTCAGTTTCATTTTTCATCTTAGCCATTTTTAATATCAGCTTAACTAAAAAGCCAGATGCTTAATGACATTGTCCACCAGGAAGTGACATCATTTTTAGCAGGAAAACAACCCAAACATCAGTAAGTATTAGATGTTTTGTGTTAATTATTGGATTGTCATTTTCAAAAACATCCTATTTTGATGTAATTACAAAAAAATAGTATAATAATTTAACCAGTTTCAAAATTAAATTAACTTTAGCTTAACTAATTAATAAGCTAATTAGCTAGCTTCAGCTCTTTATTTTCTGTTGATTTTCTTGTCATTGTGTAACCAGGTTATAATTAGTGACGTTAAGGTGTTTGAGCTCGACCACACTTGTAAAAGAAATGCACTTTAGCACACTTTTAAAAAGAGAACTTATTATGCAGATAATGTACTTAACTGTGAACTGAATGTAATGTTTCCAGACATGCACTTGCTTGCATGTTAAATGAAAATGTGTTCTAATGAGACAAAAAGAGGAACTGGTCTGATTTAAGGAGAAGTCTGAAAATGCCACCAAAGCAACTTCTGATCCAGATCTAACAGTATAACACTGGATCCACTTAAGTGAGCTTATAAGAGACATGAAACTTATATAACCACAGTTTTCAACTTCCAGTCTATAGAATAAGTTTGCTATAATTAATGCATGTTATACACTAATGACACCTACAACACACGCTTCAAACCTCATTTCTCAAACAAAACACCATTAAAACAGTAATGACACCTGTATCTACTCTAAATCTCATGTTCATTTACAAGCGCATTAAAAGTTATGTAAGTAACAAAATAACACTGAACTAATGATCCTTCACACAGTAACTGAATTGACTCTTATCATGGCGAATATATGACATGCAAAAAAAAAAGTACAATTCTGCACATAATATACTTTAAAAAGAAAATGCTTAATTGTGAACTGAATGCAATGTTTTTGATACTTAATTAAATGTTATTTACAATTATACAAGTGTATAGTTTAAATGTATATTAACTGCAATTAGTTAATATACACACACAAGTTCTTTTTGATTCTTTTTTTAAGTATGACTTAAGTACAACTTTAAATGTAATTTCATAAATAGTTCTATTGTCTTTGAAATATGGTTAAAGCATACTGCCAAATGTACTGACAAGCGTTCATAGGAAACTAAAATATAAATGAATGTAATTTCTGTTGAAACTTGTATGTCATGTATTTAAAATCTATATAATTAAACATTTGTAATGATAAAGTCACTTATACTAGGACATTTAAAATATATTAACTTTTAATGTAATATCAAATAACACACTATAGTTCAATTAGAATCGAGTACTTTACATGTGCTTTAGTATATTAGTCAACACATTGAAATAAGCACAACAAAAGATTATTAAAATATAATGATTTAAAATGTACTTAATAGTAAGTGTACTTAAGTGTTTTTCTTTAAGTGCTCTTAAACGGTCTTTTATTTGCACTTGCAGATATTATATTACCTACAAGTGCAGTTTTAAAAATAGGTTAAGAGTCGAAACACACTACTTGTGCACATTCAGTACAGTTAAGCACACTTCTTTTTCACGAGGGGTGTTATGTCAGCAAACCCACCTGCGTCTGAAGAGGGTGTCCAGGCGACACGGAAGATCCCTCGCAGACACTCACACATGGCAGAAGACAAGATACACGCATCCCACGCACCACTGATACGGGTCAGACCTCGGGCCAGTGCTGTGAGCAGATCACTTCCAGAGAGCATGAAGCGGAGACGCTCACTGAGTTGGGAAGAGAGGGCAAACCGATACAGGAGGGGGTCGCTCGGAAGTAGACACAGAGGGTGTGAATTTGGGATTCTTTGTTGGGGGGCATGTTGGTGTCAAAAGTGAACGAGAATGCAGTGGAGAAAAAAAGCGATGGATGGACTGCATTAGCTGGCGCTGAGAGTCAGCAGTTTGTGGCCCCCTGACTAAAGCTCCTGTCTTTTGTTCATCAGTGCTGTGCATTTAGTCCCGGCCCAACAGGGCCTTGTTATCAGGCTTAGTGAGAAACAGCTATCAGGGCTTCTGTCAGACAGAGCTCAACAGCTCCCACAATATAACTAAAAGAAAAACACATTCCCTCACTCACAGTCACAAACAGGCCCAGATAGGCATCACTGCCAGCACACCTCTGCACTTCCTTCACTGCCACTGATTCTCAGATCAAAGAGGCAAGGGCCTACATTCATGAAAGATGGGCTGTCAAATGATATTTCCACATGAAAATAGAACTAGTCCTGACTGGCCAAATCAGAATTCCAGTTATTCAATATACAAGCAGCTTTGACACCAAAGATGAACATTAGTTGACATGGAAGGGACTAAATCTAGACCTTTGGCACAATATGTTAAAATTGTTTTAAAAAAGGAAGTGTCTTCAGAGGCATATGCTGTATTATGTGCTGTTTATTTATGTTTATAACAACTTGTGAAAAATATGTAGGCTTTGTGTTAACCACTGCCTTCTGTGTTTTGAACCAATCGGCAGAGAGAATGATTCATTTACATTAATAAAATCACTTGCTTCATTCCTTAATGAATCAGTCTTTTTGAACGAATCAAATGATTCCATGACTCATTCATTAACTCAGCATTTTTAGTTTCATATTTAAACATAATTAAACATATATAAACATAACCCCCCGCCCCATTATTTCAAATGTCAATGTTCAAAATGATATATTTAAAACATTATAATTTTAGCTTTAGAAATGATAATTGATTTAAATGCACCCATTTTTATTTAGAGGTGGTTAACAGAGAAACAAGATATCAAAATTAATATGCCCCTCACCTTAAGTATTCCAAAGTATTTAGATTAAGTTACTAAACTTGAGTAATCTAATGAAATATATTACAAAATACATTTTAAAGCATCTATTTTGTAATCTGTAGTAAAAAAACATTTTAAAAGTAACCTTCCCAACCCTGTTTATTAAATGCAGTTGAACGTTTTCTGACCCACTTAAGTAAGACTTAAGTACATCTTTATATCGCAATTTATTACATTTAATATTAATATTATTAACTTTAAATGTAATATCAAATGATATACAGTTAGAATTACAATCAAGTACTTTCCATGTGCTTTAGTATGTTAGTCAACACATCAAAATAAGTGTACTTCTTTAAAGCACTTCATAGTGAATCAATAATACATAATTTTAAAATTAACCAAAAAAAACTACATATGTGTGTTAAGAAACAGTAATGAAAAGCCTTCACTTAAGGCACTTAAGAGTACATAATTTTATTAAAAACTAAAATTATCTGCATGTACAGTTTTTAAGAAACATTCTTTTAAGGATTGAATACACTATAAGTGCATATTTAAGCACACTTATTTTATATACTTTTTTTCACTATGTAAAGCATGGCTTTTTGTAACTTATTGCCTAATTATGACAATAATGACAATAATATTTTTTATGAGGTTATGGGTTTCTTCATCCAAGGTGAAACTAAAGACATTTTGTAACAGTCCAAAAATGCATGTGGCAGATTATAAACCAACAGCCTCCCTTTTAATCCATTTTCTGGATGAGGAAGCTTGAATAATCTTCATTTTTAACTCATTAGAACCACAGGCTCCAGGCTCATGGTATTTCTTTTGAGATATGGTGTTAGTAAACATATTCATAATTCATGCTCAGTGAATAACAGTTTGACAAAAAAAAAAAAAAAAAAAACCATGACTACCTCATACAACAACTAAACCTGAGTAAAGGCCTCAGTAAGACATTTATACATCAGCTTAATTAATACCAATGCCATAAAACTTTATCATTCTACTGTGTTGAACTCAAAGCCTTTTAACTACGCTAAAATGCTTAATCTATACTTCATCTGCTGTGCAGACCATAAAAACACAATCTCTTTCCACAAGAAAGTATGCTGTTTAACTGTTCAAATGTTCAAAGATTACTTATGAAAAGAATCTGAATCAAAGGGTTATTTATAGCTTTGCTCCACTTTGTTGAAAGCAAGTCTTTATAGCCTTCATCTGTAAACTGAAGCTCACTCACTAAAAAACACTAAGGACTGTATATACAGCAAATGCATTTATTTAACAGGTTAATTTATTTACAGTAGCAATGGCACAGATCCATACCAAAAGTGAAATGTTCCAAATGAACAATTGTTTTGTATTACAATATTTTCTAAAAATCATTTTATTCAATATGTTCTTCCAGTATATATCTTTAAAACATATGATTAAATGTTTATTCCTAATACATATTTACTAGAAACAGCTACTTTCATGTCTTCATAAAAGCTGGCTTTCGGTCCGTTCTCATTGATATTCATGAAATCAGACAAAAATGTAACTGGTTAGTTATGAATAATAGATAAATAAACAATGAAGTAATACAAAAGTCAAAAGTCTCCTTTGCTCACCAAGGCTGCATTTATTTGATCAAAGATACAGTTAAAGCAGTAATATTGTGAAATATTTTTACAAATGAAAATAAATGTTTTCTATTTTAATGTATTGTAAAATGTAATTTATTCCTGTGATCAAAGCTGAATTTTTTAAGCATCATTACTCCAGTCTTCAGTATCACATGATCCTTTCACAAATCATGCTAATATGCTGATATATTTATTCTAATATTGCATCGCAGGAAATTACATTTTGAAATGTTTTCTGATAAAACAAGAGAGTTATTTTATATTGTAATAATATTTCAGAATTTGTTGTGTTTTTAGTCAAATTAATGCAGACTTGATGAGATACTTTTAATTTTAAAAACAAATTTAAAAACAAATCATAATTATTCCAAACTTCTGACTGGTAGTGTATATCATTTATCAAAAGTATACACCTCAATTAGACCACCAATTTAGATTAGAATCTCTAATCTAGCATTTTGAGGGTGTATGACCACATCACACTTCCACCCATCTTCCCGTGGGTGGCACACACACCCACTCTCTCCAGAACACACACACACACACACACGCACACGCACACGCACACGCACACACACACACACACACACACACACACACACACACACACACACACACACACACACTCATGCTGTCCAGGCAGAGTTTGAGCCTGTGGGGTTTGGGGATCTCCTCTGACTGATGTCCGGATGGTAATTAAAGTGCAAGAGATTTCACAGTCACACACACAGAAAGCTACAGTCCCCCAATAAAATACAGCAGATGACGAAATGGTCGAGAACCCAAATTCAAACCCCAGAAGTTGTGCCCTGGGGCACTTAACTCTGGGTATTTTAATACAGGAATGAAAGGAATCGTAAAATGTTCTGTAAATCACGAAAAAAATTATGTGTCCGCTAGATGAATAATGTCATTTAATATTAGCATAAAGCACATGTACATATTAAATCAGCTTAAAATACTGGAGGGCATAATATATCAGTATACATATATCGACTCTCAAATACATAATATGTCCATAATATTTGTATTTAGATTCAAGATTCAAGATTTTATTTGTCACGTACAAGTTATATGGCATACAACAAGCAGTGAAATGTAAGTCTGGCATACTCTTTTTAGACTGTGCAAAAAAATAAGAAAAAATTAAATACAAATAATGAAATATACAAAAAAAAAAAGAAGAAGAATAAAAAAAGAAGATTAAAAACAAATAATGAAATATACACAATATATTAGACTACTAATTTAATACTAATTTAGTGCTCAGTTATTAATGGTGATCAATTATTAATAATGTTTTTTATTATCAATGTTGAAAAGAGTTTTGCTTAACATTTTTATGTGCTGATTTGCTGCTCAAGACAATTTTTTTATTATTATTATCAATGTTGAAAACATTTTGCTGCTTAATATTTTCATGGAAACAATTTTCAATGGATTTTCGATGAAAGTTCAAAAGAATGGCATTTGTTTGAAATAGAAATCTTATAGATGTCTTTACTGTCACTTTGATCAATTTAATGTATCCTTATTGCTGAATAAAATAATAAAAAAAATATTTTTAATCTTACTCACCCCAAACATTTCTACAATAATCACAAGAATAAATAACATTTTACAATATATTAACATAGAAAACGACTATTTTAAATTTGAATAACATTTAAAAGCTTTACTGTTTTTGGAGTATTTTGACCAAATAAATGCACACTTGCTGAGCATAAGAAACATCTTTCATTAAAAGAAATCTTAATTGTTCCAAAATTTTGACTGGTTGTGTATGTGTAAATATACAGATTCACAGTGGTCTGGAACTTGGAGTGGGAATTTATTCCAGAAATAATCTCATAATACTAGTAGTGACTTGTTTCTTTATTGAGGTGGACAGTAGACACAGCAAAGAAGCTGATGAGCCCCACACACATCTTCTGTTTTGACTGAAATTACGGGAAAATAGTCAATCCTGGGATCTCTAAGAGCTCACGGAGGTCCAAAGGTTTCAATGAAATCATAGCAGTAATTGTTACATCACAACCAATTTAAAGAGGAGGGTAACATGCTCCTCTTGTGTATAAACACAGGACGTCCTTGCAGTGACCCTCAGCTCACAGACACACCCTGACTGACCACGTACAGTGGCACGGTGGGCTATGCTCTGAAGCAAAATAAACAGGTCGCTCTAGTTACGGTCACAGAATTATTTTCATCTGTGGCCTTAATATAAACAGTTTCAACCATTTAAAACTTGTCTGAAATGATATGATATAGGGTGTAGCATCACCCTCTCAGCAGGCCGGGAGTTCAAACGATTACATCTGGGTAAATATCAACGGTGAAAAAAAAATTCACTTTAAAATACTTTAAAAAAGGATATTTATTAAGGACATAATATACAATATAAAATAATATAAGTGTGAACTCAATGCAATGTTTGAACTGAATTTAACAGACACTTAATCGCGTGTTATTAACATTGTATTATAGATTAAATTGATATTAAGTTGACATCAAAAGAGTTTTTGAATCCTTTTAAGAAGGACTTCAGTACATCTTTGCATGTAATTTAATAATTACTTCTATTTTCTTTTACATTTTGTCGCATACTTGTGAAAATACTGATTCTGAAAATATTGGTTATGGTTCCACTGAAAATTGTATGTCATATTTTCAAAATATATTTATAATTACACATTTGTAATGATAAAATTGCAATTTCTTTAATTTAAAATATATTAACCTTACAAGAAATATTGCATAATACACTACACTACAATTATTTTAGTATAATATATTATAAACTAAGATTATTAAAATGTTAATCTTTACAAAGTGCACTTTTGAAAAGTGTATATAAAGACATACACATAAGTAAACTTTAGTTGCCTTTTATTTCATCAATATTGTCTGCAAGTATTTTAAAATACACTTAAGATTTGAAGTGCACATTCAATACAATTAAACTCATTCTGAAAAGAATTACGTTGCAATAAAATGGTACGTAGAACATTAAAAAAGAAAGAAAAGAAAATAAGTTAAACATTGTTTTTTTTTTTTGTTCTGTATACTTTTTAACTGGATTGTACAAATGATCAAGTACTAAAAATCGTTGTTAAAGCTATTTCTAACAGGCCTGCAGGTGTCAGATTTACATACTGCCCTCTGGTGTCAAGTTATGTGCTGGACAGAAGATTATTAATCTCGAATGAACTGTATATATATTTTTTAACATTTGTAACAAATATGCAAAATGAAGTATACATGCTGTACTTAAATACTGAAAATCAACAAGTTTCTAATGCCCAGGCATTAATTTCAGCGACTGTGTGTTAAAAGGGTGTGCGCTTATGATTTGATTTGTTTTCGTGGCATGTGTTACACTTCTTGTCCCTCCTAAACCATCTGAAATAACCTGAAATTGCCTTTAGAAATGCATTGTTTGCAGTAAGTCCAGGAGCATCCATAATTATTTTCAGAATCACATAAAAATTCTATGCTACTACAAGAATGTTGCAATACTAATCGAATCACAAAACAATGTAAAATGACTTAGAAATGACTAGAAAACAGTTGCATTATATCAAGTGTTTATTTGTAACAGTTTACACTTTCATAAAACACGCAGCTCCCAATGAAAGAGACACTAAATGTAAAATTCTGAAATGTAAAATTCAAAATCTAAATTTGGAAAAAACAAGAAAAACCTCCCTTAAATGTTTTAATGTTCACACCCAATAAAGTGTGCGTATTTTCAAAATCAAAAAGGTTATAAAAGCTTCAAATTGACTCACACATCCCTCATTACTGCTCACTATTCCCCTTTATGATGATGTCTGGTAATGACGCAGTGACATTTTCACTTCCAGATTTTTAGATCATTAAAAAAAAACACATCCTGAGGTAAAAACTCATGTGTGGTGTGAGTGAATGAAAACAGTCAAGTAGTGGTGACATGACAACAAATCCGTCCAGACATGCAAGAATGCCTTCAGAGACTTTCATGACAATAGATTGGTTATTAATTCAATAACCCTGCTTCTTTGAGTCACATCTGATTTTTAAATGCAGCAACTGAAATCACTTTAGAAAGAAAAAGCAGCTATGAACAATACACTGAATCAATGCTAAAACTATGTTTAAAATAATCAATTAACAGGAAAGTGTTTCTGTTAAGAGGTATTTCATTGCATTGTCATTTTGTGCAAAATATATGCAACTGGTCAGAGGTGAGAGTGACATCATTATTGAAAAAAAAAAATGTTTTTATGAGTGCAAAAGTAGCCCAATGTAAGATGGACGGGCAAGCTGGTATTTTAGAACTCAGAAATGGAGCAGAACTCTGTATACTGTACATGCCCTGAAAACTATCCTCCACCAAATGCCATTTAACAGAGTTTTGCACTCTCCAGCGCCCCCTGCAGGGTGAAGGCCACAGCACAGGCACAAAGCCTGGTCTAGCAAACGACTTTGCGGTTGGTTCTGTGGTTGATGTCAGTGCTGTACGGAGAGTCCCAGTCTCTCTCGAACACTGCCTGCAGCTGCTCCTGGACTGTGGGGCTTGTGGACTGAGCTGAAGTCTGGTTCACCACTAATGCAGATCCAGCGGTGTTCACAAAGTAGTCCCCTGACCAGTTAGACGTGCCTGGAAAGTACGGAGGCAGGAAATAAGATAATGAGACCAAGTTTTTAGAAGACAATCTGTAAAGGGTTTAGATGTTTAAGCAGTGAGCCGTACCTATATAAGCAACCTTATCTGTGACCATGTACTTGTTGTGGTTGACTCTGGCATAGGGAATGTGTTTCTGTCGAGGGTCGGAAGGCACAGTAAAAATTCTCTGTGAGGGGAAAAAATTATTTTTTTATTAATTTATATCAGACATTTTTTTCATATAAATGAATGCTTTATTTTGAAAGGCCACATTTAATTGATCACAATTTCCACATGGTTAGAAATGCCTATTCTAATTGTTATAAAATTCTATTCTAATTCTATTGCTTTCTATTCATCAAAAAGTCCTCAGTTTTCAACACTGATAATAATGTTTCTCCGGCAGCAGATCAGTATATTAAAATGATTTCTGAAGGATCATGTGACAGTGAAGACTGGAGTAATGATGCTGAAAATACAGCTTTGATCACAGGAATAAATTACATTTTAAAACATATTCAAACAGTTACTGTAATTGTAATAATATTTCACAATATTAGTGTTTTAACTGTGTTTTTGATCAAATAAATGCAGCCTTGCTAAGTGTTCTTTCAAACATAAAAAATCTCTGGCAACCCCAAACTTTTGGAGGGTAGTGTCTATGCAGTGCAACACAAATGTGACGGCACTCACCACTTGAATGTCCAGCTTGCTCTTGTCCTGTAAGGAAGCTAGCGAGCGGAGGAAAGGGAACATGATGGGGTTGGTATTTTCCCAACAACTGATCAGCAGACGCACACGAACATTACGCTCATAAGCCACGCGCCGCAGCTGGGTATCGATATCCGCCCAGTACCTGCAGAGATCAGGGAGAGCCAGGGTTAAACGTGATGGGCAGTACAGAGGTATATTTTGAAGGTTAAAAATGTGCAACTCCATGCAGACTGAGACAGTTTTGCTCCTGTGAACTTCTAAATGAACTATATGGTCTTTTATTGCTTCACTTGGACTGGGAGGCCCAAAATGCAAAAAAAACGCAAAATTATGAAACTTCAACTAAATGAAAACAGAAAATATAAAAATAAAATCAAATTCAAAATATTAACAATATTAATGAATATTAACTATAATTATGGAAGCCCATTTCTGCCACTGAATAAAAAATAAAAAAGGTCATTGCGACTTTTTATCTCACGATTCAGACTTTTTAAAAAATTTTAATTAACTGACTATAATTTAATTATAATTTTTATAATTTATAACTTCTTATAATTGCGTCATACAAACTCGCAATTCAGACTTTTCTTTTCTCAGAATTGCATGATATAAACTGCCAATTGTGAGTTCAAAAGTCATAATTGAGTTATAAACATGCAATTCTGAGAAATAAAGTCAGAACTGCGAGATATAAACTCACAGTTCTGCCTTTTTTTCTCAGAGAAAAAAAATCTGACAACATATCAGCCCCCCCTCCAAAAAAATTGGACTTTTACTCGCAATTGTGTATTATTATATAAGTCAGAATTGTGAAAAAAAAGTCAGACTTGCAAGAAAAATACTGACTCTATAACTCGCAATTGCAAGTTTATATCTCACAATTCTGTGAAAAAAGTCAGATAACCTTTCTTTATTTTTTATTCAGTGGCAGAAACAGGCTTCCATATATAATAGTATATCAATGATGCAAAAAACCAAACTGTTGTTATAATAATATTTTTTTTTTAGATGCAAGAAAACTTTTTTGGACTGGGGAGGAACTTTTGAGCTTCCTCATGATATGCCAGTTAAAATAAATGGTTCAAAAATCCTATGATAAGCAGATTTCATAATGAAGACAGGTGGCTTTAGGCTGCTTGGTTATGAAACATATGCGTGAAGAAGGAGGCAGGAAATATATACCACAGACCTTTTGTGGCTGGAGTACTCCATAGTGGGGAGAAAGTTCATCACAGCGATGTAGACGAACTGCTGGGCATCAGCAATCACACTGAGGACAGACTGCAGGTCTGGAGTCCGGCCCTCGGCGCACAGTGAAGGAGGAGAGCTCTGTGAGAGAGAGGAAAACTTCCTCAATAATGCCAAACAAAACTGCAATCAGCTCACCAAACACCACCAGAACAAGGAACAACATAAGCCACAAAAATTCCAAAAGAAGCTTTGTCTTTGCTTTATTCCCAGTGTGCTGGATCTCTCTTACTGATAGATAGACGCTGGCATCGGTCCCATTGAGTGACAGCTGCATGGGTGTGTCCTTGTTGTACAGGGTGGAGTATTTTTGGGGCCAGTGTGCAGGAACGGTCTCGGTCTGATTTAGGTACCAATAAGCCTCGAAGATCTTCCCAAGATCATTAGCAAGACAGCTGCAGTCATACACAACCGCACCCAACTCCTTCACCTGAGCAGAATCAACATATCAGACACATAAAACATACAAGATACCACTGCGATCCCATGGAGATGTGAAATAGATGGAGTATTGGTGCTATTTCTGGGTGGTTGAAAGTACTTAGAAAAGTATTAGCAGCACATCTTTCCTCCTGTATTAAAATGTTTTTATTCAACACCATTCAAAGGTTTGGGGTGAGTAAGATTTATATTGTTTTTTATGCTCACCGAAGATGCATTTATTTAATTAAAAAAATACAGTAAAAACAGTAATATTGTGAAATATTAGTACAATTTTAAATAACCGTTTTCTGTTGGAATATATTTTAAAATGTAATTTATTTCTGTGATCAAATCTGTATTTTCAGGATCATTACTCCAGTCTTCAGTGTCACATGATCTTCAGAAATCATTCTAATATGCTGATTTGCAGCTCGAGAAACATTTCTGATTTATTATCACAAACACTTGAGCTGCTTAATATTTTCATGAAAATCGTGATACATATTTTCAGGATTTCTGATGAACAGAAAGTTCAAAAGAACAGCATTTATTTGAAATAGAATGTTTTTTGTTGTTACATTACATCGTTACTGACTTTTTTGATCATTTTAAAGCATTTCTGCTGAATATAAGTTTTCTTTACATAAAATATACATTTGAACGGTAGCGTAATTATTTCTACTATATGAGGCATGTACGAGTAGGTGAGGAAGCAAAAAATCCCAAATACTGAAATTAAACCATGTTGCAATTAAAGTAAGTAACCCTTGAAAAAAAAATGACAAAAATTATGTCTGACCTGTGTTAGTGACCTCCAGTCCATATTGGCGCTTCCTATGTAAATGTGCTTCTTGTCCACGATCCAGAATTTAGTATGAAGCACACCCGACGTCAGCTCTCGCATATTCACCATCCGTACATCAGCTCCTGCAGGAAGTGAGGCGTTATTTAATATAATGTTTACGCCTGAGCTGATATACGCTGTTATTTTTGTGTGGATGTTGAATATGTCAAAGTCAAGTTGACTAACCAGAACCAGTCAGGAAATTAATGTCATTCATGGGTTTTTTCTCTGATGTTTTATCGACTGCAATTCGGACAGACACTTTCCCCGAGAGCTGCCCTAGTTCCTCCAGAATCTGCTCACCCTAGAATGAACAGATCACCTGGGTAAGACGTCACTAACACAGCTTATTATTCAGTGAGAAGTCAGTAAACGTCACATCCAAACCTGCTTAGCTGTGTCCTCGTGTGTGTGCGTGTCGTTATTGGTGAGAGTCCAGTAGAAGGAGGCGATGTCCAGACTGCTTTGAGCACCAGATATGAGGTTGAGCCAGGCTTCATATATGGACTGATGAGTGGTTGAGGAGTTAAACACCAATCCCTCAGGAATACTCTCCACTAAGACAATCCTGTAAATGACACACATGGGCAACAAAGCTATAAATGCAGACTTCTTTGAGTGTGCAGCTGTGAAACCGTGTGCTGTGGTTAACCTCGTTTACCAGTGAACCACTGAAACACACAGAAATGTGTGACCCGAATAAAGTCCCATAGGTGGGCGTCTACCTGCAGGGATCAGTACAGGTTTCTCTGATTAGAAGGTGCTCCTGCTGTCCAGATGATTTTGAGGAGGAGGAGGAGGATGTTGCGATGGGAACAAGCAGTGTTTGGAGTGACAGGAGTATCAGCAGTATTGTGGTTAAACAGGTGAGGAAGATCAGACACCTGTAATACTAAACACAGAGATGGATACGTTTAAAACCTCCGGGCAATGATAGAGACATAAGGAATAAGGTACAGTTACCCGTCATCATCAAAACAAACTCATCAATCATGTCATGATCATTATCCAGGTCATTACACAGATATTCTCATGAAATAATTGAATGTTATATGATTGGAGCAAATTATTTTATCATTGACATGGAGTGAAAATGTGGTACAATGTACCTGACAGTAGTTATACAAAATATATTGGTACCAAATCTGTTACTGGCTGATATTAAACATTACTTTTTGATTTATCAGTATTGATACTGGACATTCATCAGCTGACATTGAACAGATTTCAATTCACACATTGGCTGGTAATTTCTGTAACTTTTTTTTTTTTTTTTAAATAAATCATATAAACTAATTTCTTTATAGTACTAACAATAAAATTATGTAAATCTTTTGTGATTTTAGGTCATTTAGATCTTTTTTGTGTGTACATTTCTCCAGTTCACCATCATTTCTATTACCAAATACACATTTTTTTAGAACTACACTAGAGTAAAAATCTTCTAGAAGTTTATTTCCATTTCTATAATTTATAAGATGAAACAAAGAAAATATGAGAATGTATCATGGATTTGAATATTAGACTTCTGGTGAAAAAATCTAAATAACATGACTTCATATCAGATTATGCTTTGCATCCACTCGCTGTGCAAGAATTCTAGATTTTAAGCTTAGAAAATATACATTTGGATATTTGTTCAGACTTTATCCAACTATTATATGTCGAAGTTAGGTGTATATGTATGTTTGTTATTATTTTAAAAGTGTCATTATTGAAGTTTCTGTAAGAGTGTGTGTGTGTAAATCTTTTGCACTTTCGAATGTTTTACAGTCTTACCTCTTTATTTCTGTGTGTGTTTGTTCAACATTGTGGCTGATATATACATTTCATTCAACACATATTAGAAAAAAATTCTGATAAATTTTGACTATGAACAGCCAATGTGTGACTTTTTATAACCACTTAGACTCAAATCAAATAAAATCCATTTAGTGAAAAAAAAAAACATTTTGAACAAATTTTGAAACCATTTTTATTAAAGAAAACAAAAGGCTTAAAAAGCTTATTAGGGTTAATTATGCATGCTCATGTCTTATTTTTACATGCAGATTACCTTTGTTGTCATCTAATGCTTACTTAAAGTTGATCTTTAAAAAGAATTTAAAATTCACTCTTTAGCATTTTGTTCACACTGTACATTATAATGTTGTGATGTGTTTTTTTTTTTTTTTTTAGCATTTTAACACCACTCAGAGTAGTGCTTTATATTTTTCAGGTAAGTCTAAAAGTTTTCACTATTCAGGTACAGAAATTTAATAATCAAATGTAAAATAACACTGCATAGTCTTCACTGTATTAATTAAATCTAATAAATCTGCCATAAGCAACTGTATTTACAAGCATACTTGCAGAGACATGCATTTTGACATAATTTTGCGCGTAAGTGTCATTTCAGGCACAAAGAGATGACGTAAATAGAATTCAGTGTTCGTGTGCATCTACTTCTTGTGCTCAAATGGTTTAAAATCGCTTGAATGTTTAAACCGACTGGACCTAAAACACTTGGTTAACCTTTGCAATTGATCCAAGAATCACCTGCGTTTGGAACCCTGGTACCTGGCCCATACAGATTAACGATCACTAAACATCGCGGATGTGCACATCGACGCTGAAACGATATATCGTGCAGCCCTAGTTCACAGCCAACATCAGGATAGATTGATTTACTACCTTTTGTGAGCCAAGATGTGTTTCTCCTCTGCTTAGCTCCACATTGACCATCGATCAAGACATGAAAACAAAAAGAATTGCAGTTAATCAAACATAGCATCTTAAGTTTGCACATGAATTAATAAATTAAAACCACTAGATAACTCTTAAACAATAAGTGAATTTAAGGAGCATATAAGAATCACAATCAATTCTATATAATTGAAATGAAGAAATCAGTAATCAACCTACCTTTTCGTATGGTATATCTGACTTCATTGTGTCGAGGCTCACCAGCGCATTGGGAGGAAATACAAAACCTAAAAAAATGAAATATGAGTCAGTCTGGTTCTGGGGAATCAGTGTTTATGTATGCATGTGGACTGGATGATGGTGAGCGTTTGTGTATGTGTTTGTGCCATTCTTTGTTCTGTCTCCCGAGTCCAGCACTTCTATAGAAACAGGCTTTTTGCCAGCTCATTATACCGAAAGAGCCAGACGTCAGTGTTAGTGGTTACAGACTGAACAGTCAGGAGACTGACGCGTGAGTCTTGATGAGCTTGGCAAATTTTTCACACGCAGCGGGCACTCCGGGATATCATCTGATGTAAAAGTGGAAGTGTTTTTGAAGACGCAAGGAAACTGTAGATGCTGTGCAGGTTATGAGAGTCATGAGCAGAGTGTCATGTGACTGAGCTTCCTGATCTAGTTATTGAACCTTGTTGACAGGAGCAGGAAATGCAGGAAAAAAAAAACTGTTTTATTTAACACACTCATAGTGTACAAATCATTGTGTGAATGGCTTAATTAATCAATTTTCATAGTCCATTATAATAGTTAACCCCTTAAAGACCATGAATTTCAAAGGCCTTTAAATTACCAGCATGATCAAAACTTTGCCGGAAAACCTGTTACACCCCATCTACTACATGCCTTCTGTCCTCTGCTTCATAGTTCACACATTTTTAGTAAGTAAAAGATCTTTTAGTATAATTCTACAAACGTCCACCTTTAGCTTGTGTCTTTTTGCTGTGTAGGCTAATCTGAACTGATTTTTATTAAGTAAACATAGGAATATCTTTTATATTCTTAGTAATATTTCAAGATGAACAATTACTGGACTGAAGTAACTTAAGTTTACTTGATTATCCAAAAACATTTTTTTTTTGAAAAATCATGTTAAAATATATAAAATATGATACATCAGGCGTTTGAGGAACGTTTATTTGTCCATCTCTCAATCATCACTGCATTGCATTATGTTTGGCCTCCACAATAAAAACTACAGATCATTTGATCATAAAAATAAGCAAATAAAATTCATCTTAAGACATATTATTGGACGATATAAAGAGTGACAACTGATATGTATATTTTATGTAAGTAGTCTGAAATTCTGTTATAAAGATCGCAATGATTTACATTAAAAGCTATCAGAATTTTATTTTACTTCTTGGCCATATTAATAAAAACTGCACCAAATTTAGCTCCTTACTTCGACTACATCACACTAAATGAGACATAAAATCCCAGCTGAACAGTATTAAACTAAAATTTATATATATATATATATATATATATATATATATATATATATATATATATATATATATATATATATATATATATATATATTTATATATATTACGCTTTTCTTTTATATTTTGTCTAATGGTTCAATAAGTTGTTTACATTATTATTGTTGACATTATTATTTCACATGTCAGGCTTTACAGGGTTAATATGGACGAAGAAGCGCCTGACACTTTTAATTGTTTGCAAGTTGCTGTTGATAAAAGCACCTGATAAATTAAATAAATAAATAAATCAATAAATAAAAAAAAAATACAAAAGGCCATATGTTTCACTCTCCCAGACACTCTTCTGCTGTAGTCCATGACTGTGGGTAAATGAGAAGACAGTGTCTTGTGCAAAATGAGTCCTCCTCACATGAGTCTAATCATGTGCACTAAGAAGTACTGAAGATACTTCTATCATATAAAAAAATAGTATCTATGCAACCTTAAAAGGATCATTTGCCCTACAAAGCAAGCAAGTCAAACAGGTTTGGAACAGCACGAGGATGAGTAACTCATGACAAAACATTTCTGGGTGAAACAACATTTTAACTAAGAGTTGTGAATGCCATCTTAAAAATTACAAATACACTGCAACATTGTCGACTGGTGTAACTTACTGTATATACAGTAACCTGCCTGATAAACGGTATCTCTAACCCATGTGAGCTGGTTATCAAGATAGCGTGCCTATGCTCCCCAAAAAGTCGTACAGATAGGCAGCTCACTAGTGTCTGACACACAGCCATGGTCGGTTTCTGCTTCCGTAAGTGTATTGTACACAATAGTAACACGTTTGTAGTTGTTGCATACTGAATGCGCAGCTTTTTAAAAGTTCAAGGACATGTTAGAAGAGCTATAGGAGATGAAGGACATACCTGTGATCTAACAGCTCACAAAGCAAACCATTCCGTCAGAGACACAGCGGTGATCAGCTGTTAGTGAGCTCGGTTTACAGACGAATACAGGCGCGCGCTCTGTTAACAGTAACGAGGTGTAATCGGCGTAAACAGCGAGCAGCCTGCACTGGAAGAGTCACGTGATCTAGTAACCTATGGGTGAACGCCATGAGAGTGACGTAGACTGTAAAAATTCACTTCAGTTTTATAAAGGTTATGTTGATGAAAACGGGTTTCTTAGAGGCACCAGAAACAATAGGGCATCGGTAAACTGTTATTACAATCATAATAATCACAACATCTCCAACTTCTCTCCTATCTTCCTCAGTTTATTTATTTATGCATGTAGCTACCACATGATTTTATTTAGAACATTTCAAGTTAACCTACATAAAAACAACCCCGTCTAATTTAAATTATGTTACTGTATTTTAAGTGTTTAAACACATAATGACTAGTAAATCAAAATCTATTTTACGTAAATTAATTATAATTATTTAATAATAATTATAATTCCAACACCTTTCATCAATTAACACGAATGTATATTTTTTAAACAAATAGATAGATAGACTTAGATAGATAGATAGATAGATAGATAGATAGATAGATAGATAGATAGATAGATAGATAGATAGATAGATAGACTTTAAAATTAATAATTTTAAATAATTAATGTTTTAAGTAAATTAATCAAATGCATTTATGCTTAAAGAAACACTTTTGACTTCTGGACCATAAAAATAAATAAATAAATAAATAAATAAATACAAACAAACAAAAAACATCTGCCCTGCTGAAAGCTCGTAGGTGTAAAACGACGATCAACAGGTGACAGTCTATTTATGATGTCATGTGTGTTTGTCTCCAGCAGAGGGCGACATGGCGCTACATTTAATTTGCACTGAATTTAGATTACGATGCTAAAATAATGCGGTGAGGTGAGAACAAACGTTTAATTATTTATTTTATTTCTTGATTTCTTGAAGTAATACTTCATCATAAAGGTGGCAGACAAAACTATGCCCACATGTAGGCTGTGTTTATGAAATGGAACCACAGAAACCTAATTTTCGGAGGTCAATTAATTATATTTGATGAAAGTCTCAGGACTTCATTCATGCCAAAATCATTTTTTCTCAATATTTAAAGTCAGAAATTTTGAATTAGCCTAGGCTATATATCCTTGGAAGAAGTCACATTATAAGCGGCCCAATATTAACATGATTCATTAAACGAGCAAACAGGTGTCGTCGTGTGTCGCAGGTGAGTGCGCTCGGACCGGTATATCTGCCCTGCGGCGGTTAGGGGAGAGCCAGGATTCAGGAACCTGCCGCCTGTCCAGGATGCAGTCAGGTGTCTGTCCTTAAAAAAACCTCCACCTTACTGCACTGACATTAACGGATGAGTTTAACATCCAGGCTTCCAGGTAGCAGGGAACGTTTTGCTTATGAACAAACGTTCTTCCAGTTACGTGACTTGTCCGATCTTTAATAACGTTTGCAAAATGTCAGCACAAAAATGTTATAGCCTAGGCTACATCGTGCATGAATCTTTTTTTTTTTTTCTCTGAAAACGTCTTAAAAGTGTGAGTTTGTTTTAACATTATTACTTACTTTAGAAAACATTCAAAAGTAACATTGCCTTAATGTTTTCAAAATTCTAAAATAGAATGTTTCCTTAATGGTTTCTCTTAACGTTCACATAACCAAGAATATATGTTTTTATCCGTTAGAAATGTGAAAAATGTTCTTAAAGCACACACACGCACACACACACGTTTGTTTTTGTGAATTGTGGGGACATCCCATAGGCACTGTACAAACTGTATGTGCTATTGCCCTACACCAACCCTACACCTAACCCTACCCCTTACAGGAAACTTTGTGCATTTTTACTTTCTCAAAAAAAAAAAAAAACTCATTCTGTATGGTTTATAAGCATTTTGAAAAATGGGGACATGGGTTATGTCCTCATAAGTCACCCTCTCATTATACATTATACAAAATTGTGTCCTGATATGTCACAAACACACACACACACACACACACACACACACACACACACACACACACACACACACACACACACACACACACACTATTGTAATAATAATTGTGTGAGCTTTCTGCTGTTTCAACCCTTACAGCTCCCTGATAGAGAATAATTATATCTGTTTAATTGTTTAACAAAAATTATATTGTGTATTTTGTCTAAAATATTTTGTCTAAATTCTTCTTTTCTTAGAAAAGATAAAAGTGCGTCATGTAGTGGATCATAATAATGCCCACCCATCAACTTCAAGAACATATTGCTACATTTTTATGACCCCACATCCTCTTTTAATTGGATACGGTCATGTTCATATGTTCTTGTGCAGTTTTTCCAGGAACTGAAAATAACAAGATCATTTTTTTTCATAGACATAGATATTGAAATATAATATTATATTATAAGCAATGCATTAAGAATATATATATATCATATATATATATATATATATATATATATATGTTTATATTATATATCTATTATATATAAATATATATATATTTTAAACAATCACTTTCTGTCAAGGCTCCTTATAATATACAGGGATGTAATAGGTTGTTCTCTTTGCGGTTGTTACTGCTATAAGTTAACCATCTCATGTCTGTTTGTATCAGAGCGAATGGTGTGTGTACATTACAACAGGTTTCTTCATTAGCATGCAAGAAGACACTTCAAAAAGGTAGATTTACAAGAACTGAGGATTAAGAACATGTATTCACAAAAGCTATGTTTGTTTTTCTGCATTTTAGACACAAACTGAACATTTTATTGACTGTTCTCGTGAAAATGTGAGCAGTTTAAGTGATATTTCAATTCCCTTTGACCATGTCATGACTGTTTATCCCACGCGCCGCTCTTTTAATACAGTGTACGTCATAATGGCAGTGTTCTCCTCTATTCTCAGGTTTCGCTCACCTGTACACATCATAAACCCAGGTTAGTCATTTCCCACTTGCCCATTTGCTTTTACCTGTTCTAAAATGAAACTTGTGTTGTAAACCTGCCTCTCATAATCCCACAAAACTTATGCAATTTCCTGCCAGATGAAAGGAGACTTTAAAAACACACTTTATTGGGAAATAAGTCCCCATCCACCCTGCCATTGGAAATCTCCTTCAAACGTGGAGAGAGAACGAAAACAGGCCAGTATTTGCTCTCTGGCGCTGTATTTCTGATAAATGTCACATGTATGTTCTCATTCTTCCACAATAGAGACTTGAATATGTGTGGTCGGGTGATATGAACGTGAAAATCACACGTACACACACACACACACACACACACACACACACACACACACACACACACACACACACACACACACAGAGGTGTAAATGTTGACTGAGAGTCATTGTAGGCATGTATTGTCATATGTGTAAGCTTCGGCAAACTCTTCACCTTTGCCTGTTTGTCTTCGGATGATTTTTTTTTCTCTGCCAGGATCAGGGAAAAGAGAGAAAGCAACATCTGTGACCCCCCAAACACGGAAGTAACCAAGACACACCCGGAGTCATAAACTGTGGCAAAGTGCCAAACCTTTTGATCATATGCAGATAAAGATTCCTGGTTAATAAACAATTGTACAAAAGGAACAACTGATAAACATAAAAGTGAAAGAATGAATGACTGGGATATGTGTAATAAAGGTTACTCCCCCATCTGACATGGTTTACTATAGTAAAAAAGTCTGGTAATTAATATAATATATAATAATTAATATACTATATTAACATAATATAATATAGCTGTTCATTTTATGAGTCAGCATTGAATCACATATTTCATTCATCTTTTGAAACATGTGGTGAAAGTAACCAGCCCTCGTTTTTGTTCTGAAGTACTCTCTGTGAAATAACCTGCACGTCAGGTTGGTGCATTGGCCACCTGCATCATTTCTGACCAGGATGCGGTTTGCAATCCTGAGGCTCTGAGCCGACCATTGTCAAAGTCACATACTCCAGACACAAGCTGTACACACCCGCCTCTGGCAGACCTCGCCCTTACCAATACAGATTCATCCCGGCTTGTCTTCACAGTCCGGTTCTCACGGGTAAAAAATTGCTTGAATCAGATCTTGATTGAGAGAGTTATAGTTTCTGATGCTGAATGATCCGATTCATATAGTCTTTTGTAAAGTGTTACCCCTTGAGGTTTCTCTCAGTGAACTGAATTATAATGAAATGAATTGAATAAAACTGAATGGAAATGAAGCACACAGATTAAAAAACCTGAAGACAGCTATGATAACCCACTTCTCTCAGGGATCCACAAACTTTTTTTATCAACCAAACCCCTTTGACCTAATTAAATTGAACTGAAATTGATTGAGTTGACTTACTGAAAATTGCCTTTCACTTCACAGTTCAGTTCAGTCCTGTATACAATGACTGTATTTTCTAAACGAATTTTGGCAGGATCATACAATGTGGGCCTGCTGATCCCAGTATTAGTGAGAAAAAAAAAAACAACAAAAAAACAAGAGAGAAAAAGAATATAAAAACATTTTTCACCCGGGTGAAGAATACTAGAACAACAAGGTTCGACACAGTGTGGAGGAGGGGATCAGGGGTATGGGGGATTGGTTAATGGGGGTTTGAAGGTGCAGAGTGGCATAAGTAACTCATTACACTGCCTGGTCGAACAAGGACGGTGTGCGGGAAGAGGTGGACCTGCAGGAACCTGCTTATTGATCCAGTCATCAGTGTGTGGCCCACTCACACTCCATGACACAGTGTGATAAGCCATGATTGAGCAACAGAGCCATGCAGACTTCAAAAACCTGCAGAGTGCAATTGAAATTAAGGTGGAATCAGTGTTAAATGCACACAATACACACATTTAAAGTCAGATTTCAAAGGTCAGAGGTACCTGCCACAGCCATCGCATGCATTATCAAACTGATCAACAGCTCCAGTTGTGCTAAATACATGATATAGCAACAACTTTGTGAGTTTAGGATTAAATGCAAGCTATTAAATCAGCCTTAGCAGGACAAAGGAGCTCATTTTCAAAACTGCTCAAAACGTAAGAACAGCAGCATGCGACATACAGTGGCAATATAGGGCTTTGGGCGACCTGAGATTGAATTTGGGCTCCTCTGACTTCAGTTTCAGAAAAAAAAAAAATGGTGTAAAGCAGGCATGTTCACTGTTGGACAATGTTAGACAAAAAATAAAAATAAAAAAATACAAATATATATATAATATATAAAATATATATATATATATATATATATATATATATATATATATATATATATATATATATATATATATAGTAAAATTTTTTATCTGTAGGTTTTTTTTTTTTTTTTTTAATTTTAAAGTCCATGAGATATCATGTGTTTCTTTGAACTCTCTTTTCAAAAAATAGAAAAATAAATAAATAAATAAAAATAAATTAGTTAAATGTAATTTCCATGATGTGGGTGAAGTTTTAACAAGTTTCAGAAGATTTTTCTGTGATTGATGTATGTTTACTGTTGTACATTGTTAGTAACCAAATAAAAAACTATTTAATAAATGTAAAATGCAGATTTGTTAAGTTTGTTTATTTTAAGCTCTATGGGAAAGATTCCACTCTTATCATAAAACAGAACTAAAAATCTTCCAAATTTCCAAAACATAATTGAAGATGTGGAGGGAGTTTATATGAAATATGAAAGTGTATACTAAGATATATCTATATATAGGTTAACAGGGCTAAAAGTGCCTTTAGTTGAAGAAACACCCTTTCATTAATGTTTCATGTTCTTAATATTTTTGTTATGCAGTAACCGTTTCATAGAAGGTACTTAAAGTCATGCTAATGATTATAGTCGTGGCTCAGTGGGTTGCAGGCACTCCGCTTTGCATCTGGCCTAACGCTTTTCCTTTTAGCCCTCTTATCTACCTGGTTGCTTAAAAGTGATGTATAATTTTTTCAGTGTTAAAATACTTCTCCAATCTCCAATCCAGCAGCTGTATAGTGTAAAAGGCATGTAGAAGTGGGCCAGATACCGTTATATGCTGATGAATCCAGGCTCATCTCTTAGTAACGCCAGCTCATTGATATCTCCGCAACACCTCCTCCAGTCCTCCCTCTGTTTTGCGGTTGTTCTCTCTTCCCCCTCTCCTGGTCATGTCTAGTCTTATCAGCTGCTGTCCTTGGCCCCCACACCTGTAGCAGAGGGCCACGACTCAGCACAGGCTACTCATTAACCAACATTTCCTCCTGCACAACAGACACAGCTGAGTTTGGAGGCTGCAGACTCACAGCAGGCCATCGGTCAGGGCCTCGCCGTACAGTGGTTAAGGTTTCGGGTCGGAGTGCAGCTGCTGAGCCGGGGATCTGCCAAAACCAACACAATCTCATGACAATACGCAACTCTAGTAAACTGGTAGCTTATTTGTATGTATTTGCTTCACTGACTGTTATGTTTAGGGGTGGAGCTTCATGCATTTATAATTACTAATAAACAACCAATATGTAAGCAATATGCATGCTAGTTAATAGTGAGAATTGGTCTTTAAAATACCTGACAGACCCATAAAAAATTCCCAATTTTCAACATAATTTGTGTTTTATAGTTGTCATGCTGCATGTTAACTAATTAACTAATGTTATCAAGATGTTAGAGTGCATTTCATTCCATAATTGGTGATGTAAGCTTCCTTATAAAGCTTTTTTTTCTGTCTGCTTTCTTTAGTTCCTGAAGGAATGTTGTCATTGCAGTGTTAGAATGCATTGCTTTTGTTGGGTGGAGCTCAGATGTGGTCATTACGGAAATATCCTTCATTTTACCTGCCGGGGGGTTCGTGCTCCGGCCCGGGACTTGACCAATCATTAATAAAGATGGTATGTGACTGTGTTATCAGTTGGCTTTGGGCCAGGCCTGTGAGTGGGGACTGAAAGAGTTTTATTTGTCCACAGTGGATGACACAAGCACCTCTTAACCTCTCTAACTTTCACAATAAATGCTCAAGAGAACACTTACCTGAACCAGGGGTCGCACAATAAAATGTAGTTTACGAACCCTTATTTGCATGCTTTGCACATTGCACGTCAGAAATAACTTGAAATGTGTCATTTGCATTAGTTCCAGCTCTGCAGTGGCGTATGCGGTGAGTCACAGGTGAGTCACATTTAAATGGACCGAGCAATCAATAGATTATCAAGAACTTTCAGAGAAGAACAGCCTGTGTTTCCGTGTAGAAATATACTCTGGAAACTGACTCTTCAAAGGCTGGCCTTCAGAAACTAGAATTTGAACAGAACCAATAAAATCTGGTTTGGAATGAGATGAGGATGGAGATTTTCTTGGGTGAAATATCCCTTTAAGTGCAGAACTTTTAAACTATGTTTGATTTGAAACTTCCTTGGTTAACAAAGCCGAATGCAATACACTTAGTCAAATATGAGTAAAAGAAAGATCAATGATTTGGTGGTTTTTAGATCCTTTAAGTCATAACTGCGTGCTGATCCTCAGCCAAACTCTCTGTGTTAGCTCAGCGCTTCTCTCTTTGGTTTCGCCATACAGGAACCTGCCTCTGATCAAACACAGACTCATCACTTGGTCATATAATGCATCACGACTCGTTCCAGCTGATGGCCTTCATTCGTGTAGCACTGAGAGAAGAGGAGGAGAACATGGGATTGTACAGGCTATGAAAGAGTCGGATGCCTCTGTCTCAAAACTGACAAAACTCAGTGGGTCTGGCTCAATGTTTCAGAGTCTCACTTTGATCCTCTGGACATGTAGATATCTGGAGACCTTCCTGGTTAACATCATCCATCTGTATCATCAGGTTCTGTCCCAGTGATGATCGATCCTGTGCATCAAATTAAAAAAGCGTATAACGTATATGATGTTTATATGCTTTATATGACATTTATGTTTTTTTCTTCAACTATGGGCCATTTTTACTCTGGTGGTCAACAATGTCAAATTAAATAAACTAGCTGACAACAACAATTTGTCAACTAACTCTGTCAAACAGTGGACAGTATATCACAGATTTTTTTTAATTTTTTTTGTGTAAGTTCCATCTCATCTCAAATGCTTTTTGTTTAATTTCATTCTGTAATGCAAATGACTGATGTAAATTACATTTTTAGAATATAAGAAGTCCTTAAAGGGATACTTCACCCCAAAATGAACATTTTGTCATTATTCACTTACCCCCATGTCATTCCATACCCGTAAAAGTTTTGTTCGTCTTTGGAACACAATTTAAGATATTTTGGATGAAAACCGGCTTGTGACTGTCCCATAGACTGCCAAATAAATAACAGTGTCAAGGTCCAGGAAAGTATGAAAAGCATCGTCAGAATAGTCCATCTGCCATCAGTGATTCAACCGTAACGTTATGAAGTGACGACAATACTTTTTGTACAAGAATAAAACAAAAATAACAACTTTATTTAACAATTTGTCTCCTCTGTTTCACCACAATTCAGCATAGCACCATTTTGGCAAATCTGAGCAGTACGCAGGCAGCCTACACTCTTCTGTGCCACCCACGCCACAAGATGCGCTGTTTTCTTTCAAACCAAAGCACAAATATAGAATTGTAGAAAATGTATCCTTGTGTCGCGACTGACAAAGAAGAGCATACGCCGCCTGCGTACTGCTCAGATTTGCCAAAATGGTGCTACACTGATTTGGAGAGACACAGAGGAGAGGAATTGTTAAATAAAGTCATTATTTTTGTTTTATTCATGTACAAAAAGTATTCTCGTCACTTCATAACGTTAAGGTTGAATCACTGATGGCAGATGGAGTATTCTTATGATGCTTTTCATACTTTCCTGGACCTTGACACTGTTATTTATTTGGCAGTCTATGGGACAGTCTCAAGCCTCCCTGTTTTCATCCAAAATATCTTAAATTGTGTTCCGAAGACGAATGAAACTTTACGGGTTTGGATCGATATGGGGGTAAGTGATTAATGACAAAATTTTCATTTTTGGGTGGAGTATCCCTTTAAAGCTAATTTCATAGTTAGCATTTTATTTAACCTAAATATCCACAATAAACTTTTCACATACTATAATTTGTCACAATAGAAAATATGTACAATAAAACTGTAAAATATTTTGCTTACAAGTGTTATTTACAGTACCTTGATTTGGCTTTATTTTCTAGAACGTAAACTTTTGATAACATTTATGAAAAAAGTTGTGGTGAAAAATTACATATAAAATAAATATTAAAATTGTTTATTATTTCACTCTGTGCTTGGATGATCATAGTTTTGAACATAAAATAATTCCTATTTTTATGATGGAATAATTCCATATATTAAGATTGAAAGTATGGTATAGAGCTACTAGTTTTTATTAATACTTTGAATTAGGTTTTATTTGTATATTTTCTGTTTTCATTTTAGTTGAAGTGTTAGTAATTTTTTATTTGCTTTTATAATTGTCATTGGTTTTTACAATCCATGCATTCGTTTCTGTTTTGATTTGCATTATTTTAGTACATTAAGTTAAACTAAATGAAAATTGAATTTTTTTTTTTTATTTTATTTTATTTTAAGTTAAAGTTTATTTTAATTTATTTAAAGTAACAAATTTTTAATGTTTTTAGTATTAGTAAACTATAAAAACCCTGAAGTGACTTTCAAATAACAACAAGAAAAAGTTGAAATCTATTGTCTCTGCCGTCTAAGGGCATTACAGGTTTTCGTCAGTGTGTTCTTCAGCTGTTCTGCTCTCAACCGTCCCATCACAAAGGTGTCTGTGCTCCTGAGAGTGGATGTGTGTTTGCATTTACGTGTGCTGGATTACACGGGCCTTTCAAGAGCAGTAATGAGAAGTGAGCTTACATTTACCCGACATCCCGGTGTTGGTCAGGGCAGGGCTGACTCTCACAGAGGCCTCTAGTTGATCCCATTAAAAGCAATCAGCCTACTGTTTGCACAGTGGTAAAAGCTTTAAAGCTGCCCTCCTCTCTCGCTCGCACTCCCCGGCCAGGTGCGGGTCCTTCTCTAAAGCACATACTGCACACACTATATACTGTTATTTTGCTTTACTCATTTACTTATTCATCAAAATCCCATGAGAATTAGAAAAGACTACATATATAAAAAGATAAATCATAAATAAGATCACTTTAATGCCATAGTTGTTATTTTACACACCAATGAGATTAAATGGAGAAGTCTACTAAGAGTAAAAACATCACCTTTGTAATCTCACGTATGTCTCAGTGATTACTCAAAATCTGTTATGATTTGCATAAAATATCTCAGTAACACTTTACAATAAGATTCCATTGCATAAACTAACAATGAAAAATACTTCTAAAACATTTCTTAATCTCAATTCAGGTTAATTCCAACATTTACTAATACATTATTAAAATGAACTAACAATGAACAGTTATTCACCAAATGTTAAGATTAAAGTAATGTTACAAACACTTAAAGGAAGATTTTCCAAAGTTGTAATTAAAACAAAGATTGGATACATATTGGATACATTTTACAAAATGCTATTTCATATTTTTTTTTTTACTTCAAAATTTTAAGTTTAATTCAATATGTTAATAAAAAAAACACATCAAAACATATTTTCCCACAATATTAAAAAAAAAAAAAAATATTAAAAAACAACAATTTTCTAAGTTATACAAGCATCAGCTTAGTACTTTAACTTAGTAATTTAAGTCACCAATGCACCCATTTTTGAAAAAAAAAATTGCAGCGAAATGCCATTTAGTAGTAATTTGTGATTTTTTTTTTTTTTAGCAGTTCTTGGTTTCTACATCAATTTTTTTTTTCTCCAGTATATTGCACACTGGTAGTTAACTAGAGTTAACTAAAGATTAAACATGAACTAAAGTTAACTAATGTTAACCTTATTGTAAAGTGTCAGTATCTCAGTATGAACTAATGAACCAGAGCACACTATCTGTCCCAAAAACTCTAAAGCTTTTCTTAATGTCAGTTTTGATTATTAGGAGAAACATCTGAGATACTGAAATTTAAATTACACATAAATGAGAACTCATTAAGTATCCACAGCAAATCATTTTAGGATCTAACAACATACATTAAGCAATCAAATGCTGATTGTTCCTGATTGGATCACTGCCACAACAGAGTGCCTCCTGTTTTTATTCATTCACATTCTGTTACGAGCCTCATCTTCATGACAAACGCATGGTATTCATGCTCTTGGTTATGAAAAGCCAGCCTTTTTTTTCTTCTTTTTTTTTCAGCAGCACACATTCTGCTTCCATCATTGTCTCCGGCAGCAGCAGTTCTGTCTGCTACATCTAATCAACTGCTCAGGTGTCAGTGCATCTGCCTGCCTGCTGGGTGAGCAAATAGACGATACAATAGCTACAGCCTGACCCACCATTCTCGTTTCTCTTCTCTCTCAATCCCCTCTGTTTCTTTGGAGTGGTCAGGCATTGTATTTACCTGAGTGATCTCTCTCTACATCCCTTCTTCATTCCTCTTAGGACTCCACCCTTCTGCTGATAAGACTGGAGAACAATTAGAAACACTACATTGTTTGCTCCAGTTAAGAACTCTAAAACCAACATGAAGAGAAGAAACCTGACACTAAAACCTCTCCATGAAATCCTGATCACTGATAATGCATATGCATAAAGAGCAATATTTCACTCTCTAGCCACCTTATTTTTAACGTAGGAATGGTGCGGCCATTTGTCATCAAATCATCTGATTAAACTGCCTGATATTGTAAGCTGGTATTCATTGTCATATTATTGTAATGTATTGTAATTAAAAACACACTGGTTTGTAGCACCGATAGTTTTACTGTTTACTGTTATTCTTTTAGTTAGTCTTGCATATTCAGAGAAAAATAGCTTACTTTTGTGTTGCAAAATTAAGGGGATATAAGTTGGTATTCAGGTGAATCTCATGACATTTGTCATCAAATTTCACCCCAAATCAAAAGAAGTTAAATGTTTACATTTGCATAAAGAAAAACAAAGCATATTTTAATACTAACATTTTCTGATATTATTTATATTGAAATTCAGCACTTTCCTCCCTATCCTGAACAATTCTCATATTTTTCAATGCAAACAAATAAATAAATAATAAAAATAAATATTCTTATATGTAATTTAAAATATATATATAATTTAAACTGTATTTAGTATTAAGTATTTATTTAACATAGCAATTGATTGTAGCGCCTTTATATATTTACTATTAGTAGATATTTTTAATAATTTTTTTTTCACTTTAATGCAGTAAAATATTACTGTTTTACAGTAGTGAGAACCTAAGGAGAATCACTATTTACCAATAATGGAAACTACAAAAAACAAACAAACAAACAAACAAAAAAAACCTCAGAAGTAAAATGGCCAGATGTATTAATTTAATGAAAACAAAATTCTAAAAATAACGAGTCCCAGAATAAACAGTCTGTTTTATTTTAGTTTTATTAATTTAATTTTTTATCTCTAAGTAAGAGTTTGAATATCAATTTTTAGATTTTTTACTGTTTTACAGAATGAGAACCTATAATGAGAATCACAGTTTGACAATAATGAGAAAAAAAAATCTAAGAAAAAAAGAAAAAGAAAATGTTTTATTTATAAAAATGATCATTTACATTTTGTTTTTCCTTGTGATTTTAGGGATGAAATATAATTATGTTATTGTGAGAGTTACCCAATTCAAGTAACACCCACATGATATCTTGTGTCCTTAGATTGACCTAAATTTCTGTGCAGTGGTAATAATAACATGCATGTTTAGCGTCCCGCAATCCAAGGGTCACGGCTAGTGCTCCAACGAGCACAGTGCAGGTCACTCTGGTCCCGAAGACCCTACACCCACACGCCATATTGAGCAAACATGACGAACAAACAGTGGGGTGTGCCTCAGATACCCCTCTCTCTCTCACCCTCCTCCTCTTGTCTCTCCATCTCCAGAGCACTCCGCCCAGAGCCCAGGCCATTAGCAAACACTCCGAACAAAGGGGCGGATGAATAATCGAAGGGAAATGTCAACGTTTCATCATGGCGCCCGGCTGAGGCGGTTATCCATTAACCACACAGAGAAGTGCTGTATCGGCCAACCACCTAAACCACAGCACTACAGTCAGACAGCCAGGTGCGGACAAACATATTTCCCTATTAGAGAAGTAGACAGAAACAGTCAGACACGTTTTGGATAATGAGAAAAAGAATAGAGAACAATGAGAAACACAGCATTCATACGTCATGAAATCCGAACCGTCACTTTTTCAATCAGTTCTGATTGTCTTTACCAATCTTCAAAAGAAGAAAAACCACAGATGAAATCTATTTAACTTCTCAATGGTTTGTCGAGAGACTGAAATCTCCTGCTTCTCAAATGCTTCTCCTGAAAACAGACTTTCATACTAAAATTCAGAAGAAATCTCAATGACTGCTCAGATTTGCCATAATATCAAAATCTGCGATCAAATCTCAGAGATCTAAAATTTAACTCAAAAATGGCTCAATACATTCTTCCAAGACAAAAACTATCAACAAGACTATTAGTTATTTTTATAGCTCTATACATTTTTACTGTATTTCTCTCAAGATATTTTAATATTTGAATGAACTGATGTACAGTGTAAATTTAAATTTGTTAACATTACTTAAAAAAATCTTATCTTGCAAACTTATTGCCTCAGAAAAATCTAAGTTTGCTCAATATGTCAAAGTTTACTTTGAAGCCAATTTATGGAAACTTGAATATACTAAGTCTCCTTAACTAGATTTTTTTTGAGGCAATATGTTTGCAAGATTTTTTCAAGTAAAGTTACAGAAATGTACAGTGAATATGGACCCCTTAGCAGGGTTATTAACTTTAGTTAACTAAAACTAAAATGAAAACTATTAAAAAAAAATGTTACTTGAAATAAAATGAATGTTAACTAAAAAAAATTAATAAAAATAACAACTTTTTTCAGATAATAATAAAAAATGACAAAAACAAACAAAATTACTAAAAAGATGTCACTAATATTACTAACAATTAGCATTTTATATTTGTTGCATATATATATATATATATATATATATATATATTATATATATATATATATATATATATATATATATATATTATATTATTATATATATATATTATTATTATTATAATATTAATATATTTATATTGTTAGTTAGCTCAGGTCCAAATAAATAATATATAAAATAAATAATACCACAACTTTTAATTGAAATAATGTATTAGTAAATGTTGAAATAAGTAATGTTAATAAAGAACGAACATTATCAACAAATAAGAATGACTTTAGAAGTATTTTTATATATGGACTACTGTAGTAAACTAATGTTAACTTTTAGAACCTTATTGTAAAGTGTTACCGCAATTATACATAACTCATTTATTTAAGTTTACGGAGCTATAAAAGAGCAACCACTGAACAATAAAAATTGTTCTAGGACTATAATTTAGCAAAAATTGTATCCAGTAGCTATTTGCAATCATCATTTCTTTTCCTTCCAACCAACATTCACTGATGTAAATGAGGCTCCAATCTATTTATTTGCTTTCGTTACATAGGTGCACTGTACAAAAGACAGTGTGTTGAACCCAGTAGGTTTGGGGGAGGGAGACGCAGCAGCACACCGGGGTTTTTTTCTTCCAAATGAAGCTGAGCTGAGGATCTGGAGAGCCAGAGGCCTGCAGCACAGGGCCGGGGAGGTAAATAAGATGTCTAATTCATGGAGCGGATGTTTTGAAGGAAACTGTCTGAGGATGTCGCTGTGCAGACCTGCTCTTCGACGCTGCCTTTCCAACCTCTCGCCGAATAAAAATGTGTGTTCATATAACTGTTTCCTAGCACGCTTATAAGAAGTGCACTTTGTAATAGTGTCAAATGAAAAGTTTTACATTTTAAATCATTGTTTTAATAATCTTTTGTCAAGCTTTAAAGAAGTACACTTATTTTGCTGTGTTAACATATTGAAGCACATGTAAACACTTGATTACAATTTTAATAACGTTGTAAGTTGATATTTTATTATCATTACATTATCATTTCAATTACATATGACATATATTACATGGCAAGTTTCAATTAAAATGACATTAAAGTGTATTTGAATTGACGTGAGTGTAAAACTATGCATTCAGCTCACATTTAAGATATTTCCATAAGTACAACTGTCACAAAAACATCAATCTGATGGCCATTAATTTAAAAAAGACACTTGCTGCGCAATATATTTCCTTGGGCTTTAAATAATAAAAATATTGATCAAATGATCAAAATAAGGGCAAAAAGCATTTAGACTTTTTGGATCATGTTCACATGATGCTTATGTTGACATTCGGACATTTTAACCGTGGCTTACGCATTCAAATACTTCTTGACGCCAGCATGGCCAAAATATATTTCTGTCCTATTCATCATCTGTTAAAATGAATGGCAAGAACGCAGCTTGGCCATTAGTGTTTTTCAGGCAGGTAAGAATACTTCCTCTAAAAGTGCTGCTGGAAAGTTAGCGTCAGGACAGCTGAAGTATGGAGGCCCTGAGCAAAGCCTGTTAAACTGAACTGACCCACACATTAAAACACTATTTATCCTTTCCTATTTGTTCATCTATTTATGTTTTGAGTGGGAAGGATTTTTTCAGTGTGGAATGTCTGCATGACAGATAGAAAGAGAAAGCGAGACAGAGAGTGAGGAGAGAGAACAGTGAATGAGCCGGTGTTATTTATTTGGTTTGGAGCAGTGAAAAATCACCCGCTGTATCACTAATTCCGTCTCCCCCCGGCCACCGGACGAATGAAAGCACTCTGAGAGCCAGACAGACCAGAGCAGTGTGTGCCGCACTACAGTGAACGTACAGCATCCAGCCGCTGTCACACACTCGCACACACTCGCTCTCTGTCTCGCGCACAAACACTCACACGCAAACTCACACTCGGGCAGAGGTGTCAAGCACACCGCACCCATTCAATGCAAGCAAAACACAGTTGTTTGTGCTTTTATGATTTAAAAACACTGGATTTATACATTCTTTTCCCTTTTCTGGCCATATTTCATTATTATATGATTCTTAAATATAAGTTTATATATACCAATATAAAAATAAAATAATAATAAATAAAATTGATTAAAAAAAATTAATAAATAAAATATATATATGCACACACTCACACACACACGTTAAATAATAGTGAAATAATGATGATGGAATATTATATGAAAATTATATATATATTATTTATTTATTTTTTGGTGGAGTGACCAATGGGAAAATTGTTGAGTCATGTAGCAATTAATTGAAAGAGGTCAGTATCCATTTAGCTATTCATTCATTTTGGAATGTGTGTCCACTTAAAAAAAAAAAATAAATAAAAATAAAATAAAAAGCACTGAATTGAATGACTGTTTGTGCTTTTATGATTAAAAAACACCAGTTTTTATACATTCTTTTCCCTTTTTTGGCCATATTTCATTATAATATGATTCTTAAATGAAAGTTGTTATATACCAATATAAAAATAAAATAATAATAATTAAAATTGATGCTGGAACATTCATATAATAATTTATATAATAATAATTTCATAAAAATATATATGTATATATTATATATTTCAATATAAATTATATAAGAATACAAAAAAAGACTGGAATATTATATTAAAATTATATATATATATATATATATATATATATAATATATATATATATATATATATATATACAATTTTATTTATTTATTTATTTATTTATTTATTTATTTATTTTTTGGTGGAGTGACCAATGGGAAAATTGTTGAGTCGTGTAGCAATTAATTGAAAGAGGTCAGTATCCATTTAGCTATTCATTCATTTTGGAATGTGTGTCCACTTAAATAATAATAAAAAAAAGCACTGAATTGAGCGACTGGCTGACTTTGGCTAAATAAAATTACAAGACTACTTCTAATTACAAGAGAAAAAGACCAAAAGATATAGAAAACGAGGCAGAGAAAGAGAGCACAACAGAAGAAGGCTAAAAGGTTGAGTGAAGTTTAAGCAGCCATGAGTCATGAATGAGCACACATTGTTAGCTCGGTGAAAATCCTCGCAAGTTCTTGAAAAAAGAAAAAAAACAGGAAGCAAGACAGAGTTGCAAATACAACAGAGAAGAACACAGCTGTGCTTCTGCTAACATTGTAGCTCCGGCGTTAATCTACAGAGCAAACCGTCCTCCCGCCGCCAGCACTATTCAACCTACACAATGACTGATGCATGCGCTCACATCATGCATGTACGTCTTCAATTTGCCTGAAGAAGGCTCAAGATTGAAAGAGTTTTGATATTCCCACTAACTATTTTTTCATCTTATCCCTTTCTCTGTTTATCATCTTTTTCTGGCCTTCACCTTTCCTTCATTTGAATAAAGTACACAGCTCGTTTACGGGAACTACCGAGGAAAACCATCACTCCTGGCCCCTGTTTTCCGCTCTCACACTCTCCACCTTTTTCCAAATGGTTTTTTGCGTACCTAGAAATGTTTTTAATTTTACTCTACACAACTACCCGCACCTAAGAAATGGACAGCGGTGAAGAAGGAGGCTAAATATAAACCTGTAAAAGGTAGCTTTGTGAAGGCGGGCGCTGGAGAGAGTGAGAGCTAGAGACATTCTCCCTGCGGCCTAACGGCAAGGAAGGAGCCAGGGGCCGAATTTTTTTGCCCTCAATGAAAGAAGCGATTGTCCGGGGCCCTGCAGAGCCAGGAAAGTTACCCCAGTGGTCTGGTCCTATCTGGCATGAATGCAAAAGAGAGAAAGAGAGGGGGACAGACAGACTCGCATTCGTTCGGTCAGATGCTTTCCACCTTTCAAGAAAAAAGCAGCTTTTGAGGTGTTTATAAATATCACCTGTGATGCCTGCAGCAGGCCGATTTAAAATGAGCGTGTTTGGAAGGTTCAAAAAAGACTCTCATCTTGTTTGTTTAGACAGCGGCCAGCGAGAGCAGGACAGGGGAAGAGAACAGGTATTTTAGGAGCAGACTTCATTAAGAAGAAGGCCCCATTGATGATGATGGTGAGGAGGGGATGCTCTTAGGAGAACATGATAAATGCACACGTTACGCTCAACACTGCGCCGCTGTTTGCCTGCATGGCCGCGGAAATCCAACAGTCTCTGTGCGACACTAGTGCTGTTTTATAAGGTGTCTTCCTATTATAACACGAGCACTGGCTTAAGAACATGTGAATGCTTAAAATCAGAACCAGGGAAAAGCATTTTCAGCACAGCTTGCGAAGGCAAACAACCCCTAACCATTAAATATCGGCTGGTAGCCAAGTCATTTTGATGTTTTTTGTACCTTTTCTATTGATTCTTCACCAGGCAGATGATAACAAACAATTCAATCCCTTTTACTCTAAGTATTAAACTTTGGTACATAACTTGTCCTCAGTCTACACTGTAAATGTTTTTTTTTCAAGTTGTAAATCAAACAAAATTGCATGAAGATAGCATTTCAGTCTTTCTACTAAATTCTACATTTAATTCAGTGTTACTTGCAGTTTCTTTGTAATTCTTTGTGAAATTTACTAGCAATTTCTGAGTGAAAATGGTTGCAGAGTAAACCCTACACCAATTTTTTTTAAGTTAAGCTATGCTAAACGCAACCCTTCTAGTAGCTAGTAAAGTTAGCTACACTGAAAATATAATTAATAATAATTAATAAAATATTACAACAACAAGTTTTAATTTGTTCAAAGGCCTGTTTATGTCTCCATCATATCCATTGCTATATATATATATATATATATATATATATATATATATATATATATATATATATATATATATATATATATATATGAAGCTCATATGAAAACATACAAATGAAAGTATTTGTATTCATATGAATTAACCATTAATTCACCAAACCATAAAATAGTTACAAATATTTCAGATTTTCTGGATTGAATCTTTAAAACCTCAAATAGGGGTGTGTGATTGATTCAGCCCAAACCATCTAAATTTCACTCCAGATAGGGGAACAAAAGTTATTTCTTTTGCCTTGAGCCTAAACACCCTAGCAACCACCCAGAAGACCCTAGCAACCATATAGCAACATGCTAACAATCACTCAGAACATCTTAGCAATGCCCTGGCAATCCCTCCACATCATGATAAGTAAGATGGTACGTTTTGCACAGGCAAAAACTATTAACATTTTGTTCAAAAACTGTAAAAACTTGTGGAATAAGACATTTGTGTATCACGCTCATAGAAATGAGCTGCTGGACATTACCTCTATTCATCCCTCTGCCTGTGCTCCAGCCACGGCTGTTTATGGACCCCAGCAGCCTAAAAACAGATAGATGGAAAAAGCGAGGAAGGAGAGGAAAAAACTCCAGGTCGGGGGGGAACCTACACCCATTAAAACATTGACAGGTATTTTACCACCCTGTTGCATAACTGTGCAATTTAGATTTTGGTTTAGATTAAATTTACTACACTTAGATTTTCGGGAGGAAATTTTGAGCGGTGGTCGTCTGCAAAATAAAGTGAACTGCCAGGGTTGAGTAATGCTAACAAGAACACTAATGAGTTTGATCATGCCTTTTTTACACATTAGAAGTGTGAGTTGAGTGCATGTGAGAATGTGAATTGAGTATACTGTTTATCATACCCTTTTGGCCATTTCTATGACCTTACAGAGGATAACTGGTTTGGAGAATGAATGGATGGATAGACGTATCCCATTTTCATTAAAAAATGTTTAAATCTGTGCTGAACTGTCATTTTCTATTGCATTTTTTTAAACTATTGCCCTTTTTGTGTAAGTGTTCTTATATAGTGACACTTTACTATAAAGAAACATTAATTAATATTAGTTAATGCTTTATTAATGTTTGTTAATAAAAATATAACTGTTCATTGTTAGTTCCTGTTAGCTCGATTATTAACAGAAACTTTTGTTTTAATAATACTAAAATAATAATAATTTAGATTTCATATGAATTAACATGAACTAAGATTACTTTGAAAGTATTTTTCATTGTAAGTTCACATTAAATAATGTAGTTAACAAATGGCCATATTGTAAGTGTTACCGGTTGTTCTTTGTTACTCAGTTTAATTTTCATTTAAATTTGCATTGTAATTATCAATTTTGCATTGTATATCCTGATCTAAGTGAAAAGAGCCAAGTCTGATGTCTGGACATGTATATTGTTTAACACTTCAGGCTTACCTGTTGTAGTTAAAGTGATAGTTCACCCAAAAATAAAGATTTTGTGATCATTTTCTCACCCTGACATTGTTCCAAAATTGTATGACTTTCTTTGTTTTGTGAAACATAAAAGAAGATATTTTGAGAAATGTCTAAATGTTGTTTTGTGTGTGTGTGTGTGTGTGTGTGTGCATAAAATGAAAGTGGGGTTCAGTGGTAACTGGACCCTAACGTTCTTCAAAATAACTTCTTTTAAGTTCCAGAGATAAAGAAACCATACAGGTTTGGAATGACATGAAGGCGAGTAAGTGATGGAAGTCATTTACTCTTTAAGTAAGATTAATTTAAAAAAGGTTTTGAGACAGAATGTCACAGTCTTAAGACTGAGAGGAACCTACAAGATATTTGATCTGATGTAAGGGACAAATGCAGCCTCAGAGAATGATCTATTACAGTTTCTGGTGAACATAAAGAGAATGTGTGTTTGAATTTATTCTTAGATAAATATACTAGAAATGCCCACGTGAAGGGATGTGTGTGTGTGTGTGTGTGTGTGTGAGTGGAATGTACAGATGTGTGTATGAGAGCAGACATGAGAGAATGTGTGAGTGTATGAGGAAGGGAAGTATTCGACACATTCCAGTGCTACGGCTAGTGAATGATGTGATTCTCTCTTTCTCACACGCGGGTGTTGTTTTTAGACCCTCGCACTGCTATAAGGAGAGGAGGGTGCTGGCGGACCATTAATTTAGCCCAGCTGGGTTCCTGTCATTGCTAATTGGTGCAAACGAGGGGAACCTGAGATTGGCAGGGCACAAAAAACAACCCCCCCCCCACCTTCCCCCAGTAACGTGACTGTGGCAGGGGTTGGGAAGCCTGAGGGGGGTGAGAACTTGGTGGCGCTTGAAATACTTTCACCAGAGATGTTTACCATCTTCAGTGAGGTGTGATGCTTTGCTCCAAATATAATTGTCAAGAGCAGTTGTGGCCACAGGCAAGAAGGCTCTCAATTCAACACACCACTCAATTGCCCGAGACAAGCTGATACACTACAAAGACTGAGATGTTTCTTTGCATTTCCCTCGGGCGATAAATGGAAACGAGAAACTGCTTTCAAAGACGTTAACTTAAATGAAGAAATACAAAAGACTTTAGTACTTAAATTTTTTACTTAAAAATCTATTAAAATAGTACTTATTTACAAAAAAAACTATTAAAATAATAAAACTAAAATAATAAAACTATTATTATTTATTATATATTTATTTTATTTTATTTATATTAATATTTCATTATTTGTTATTGTTACATTGAGTATTACTTTTTCTCATCATTACTTATTTTGTTTAAAATGCTTTGGCAATATTGTATGGCAAAAGAATCATACCAATAAGTACTTTAATGTGATATATATATATATATATATATATATATTATATATATATATATCACATTAAATAGCTACTTATGGCACAGAATGATGACCAACACAGCTGTGTAAAAAAAGTATGCTAAAGTAAATAAAAAAAAAATATTATACATGGCTGCAGAAACTGTTTTATAATTTTTTGTCAAATTAAAAGCTTAATGGTCTTTATTCATTAATACACTTTATATATATATATATATAAATATAATATATATATATATATATATATATATATATATATATATATATAGATATTATATATATATAGAGCATAATTAATTCATGTGCATTTTTACATTTATTTTTATTTGGTTAGAAATAATTAACTTTTGATAAATAAAAAAACAGTAAGTAAAATATCAGTTCTGCCTTTAAAGAAGAATGTAGATTAAACATTTACACATTTTTGCATAATTAAAATGAAAAAAACAAACTAAACAAAAAAATAAAAAAATAAACAAATAAATACACACACAAAACACAAACCTCCCTCATACCTCATAATCGCAACATCATAACTGCAAAACTGAAAACTTCACACTTCTCATGCAACATATGCTGCTGTCAATAAAATTTATATATATAAAAAACTCATATTAGGTAAGTAAAAATTGGTTAAGAATAGTTTGTGTTTTGTTAAGTAGAAAGTAAAGGTATTGTAGCTGCTTATTAAACTTGTTTCTAGAGGAATGCAGAGGACACTTACAGTGTAGCTATTAACATGATGAATAACTGATTAGATCACTGACATGCCTGAATGAGTATTCATGGTGGATGATGTCATACATGAGGGGGCGGAGCCTGTGACGGAACAGTAAGCAAGGAAGAGGAGGCGTGTCTTGCATCAGCAGACAATTCAACACAATATGTCTGCACCTGCCTGTTATCAGTCAGCCATATTTTATGTTTGTGTTATGACCGACAGTCATTTAGCTGCGGTCTTCTGGTCAAACTCCACTCTAACACTTTTAGTTAAGACCCACTAACCTCAGCATACTCTCGACACTATCACTCCGATGAGAAAGTTTTTATTACTTATGGAGGTGTGGAAGATGATAATATGTTGCTATTGAACACTTTTTTTTTTTTTTTGGATATTTAGTAAAAAAAACTAATATGACCAAAAAATGAGCAATCCTAATATGGAGATTCAACAGTGCAGATAATTGAAACGTTTAGAACTAGTCAAAGGTTTTTGGAAGAGCCTTTATCAATTCAGTCAAGTTATTCGATCTCGAAAGTGTTTTTAAAGGTCAAAGGTGAGGTTTGTGTGTATGTTTGAAGACACTATGGGAATGAACTCAACAGGAATGTCTGTCCACATCTGGGGTCCATGTGGACAAAAGGGGACAGATCAGGTCTTGACTAGACCGAAAGACAACACAGCCTGACTTGACAAGCACCATCCATGGCCTCGTAAATCACCAAAGCACTAATACACACTCACACGTATCACAGCCTTCTCTCTGTGACTTTTAGACCATATAAACCTCTTTTCTTTAACACAAAAGAGTAGTTTCAACATGGTTTGGTCTATTTTAACACCAGAAAGTCATCGCACACATAAAAAATGTACTCATTTAGACTGACCTGATTAAACCCAGGGGTGAAAAGCATGCACTTACTAAATAAGCATTATTTTTGAGATTGTTTTTTATTTTATTCTTTATTAAAGGTCTGTCGAATACTTGTTAAATATGCAATTAAAATTTAATTTAGACCATCTAAGTACACTTTGCATGCTATTAAAGCTACACTAGAAGATAGTTTGGTTAAAAGTTAACGAAATGACATCATTGAGCAAGTACATAAAAACTCTCAAATCAAATGTGTTCAAATGACCTTTCTTGCTTTTACCAAAATATGAAATAATATCTATATAATTATTATTTTTTTTTTTACTAAGGAAGTTGATATAGGAAGAGAATATTAAAGCACAGCTATATGTGACGGATTCAGAGCATTTAAGTATAGCTAGGACTCTAGGCTCTAATGTGTGCGTTCAAGGTAGTATGAACTGACTGCGGCTATGAGGCCTACACCGTGACCAGAACAGCAGGTCTCTGTTTTGTTGACACAGTGATCAAGCCAAGATCAATCTGCCTCTGAAAGTAAAATTTAATCACGCTGTTCGGCTGTCGTTGTCTCTGTCTGGCCTAATCAGCAGCCATTTTACCTTCACCCGCAGCATGCCATAGAGCAAAGTCCAGCCCTTTATCTGCCTCTAACCTGCACACTATGAATGCTCCCTGTGACACACGCTCGCTCTTTCCCTCTCTTGTTTATGTTCTTTTGCTGGCTCAGTTTCTTCACGAAACCCGAGAGTGAATGGAGTGACAGTAACTTGTGCTCAAAATAGCTTATGGATGGTTTGAAGCAAAAATACATGTAGTAAGACAACATAGACAAAATTACCAATGAAGGCACACGCAATACTGGGAAGCGTTATCAGAATGCGTTTTTCAATGACTAATTCTAAAAGTTTTACATTTGGTCCCACCCAACTTGATTATTTGGTTTCATTCTCGATTAGATAAAAAAAAAAAAAGTGACTGGCAAACCACAACATTTACCAGTCATTCACGCTAATAAAGTCACTTTCTACTTTCCATTCCAGAAAAAGTACATTTTATTGATATGCAAATGCTTCAAATGAATGTCATTCTGGCAGACTCTTAATGACTAAAATGCAAATGGCTCTGTTATCATCATAAATGACTCAAACGTCAGCACCCATAAAGAAAAAAAAAAAAAAGAAAAAGAAGAAAAGAAAGTTTAAATCCATCCGCCTCAGGGCACACCTTGAAAAAACCTGACACCTAAGCAATCGCCTGTGGCTTGAACAGGTTGTTGCTCAGTGAGGCGCATGAACACGTCTTTAAAGAACGCCCGCTAAAGTCAACAAAACACGCCTCTCCTACAGGATACAGTTAAGGATGCTGCACTCGTCATTTGCATAGCACATCTTCTGGGATGACCAAGCTCATATATTAGCTCTCCTTTTCCTTATTCCCTTCTTTCTGTTTGAGTTTTCTCACTCTGCCCATTTCTGGCCCTTTTAAACCTTGTGCAGTTCTAAAAATTTTTACCTAATTGGTGTACCCAGTCAAATATGACTGACCTTTCAAAAATGGTTCTCATTATGCAATATTATAACCAAATCTTTGTTTTATTTCAATTAGCGCAGGTTTCGTATTTCTTTTTGGAACTGACTGATAGGCTTCAGTGAACTGAGCTAACGCACCTCAGGTTTTGAGTGAAAAAAAGCATTATTTGTGAATAATTTTAGCAATAATTGCTCAAAAACTGAGGCCTACGATCAATTAGTTTCAAAAATAAAAATAAAAGTAAAAAAAATATAAGTTATGGTGATAATATAGCAAAATGAGTCATGAACAAGCAATGTTTAAAAGTTTGGTAATTTTTTACCTGGAAGATTAAAGATTTTTAGAGCATAATGAAAAATTTATAAGCAATTTTTTTGTATGCTGGTCATTTTTGACCGGGAACACCACTAGTGTGACAAAGTAGGAAAAAATCCTAAAAAAGTACAAAAATTATCCTTTTTTGGAGGGGAAAGATTTTATACCCTGTGTTAGCAAAGGCAGTATGTTTTAGTCCAATGCAATAGCATTAACTAGAATTTTCTGGATAAACAAAAAATAACCAGTCAAGTCAAGTCACCTTTATTCATAGGGCTTTATACAATATAGATTGTATCAAAGCAGATTTAAGGTGTTAAATAATAAAATAATGTGTCAATAATGCAAACAAATGTTTTGTTTAAAGGGACAGTTCACCCAAAATGAAAATTTTGTCAGAATTTGCTCACCCTCATGTTGTTCCAAACCTGTATGACATTTTATTTTATCTGTGCAACCTAAAAGAACATATTTTGAAACCAGAACACAACATGAAGGTTAACAGTTTTGCACATTCTTGAGAAAAAAAAAGAAAAAAAAGGATAGAGCTAATCAGAAATGTGGCAAGACTAAGGAAGCAATAGAGATGAAAGTGATTTTATACATAAATGTCTCTTATCAGCATCTGGTGTCCTATCAGCAGAATATGGCTCATAACAGCCAGGATTAATACACTAAGAACGGAAGTTATTATTTACCTTCACAGTGTCCAGTAAAAGACAGACGCCACAAGTGCCATGGTTTTCCACAAGTACTCTGTAGCACCTGTTGCACTTTAAAAACACCCGTGCAAATGAAAACACATAGTGGTTTGTTGTATGACACTATTAGGGCTAATATTGTTGTGATCATTAATCTTGCTTGTGAAAAAGAAGTGCACTTAATAGTATCGAATGTGCACTTGGAGTGTGCTTCAAATCATAGTTGTATATTTCTAAAAAAATCAGTACTTTCAGATAATATATTAATTAAATAAAAGGACACCTTAGTGCACTTAAAGAGAGACACTTTCACTTTTAAAAAGTGCACTTTGTAATAATGTCAAATTAAAAGTTTTATTTAAAGTGTTTTTGAAATCATGTTTTAATAATCTTTAGTCAGGCTTTAAAGGAGTACACTTATTTTGATGTGTTGACTAACATACTAAAGCACATGTAAAGATTATAATTTTAACTGTTGTGTGTTATTCAATATTACATTTAAAGTTTATACATTTTACATATTCTAAATTGCAGCTTCATCATTATAAGCAAATTTAAATGTTATTTTTTAATGCAGTTTCTACTGAAACTTGTATGTCATGCATACAAATTTTCAATAAAATTGACATCAAAGTATATTTCAGTTTACCATTAATGCTTGTCAGTACATTCAGCAACAGACTTTAACCATATTTCAAACACAATATAGACATAATTATGAAATTACATGTAAAGATGCACTTAAGTGGGACAAAAAAGCAGTCTCAAGTTAAACTAATCGCATTTAATATACATACTAACTATAAAACAATTCCAAATAACATGCAACTAATTCCCAAAACACACATTACGCCCTTAGAAAACTTTTATATACCCCCCCACCCCCTGTGTAAAAAGTACTCAAAATAAAGAGTATAATAAAGTTTACTTCTTTTTCTAAAAGGCTTTCTATTTATGTCATTGCTTTTAAAGGGACAGTTCACCTAAAATGAAAATTCTGTCATAATTTGCTCACCCTCATGTCGTTCCAAACCTGTATGACTTTTTATATCATCCGAGGGACCCAAAGGGACATATTTTGAAAATGTCCCAATGTTGTTTGGGACTCTATTGACTTTCGACGAAAACAGCTGTGCAGAAGAAAGAAAGTCATACAGGTTTGGACCAACATTAGAGTGTGTATTTTGTAATGAACTGTCCTTTTAAGACTGAAACAAAGGTCACAAAGGAAAAAGTATGTTCCAGTTTAGTCATGATGGGAAGGGCCTCTGTTCCTTGTTCTTAATTTGCCATTGTGTCACCATGGAAACCATATCAGTGGCGTATTGGCGTATCTTATCAGGCTAGAGCCCTAGCAGCAAGGTCCCTTTGTGTTTCTCATGAAGAAATAACCAGTATAGATTCCCACCAGGAGACCCAGGGCAGAGTCTACTTTACATTCTCTCTCTTTCTCCAGCCCTGTCTATCTTTCATCCTTCCCTCGCCTTTGCATGCGATCTACTATACCTTTGAAAAAGCTCTCCAGAGTGACGTGACAAGAGAGAATGGTTTCACAGCTCTCTGTGATAAAGCAAAAAACACTGAGCAGAACCGTGGCTTCAGAGTTCTGCTGCCATCAATCTCACAAGAGAGAAGTAACGAGACAAAAAGAGACAGGGTGGGATTTTTCACACCAAAACAGAAAGAACACAATTGAATGCATGTTTAAAAATGATTCTGATAACTTTTTTTGGATCGTGAGGTATAAATGATTCATTGCCGGATGCTCTTGAGACAATAAAACATGATAGGGTTATTATCCTGGCAGATGGAACATGTCTGCAGTGTGGTTATTATATTTCTCATGCTCATTTTATAGTAAGGGTCTTCGAAATGTCACCCTTTTAGATTGTGAATTGTTTTATTTAGACATACAGTGGGTCCACTTTTGTTTAATACAAAATACAAAAGTTTTCATTACAAATGATTTCATCAGCATAACAGTGAAGCTGCATTAACTCCACATGTTTATGCAATCATGTTGATCTCAAATTTCAAAATGGGGCAAAATATACAAAACTGGTCTTAAATGGGCTAAATTATATGTCCACCTCTTATAATTCTACATTATTCTCTAGTTGCGCAATGAACAGAACTGCTTATATTGATTATTTTTGCTAAAAAAAAAAAAAAAAAAAAGTGCAGGGGAACAACAGAAAACGGCCACCTTTGTTCCTTATCTATCACTAAAAGATGCATATTAGCAACTTAGGGTACTAAATGAACCTCTTAGGGGCAAATAAGGTACTATTTTGCTCACTCTTTCTGTCAATGTCCTGTTTTCACTTGATTTGATTTAGCGTGGTATTTTTAGGCATAATACAAACTACAACAATTTACACAAAACCTATAAAAGTACACTTTTCATGTCTAAGAATCAGTTGTTCTAAAAATAACTGCTTTTGTTTTAGTTTAGATTTATCAATGCATTATATATTTATAAAAACATTTGAACGTTTTCAATAGTCACATTTTCACTTTAAGAATATGTAATAATGAAAAGAACTCCAAAGGATATGTGAGTTATTTTAATAAGAAAAGAACATACCATGAAACAATTAACCAAATAAAGCAATATATATATATTAAGACACTTATCTTTTAAGCCCAAAGGCCAAAAAGCTGGGTTTAAATAAACAAAACAGTACAAGAACATCAATTCTGACCTGCTTTCTTACAAATTTCAAAAAGACTTGCAAGAAATGTATTTATGACATGATGGCTTGAGACAAAGTTTTTATTATTAAAACTGCTTTGAAATCTCAGAGGGAGATTTTTAAATGACGAGATCTTACAAAAATACATCATGGCAAATTCAATAGGGTCTGTATGATTTTCTGATAAAAAAGGTAGTTACAAAGCATTGTTGTAACAAAACGATCTCACCCCTCCCCAGCAGTGAAGAACAGAGAGGTCACTAGTGCAAGTATTGTATGGAAATGGCCCTTAGTGCATTGTCTGCTGATCTTACTAACAGCTTCAGTTAAGCTGAGCAGACCATAAGGCACTCTAGAATAACAGCGAAACATCTTCAACCTCTTTTTCATGAACGTTAGCCTTTATTCCTAGAAAGGGAAGTCTGTAAAACAAATAGTTGGATTTACCACAGTTTTATCCGTCTTTGTCAAACTTTTATCTCTATATATACTTAACACAAAACTCTTCAGAATGTACAAAATGACTTCATGGCCAAGTGTAAAAATGAATTTCTTCAGCTCGTCTAAGGGACAAGCATATTGATACACACTCTCCGTACATGTACACTGTATGTTAGTGCACTTCAACTGAACATGCGTTATGCTGTAACACAAAACAGGAGAGTTTTCCTGTAACACAGTAACACCTGCTCACAGCAGTAACCTGAACTCAAACGCTTCCGCAATCACGCTCACATCCTCTTATTATCACATTGTTAACGTAACTTCACAACACAAAATCATACATGATATATTAAATTCTTCCCTTCATAAATAAATGCCTGTCTCCTGCTTCCCCCAAACACTATATACACGTGGCATCATTTGTATACATCTTCTGTGTTACATCCAAAACCAAAACCTTTAGTTCCCGAATATATGTAAATTAAATTAGTTTCTGGAAAATAAAAAGCATTGGAACTCGATCCTTGGTTCTGGTAAAAGCACATTTCTCAGCACATTCTTAAAAATAAAGGTTATTTATTGGCATGGGTCCGTGAAGAACCTTGAGGCTGCAGGCAACCAATCATCCGATTCTTCACACTGAGAAAAATGGTTCTTCTAAGAACTGTTCGCTGAAAGGTTCTTTAAGGAAGCAGAAATGGTTCTTCTGTGGCATCACTGTGAAAACCCCCGTTTATTTTTAAGAGTGCAGGAACTGAAGCTTAGTTATCAATGGCAAAGCAAGCTCTGTGTTGAAGATGTAAGAATCCTGCCATTAAGAGTCTGTAGGGTTCAAATGGCTTGTAAACACATTAGGAGGCATTGAGGACAGACCTGCTGTAGAGGGTCTGGTAGTACGCACCAGAGTCAATGGCGGATGGACCTGCACTGTCATAGATCTGTTTGGTGGCCACCGGAGAAGCTGTGGTGTAGCTGTTATAAGCCATCACCTGGTCCTGGTACGACTTGAGGTCCATCTTCTGCTCGTTGGACATGAGGTTGGTGATGGAGAACGGATGGTTGAAGTTGTAGTGGGGGTCCATGGACTTCAGTGGGTCGTTCTGCAGATCCAGGTGCTGCATCGGGCTGGCCAACAGGTGAGGGCTGCCGCCCATTCCCTGAGAGTGCAGGTGCGAGCTGGACGGGGGCATGGAGGAGGACACTGAAGATGGAATTGGCACTGGCGAGCTGTGCGAAAGGTTGGGGGCTTGAGACGGGCAATCCATCTGCACCAGGCTCCTCTGTTGCTCCTCTGAGGCATGGGAGCTGTCGGAATGGGCAGAGTCGGCACCTTCCGAGCCGGTGGCGGGACTGTGCTCCTCTTGAATCCCCTCACCACTGTGGCCGCCCTTGGCGCTGCTGCCCTCCTGAGACTTCGCCGAGCTCTTTTTGCCAGATTTTTCTTCCAGCTTGAAGCGTTTCTGGCGACGCAGATAGCAGCCGTTCTCAAACATGTTCCCGGAATTGGGATGAAGTGCCCAGTAGGAGCCCTTGCCGGGCTTGTCGGGGGAACGTGCCACTTTGACGAAGCAATCGTTGAAGGACAGAGAGTGGCGGATGGAGTTCTGCCAGCGCTGCTGGTTCTCGCGGTAGTACGGGAACAGATCCATGATCCACTGGTAGATTTCGTTGAGCGTCAGCATCTTGCTGTTGGACTGTTGGATGGCCATCGTGATGAGGGATATGTAGGAGTACGGTGGCTTGGCATGGGTCAGCGAGCGTCGGTAAGGCTTGGGCATCTCCTTAGTCCGGTTGAGAGAGGTAGGAGAGGGGTAGCTGATCTGGGACATTGGCTGACCCATGCTTTGGTAATGCGAGAGGGGACCCAGGGAGGAGGCAGAAGAGCCCAGCTGGGTCAGAGAACTGTGGTTCAGAGAGGAGCTGACCGGGGACAAGCTCATGTGGCTGGGGCCTCCACCCATGCTGCTCAATGGGCTGCTGTTGAGACCTGCGCTGGGATAACCCATATTCATGCTGGATGTGGAACAGGCCGAGTTCAGATTTATGTAGCTGTTCAAGCTGCTCACTGAGTTCATGGCGCTCGGAGAGGAGTACATCTAAAGGAAAAAACACAGGACATTAATGTTTGTCATCAGCAAACAAAATTAGTAAATACAAAACAAAATTGTTGCAGTTTATAAACATATGCACACAAGCCTATAGGCTTCTATATTATAAAGTTAATGCCAAACTATAATACATTCTAACTTTGTTATATTATAAGTAAATTGTAAATAAATAAAGAATTTTGCACTGCATTTCGTTTTACATATAAAACTAACAATTAGTTAAACTGACATTATGAGTCTGTGTTTTTAAAACTCGTCAGAATTATTAGAATGAATTTCAAAAATAGAATTAAACGACTAAAAAAATAACAATTCAAAACTCGCGTAATGTTTGCTGTCACAAATTGGCTGTGCACATAATTAACAGTAAATGCAATTATGAATTGAATTAATGAACGAATTATTATGTTTCACAGAATTCACAAAGAAAGTTTTCTGATGGATCTACTCAAATGAAAAATGGGAACACGAGACTGTAACGTGAAATTAAAATCAAAATGAAATCGAAAGATAAATTAAATATAATGTTGTTATTAAAGTACTTTTAACATGAAAATATTACAACAATGACTCATTTTATTGTCCAAACATTTACTTGTTATTTCATATATTATTTTCTATCTATCTATCTATCTATCTATCTATCTATCTATCTATCTATCTATCTATCTATCTATCTATCTATCTATCTATCTATCTATCTATCTATCTATCTATCTAATAACATATGTACTTTATTATCTAAATAAAAGCATACTGGAGATTTTCTCGAACTCACCTCACTTGCCTCACTGTAGAAAGCATTCCATTCCGGAATTTCATGAGATTCCATCTTCACGGAGCTCAACATCCCCAAATAAAGTTGTAACTCGTGAAAAGCGCGATACTGACAGGAGACTAAGCGTACATTAAAATAGTCTCGCTTTTTTTTAGAGGTTTTCTTAAAAAAAAAAAAAATACAAATAAAATAAAAACAAACGTCCCACAAGACAACACACTTGTGTGATTCCACGTAATTTTACAGCATAAACTGTAATAAACAGTTTTAAATATTTAGTTAGTTGTTGTCTTCAGTCCTGTGGATCAATTAGTTGTTTTCTCATGATTAGTTAACTTAGTTCACTCCGTTTTTTTTGCGTGGCAAGACCCGTAAACATTTTCAAGTAATCCTGAGAAGTCCAGAGGCGAGCTGTCGTGGAGACTGCGTCAGGTCTCTGTGGTGAGTAATGCAGGAAAGCCTCACCTCAGGCTTTAAACACGCGCAGGTGAGGGACCGCCCAGCAGGCCCCGGGACTCAGGAAGACGTCCCTAAAGGTCTCCCCTGCCCCCTGCTGTTCTGTATATTGGCCGGCCGACGCGTCCATCTCAATTGTCATCCCAGACAACTTTAGGCCTACAATGAAAATGAATAGAATTGAACGAAATGGAGAAGGGACTCTGCTGTAACTTACAAGTCAGGCTGCTCAAAATTCTCGTAAAAACTAGATTAAATTATGCCCACTCTGTCCTACATCAGCCCAACGTACTGAAAGGTGCATTTGCTGTGTAAACGCGTTTGAGCCGCCTCTGAGCAGCATTAAACAGTGAGTGAAGCGCTTCTGTGTAATTTGGGGTTATTAAAGCAACAAGCCCTAGAAGCCGTGGTTTACAGTGAATTTATAACCCCCCCTTGAAGCTATTATAAATTCACTGTAAACCACGGCTTCACGGGGCTTATTGCTTTTATTAAACTGTTATTCCATATACGTAGTACGGTTTCACAGAATAAAACAGAGCAAACAAAGCGTAATGATATTAATAAAAACAGTGTTCTTCCACCAAACAATGTAGTTCCTCAGAAACAGTTGTGGTTCCAACAAAGTGGTTCCCAAGCAACACACAGAAGTAAACAAATGTGTATGTTTGTAGAGTAATTTACAACGGCTTCGAACGCGGCGCAACCAATCAGAATCAAGGACCGGAACTATCCGTTTTATAAATAATAATAATAGACGTCTGTCAGTCTAGTGATAGATAGATAGATAGATAGATAGATAGATAGATAGATAGATAGATAGATAGATAGATACGGTTATGAAGTTCTTCGGCTTTATTCTCGCGTCAGGTTCGACTAGTCTTTCTTCTGATTTGTCGTCATCAGTCGATCATTTAATGCTTGTTCTGTCATCAGTGATGTGTTCAGGGTGGTATAAACTCATCAGGGCTTAAACTCATCACGGCGGGGGTCCGCATCAGTAATCTAGGTGCCAGTTTTAAAGTTGTTAAATCCCCTCGGCTATCACTTTCAGCTCGGTCACAGTGAGCGATGGACGCTGATTAATTCTCGAGATTTAAAAAGATGACCTCATGCCGTCTTTTCTCGTGTGTGCGTTCAAAAACTAAAAGGTAAAATGCAACAGAATCAAAATAGGCTACACCGATTTGATTGTTGATCAGAATATGATTCAAATGCAAAGCGAAAAAACCGCCTTTCCGAATATTTTATTTTCGTTTTAATCATATAACAATTAATTCCATAAAAATAACGAAATTAATTAAAATTACATTATTTTTTTGTAAAAAAAAAGTAATAAAATAAAAACACATTATTTACGAGTTTAAACGTGCACAAGCGCGGATTCGAATTTATAAGACTTTTTGTCCCACAAAATATCAATGTGAACAAACTTTTCTTGGCTTGAAATGACCCGCGCGACTGTAGGAGGCTGTGTGAATACACATCTGTTGTTAGGCGCAGACAGGAACATCACAATGTCAATGCATTTCCTAATGGCTAATGAATGGAGATGTAATTGATCAACTGACGGGGGGTCGACAGGATTAGGAGAGACCTGACCCCCAAAATGCAACTTTATGGGATGTTCCCACAACCCTTGTGGCACCAAATGCCTATCTAAAAGAGTTAGCTATTATACTAAAATTCACAGAATTAAGCTATTTAATTTCTTTATAAACCCCCCTTAAAGCTGTTATAAATTCACTGTAAACCACGGCTTCACATCAGACTGTTTGCGACTATTTTTCACTGCAAAAGTTCCTCTAATAATTCATATGCCTGTGGGTGCACGATCAAAAATGAAATACAAAAAGATGTCTTGAACGTGCAAACGTGTCTGTCTAGTGTTCGGCACGCTTGTCTTCTCAGTGATCGCTGCAGTGTCTTGAGGAACACACATCTGAACATCCTCCTGCTGTCTTAGCGGCGCATCGTTCATTAACACCTCTATAATTGGATAACAATAGTCTTAATGGCTGACGCTAATGGAGGAAGCAGAATATTAGAAACGTGTCTTAAGGCTTTTGAGGAGTCAAACAGCAGTGAGTCATTAATGATAGTCTAACAAGGAGAATTCACATGGAAGCCTTTAAATAACATGTAGATTTCAGGCAGGAAGTGTTCACCAGACAAGAAATAGCCAATATATAGTTTGAAGTCGGCCATCACTGTACAATGCTCATTAAACACCATTAAACACACTTTTTGTTCACAACGGGTGTTCTTTTGTAGGCTATGTCTGATTTTAGGTAGGCTAATAATTATTCTTTTATTATTCTTTGTTTGTTTATTGCTTGCTGAAATCCATTAATCACTTGTTCCACATCTGATCAATGATTTGGCCAATAATTACGCCGAGGATGCAAATTCGATTCTGTTATAACATAGGCTGTATTTTCGATAATTCTATAGGAACGTATATCTGTAGAATTACACACAGCGTTCTTTGTGGGTTGTACAGGTTCCAAAATGCATTAAAATGTTAGAAATGCTGTTTTAAGTCTAAAAGTATTGCCCCATTGTGTTCTTGGCATTTTAAAAAAAATATGTATAGCTCCTGACTTTATAAATTCTGTCCAGTTCCATGAGGTGTAATGACACTTATGCTATTTACTGAACATTACTTTTTGTTTAGCATTTAATTCCACCGCTTACCAACTTGTGTTTACTAAATCATCCGATAAAAAAAGTGTCTTTCTGTTGCAATATGTTGGTAGAATATTTCCATCTGCTGGACACAGCTTAGCATTACAGCAAAGATGACCTTCACGAATCCCTGAGAAAAACCAACGAGATTTTCTTCAAGCAGTGCTATTTCAGTTTTATTTATATACTACGGTAGCCCCCCTTTTCATTTTAATTGTTACATTTTTAGTAATTTCGTTGCGTGTTTTTGTTATTAGCTTAATGTTAAACTAAATGAAAATGAGAACTGTTTCTCTAGCAATAATTTAAAATGTATAATATTAAAATCAGTTTAGTAGAAGTTTAGTAAATAATAACCCTGCCATTTGACATTACATTGCAGTCAGTCACAGATCTAATAGTCATTTGGTTTAACTGCTAACTGTAAAACATCACATATGCCGGACAATACTATAAATAAATCTAAACTGAGACGTTTGAAATCATACCCTTTCCCAACACAATCACAGCAAAGAACGCAATCATGCTCTAACCTTGAACAGTTTTTGAGTCTCCAGTTTGTATAAAAACAACCCAGTGAGCTTTACACAGAATCACACTTTCCTAATGACCAGTTCAAAGTCCAGCGCAGTTCCACCTTTTATAGGGTCACACTGTTTATACAAAACACTGGTTACCCAAGTCAACTATACTGTAAAAATATGTTGCCAGTTAAGCTAAAAGTGAAATTAAATTTTTGTTTTATGCAAGTCAAAGAAATTATTACTAGTAAACCTGAATACACCCATTAAAATCATTTGAAGGGTTGGATCAGCTAACAATGAACTCACTTTTCTGGCCAAAAAATAAATAAAACTTTAGTCTAGAATAAAGAAACTCAATCTGAACAATAACATTTAGCTAAAGTCCCACTGCAAGACATATTCAGATGTTTAAAAACAACTATATACTATACTGAATAGCAAAAAAAAACCCATACTTTTGTCAACATTTGCATCAGTAAAATGAGTGAAGAACTAAGAATTAAAATGAACAGTAATAGCTTTTAAGGGTTTGTGAAAAGTCAATCTTTTAATTTAAATACAATTTAAGCTGTAACATAAATGCGGATTAAACAAAAGTCTTACAGAACAGTACTTGTGCATACATATATTTAGTCATATATTTTCAAATTTCATAAAGCAAGACTGAAGACATGTCAAGACAATATGGAGAACCAAACCTACAGTGGTTCCAAAAATATCTGGAAGTGTCCAAATATGTTCGGGGCTGTTTTATAACAAGTCTACATGTCTAATAGACGCTGGCACTTTCAAATCTTTTACATTAAAACCTTTGACATGTAAAAATGGAAAGAAAACAATCTGGACCATAAACTTGTAAAAACAAACAAACAAAAAAAAAACAGAGTGGATCTATAGTCATATATATATAACATCAACTGCAAGGATTTAAAAGCCAATGGGTTACAATAGAAAATATAGTGATCTGCTTACTTGTAATAAAAATCTATTGTGTGTCTACCCATTAAGGTTTAAATATAAGTTCCCAATGTAAAACTTTCCCCATATCTGTCCTTGTTATCTGACGAAATCCACAAAACCATTTTACCACAAAATATATGTTATAGCATCATATGATATGACTATATTCAGCATGTCTATCTTTGGTTTTCTATTCATTCAAAGACTTAGTGGTACATAAAGCAACATAGTATCAAATCTAGAGATTGCACATCTATAACCATTGAAAGGGATAATTCTCATACAATCTACACGGAGTAAAAAACATAAAGCTATCTAATATACATGCTGTATCAAGAAGCAATCTGAAGGGCTTTTAGCACTTAGTAATATTCCTGGACTATTTAACAGTTTTATGCAGCATAGACGACAGCAAAGACAAGAGTGGGCCTGTAGTCGTGTGATTGTAAAGGAAGCTGCGTTTCCAAACAAGCTTCCCGCCGTACAATCTGCATCTGTCTGGTGGTTTGAAGCACATTCTGGGAAATCACCCCACCGGATCTTTGAAATGTTTTTTTCTTTTCTTCTCATAGTCAGTACAACTCGGTAGGTGAACCTGGTTTTGGTTTGCAGACTGAAAGTTCTTAAAGCGCTGCTGAAGAATCGACGCGGGCCAACAAATCTGAAATAAGTGCTGGAGGGTTTAATACGTGGGCATCTCGAAGGAGAAAAATGGCTGTATTCTCCATCGTCTCAGCCAAAACAGAGACAGTGGAGGGAAGGAAAAGGAGGATTGAAAGACAGCGAAAGGCAAGAGGAGACCTGGGTGGATGGAGGAAGAGGACCCGCCCGCCAGCAGCCGTCTCTTCAGTGCTGTGGGCCACGCGATCACCGCCAGCATCTTCAGGGCTCAGGATCGCACCTCCCTCAGAGTGAGGTTTGAGTTCTGTTGGGGAGGCATTAATATACACAATATATTACATACACACACACACAATATCATTCAAAAGTTTGGATATGGTCAAATTCAATATTTGTGAAAATTTTCACCAAGGCTGCATTTTTTAAAATCAAAAATATAGTAAAATCAGTAATATTCTGAAATATCATTACTGTTTTCTATGTGAAAATATGATAAGATGTATTTATTAATGTGATGCAAAGCTGATTTTTCAGTCTTCAGTGTCACATAATCCTTCAGAAATCATTCTAATATGCTGATCTGCTTCTCAAGAAGCATTTCTTATTATCATCAGTATTGAAAACAGTTGGGCTGCTTCATATTTTTGTGGAAACCATTCTCCAGGATTCTTTTATGAATAGAAAGTTCTTAACCATATAATAAAAGCATGTTATCAAACCTCCTGCTGGCCGTTAGGGGTCTCTTTCCTTCTTCACCTTCACATCGCCCGCCAGGATCGTGGAGATCTCGCCTTGCATGAAGGCCCACGGCACGTTGGAGCCCACGAGGGGGCACTTCTCTCCACTGGGGCAGTACACCTCATTCCCTGAGCCCTGTCTGCAGATGAAGTCCCGAGTGCAAGGGAAGCAGAACTTGTGCCCGGGCACCGACGGACACTGGACGAAGTGTGTGTCCTCCAGGCGCTCGTGGCAGATGGTGCAGCACAGAGGGGCGCCGCCGCTGCTGCCTCCTCCTGAGCCTTCGCCTCCCATAACGGTGCCCTGGTCAGAGAGGGATGTGGTGACTGTCGTGGTCAATCCTCCTGTGCTACTGCCCGCCGATGGCTCTCCGTTGCGGGACGCCAGCCGCCGCTGACTGCCTGCGGGTGAAGGGCTTGCGCTGTTCTGACGCCCTGCGTTGGCTGAGTGGCCACCGCTGCTGCCTGGAGCATCTTTAGGGGACTGGGTGGCCGTGCCGACATTGTCGGCCACACTCATGAGCGCCGAGATGGGCGAGGGGTCACTACCATGCGCCCCCATGCCCTCTGGAGGCTGTCCCACACTGGCTAGCGAGGTTGCGGGCATGTGGCCAGGCAAGCCGGGATATGCGGTAAGCGACCAATGCTGGCGCATCTCCTCAGAGGTCATCCTCTCGGTGCCGTCCGGCTCGGGAGAGGCTTTGCGTCTGCGCACTCTTGGCTGCATTGGACGTCCGATGTGGCAGAGCGCGCTGGGCAACATGGAGCAGCTGGGGTCCAGGTAAGGCTGCGGGAGGGATTCTGGGGCCGGAGCATCTTTGAACGCCCGCACTCCATCGCTGAGCAGCTCCGACAGGAGGCGCCAGTCGCCGGTGCCGTGCCTTTTCTCATACTCCACGTATTTGTACCCAGAGTTAATGACCTTGCCGGTGTCTTTCTGAGAGTCGTGGAACATCTGCTTGACCAGCGCTAAGACGCTGGAGAACACGTTACCGGATCCGCATGGATACTCAATGAAGACCTTTAGCTCAAACTCAACCATCAGCTTGGCGTCAAAAGCGAACACCCTTCCCAGCAGGCCGTGGTCTTTCTTAAAGCGCACATTGAACGGGGTGCAGCCAGAAAGGGTGTGCAAGGCCTCGCGCATGTGTTTGGGGCGTCCCGCCCAGTCTTCGGCACGGTTCCGCACACTTTCAGAAAGCTCACCAAGGGCTTCGGCAGTCCTCTGCTTCTCTTTGAGCTCCTTTTCGAATTCTGGGCTCATGAAAGATGCCACACCTACATTCATCCCCATGCTTATGGCCTGTCTTTTGCTGAGCTCGTTCAACATGGGGCCGGAAATGGTCAAGGGGGGGCCGCCAGCTCGGGCGTTCAGACCAGGCATGGCAGCCAGCAGGCCGTGAGGGGCTCCGACAAGCCCTTGCGCCATTAAATTGGGTGGCACAGCCCCCACTAAAGTCCTCCTGGCGGTAGGACTCTGTCTACTAACCTCAGGCGGACCTCCATCCTCCAGTCTGGGAAGCCCGTTGGGCAGCCTGGCGGACACGTATTCTCCCCTTCCCCGTTCATATCGCTCGGAGGGCGGTCTGCCGGTCTCCATAGGAGCCTCCTTACCAGCGGGAGCGTGTTTACCGCCGGGCTGCGGACCCGGGGATCTGCCGTCCTGCATCACATGTGTTCGCTTGAGCTGCCGCGCCGCGTCGATCAGCAGCTCTATTCTGTCCGCGCCCTCGTAATTCACGCAGCCTCTGCACACGGCCTCGCTGAAGTCCCAAATCATGGCCCACGGCATCTTCGGCAGGTCGCAAAGGTAGCACCATTGCCGCCTGGAAGACGCCTGCGAGGAAGAGGACATATTTGATAGGCCCTCGCGATCTTGCGTTCTCAAATCCACCCTGAATCTCTTTCACAGCCAGCCTCCGAGCGCTTGAGGTCGACTATTTCCTCGTTACGGGCGAGTTTATGCAACTCCGTTGGATTTTGTGTCATTCAGAATCGAGGTGTTTGATGTTTCTGCCAAATCGTCTGGGCCGCAGAGTTTCTCCTGGAAGACGTTCCGAAAGTTACGCAACTCTGACCCGCGGAATTGTGGGAAGTGTAGTTTTGTGCAACCGAACGCGCTCTTCCCTCGTAATGCTTTTGCCCAAAGAAAGTCCTTTATTTGTAAAATAATTCTGAAAGAAAGGCATCGGATATCACATAATCTTTTTTTTTTTTTTTTTTTTTTTTTTTTTTTTTTTTATTGTGAGGCTTCCAGCATATGTTTAAAATATAACTTATTTAATTATGTTTATCGCGGAAATGATTAGTATGCATTTATTTTAGCAACATTTTCTCTGCTCTATATAGAATATATTTATTATAATTTTATTATAAACTATATAAACTATAATGACTTTTATTGGCTCCTTTATTTATTTATTTATTTATTTACTTATTATTTTTTGATCATAAAACATCATTGTAATAATCATTGCTTAGTCAAAACACTTGTAACCAGACTAGCAATATTAAATATTAAATGTGAAACGGCAACATGTTCTTGCAAAAGGTTACGAGACTGCAATTCCCATTTTACAAATAGTTGACGTCACATCCGCTATTCCCAACTGCGTGTTTCAAAAACTTCCGGAGTTATAGTATTACAGAAATGACGTTCCGTGTAGCCGCAGTTAGTGTTGTTCTTCTGTTTATTTGTTTGACATTTTAATTCTGTTTATAATGTACTTATGATATATGGACTTGTGATACTTTTTTTTATTTTGTATTTTTTTATAAGGCTTAATGTTACCTAATTAACACAAGAAACGTCTTATTATTTTTTAATATTTTATTTGAATTGTAGATTTTGGTAAATATATGCAAAGTGAGTACTTATTTTAAACATAGATTTGCATACGTTTTTAAATCGTAAACAGGAAATGATATCACAGAACAGTCTATGCAAATACACTGGGCGAATAAATAATTATACAATACACAACCACTTACAATACAGTTTTTTTTCTGTAGCCTAATAACAGCATTAACAACAACAACAAACACTGTGATATATATATATATATATATACATATATATATATATATATATATATATATATATATATATATATATATATATATATATATATATATATATATATATATATATATATATTATATATATATATATATATATATATATATATATATATATACTTAAAATGCTGATTGTTTGTACACATTTTGTGGACCAAGATCCCGACTGTCTGATCCATATTTATCCTCCAGAGTGGTAGCAGGTGGTTGGTCTGTATTGGTTTCTTCTGGAGATTTGCGGTAATGCTCACAAATTGTGTGCAAGCCTTGCACGAGGAAGAGCACAGAGATGGTGCTGTAGTAACCTCCATATACAAGAAACTGTAACACATTCAATCAGACACTAACAGGTTAATTCAAACATTCCACATCTGAATGCCTTCATGTTATGATTTCTATCACTTTCTTAAAATCTAGTGTACGATTTGATACATCTAAATTATCATAATGTTCAAAAACTTAAAAGTACACAATCTACTTCATGTTTTCTGCTATCCGATTGATAGTTTATAGTTTTACTGTAACTGTAACATTCAGGTCAAGTAGTGGTTGCAGTTCATATGTATTTTTTTATTATACATATTATTGGGAGATACAGAGTGACAACTGATATTTATATGCATTTTATGTAAGTAGGCTGTTATACCGTTATAAAGATGTCACTGATTTACAATTTTTCAGAATTTCATCTTACATTTTGGCCATATAAATATCAGAATCTCCATCAAATGCAAACTTAAAAATAAATAAATAAAAATTATTGTCTCAAGGTTATTGTCTCAAGGTTGTCAATAAACTGTTCCATAAAAAAATAATAATAAAAAAAAAAAATTCCAGTAAACTGTTCAATTAATATTAATAATTATATATATATATATAATCATATATATATATATATATATATATATATATATATATATATTATATATATTATATATATATATATATATATATATATATATATATATATATGTACATGTATTTTTTTTTCATGTAGGCTTATATTTCATTAAGTTCAGTCAAAGACTATAGAATACCTCTTAAAGGGACTTTGGTTCAGTGTAGTGAGAGCTTACTTGTGTCTCAATGTCCAGTCCCAGGGCTGAATTGTCCACCACAATAGCAGTAAGTATAGTTTGAAGTGTAAGAGCAAAAAAAGTGTTAATGCCAAAAGTTAGAGCATAACATTCCATAGAGAGGTTAACAGCTATCTGAAACTCCAGCAACAAGGGGAAAAGAATAAGGAAAAAGTTAGTCATGGAAAAAAATATGAATTTATATATATTTATACATATAGAAACCTTATGCTTGCTCCCTATGTACATTGTGTAATGACTAACTTACATTGTGACTGTGATGAGGAACATGTATGATGCTTTAAAGATAGCGTATCCTGCATAAGACAGCCAGATATTGTTAGTGAGGCCCATGAGAAAGACACACCCTGCTCCTATGGCAGAGAAAACACCCAGCGAGAGCTCGCCCCACACGCCCCACTGTACTCTGATATAACCCACAGAGAAAGCTGCCGCTGCACCTGAAAGCAGCAATCACAGCATGAATCACAATAAGGGAGATGCTAACCCTGTGAACAAAGAAGAGGCACGACATAAGGCAACAGTTAAATCGGGGACATGCATTTAGACTGCATTTTTTTTCCTGTGTTGCACTCAGAATTCATTTATGTTGCCTTTTTTTGAATGTTCTTGTCAAGGCATCAAAACTGAGAGACATTCTCTTCTGCTTTAATTAAAGTGCCTACTAACCAACCCCCTACTGTTGTAATTGCTTAAATGATCTTTCCCCACTCATTACTGGGCTGCTGAATTCCTATGAAAACTGCATCACAATTATGCGTTAGGAGTCTTCTGTGCAGCGCACATGAGGATTCAACATGATTTGCGGATAAAGCAGGATTGGTTCAGCTAGTCATATAACGATATGCTTCACTATAAAGATAAAGGATTTATTACACTTTTGATAGTGTTTATGGTTAATGAAGTCTTTGACTCTAAAAAACAATAATACTAAAAAAAAAAAATCATCATTATCATCATCTTTTCAACAAAGAACAAACAACAAACATCAATAAAAACCCTCTCCGCAAAAGGTTCTCCACACTCTTAAAGGCATAGCTAAAATACTCTACAAAATGCCTCACCTACAAGTGTGCAGACCGCCTCTACTCCTCCATTATACACAGAGGATGTAGTGGAGGGCTCAATGTGGTCCCACATCAACTGAACGTAGTTAAAAACCTGTCCATATCCAGCTGTAGCCAAAGCCCACCACAGGGACCACTGCACCAGGCTTCTGGAGGAGTAGGACTCTTTGAGACTCTCCCACATTTGTATTCCAGAGATTTTAATGCTTCCCCAATCGCAGCATGTTCCTGTTGCCTGCTTTCTAAGATCCGTTTCTCCCCCAAATGTATCTGTAACCTCATTCAGTGTGTCCGTATACACCTCCGCCTTCTTCTTAAAAAACATTCCATGCTGAGGCATCGGCAGGCCCAAAGAAATACAGAAAGCCACTGACATTATACCAAGATTAATAGCGTTTACATGGAAGTAGCTTGTGTCAGCCAGTGAAATTAATAGCTGTCCTAATGTGGCTCCAAAGGTATATCCCGTCAGCATGGCACTGCGAACGTACCCCGTGGCTCGTTGGTAGTGTTCGGGAGGAATGACGCTGTAGATATATGAGAAATAGGCCACTTCGGTGGAGGTGACCATTGCAAAGTTGAACTGTAGGTAGGTCAGAGCACTTAAACTGGTAGCAAAGCACAGAAGTATGTAATTTGTGACAAGAAAAAGACCTTGAGTTACTATTAGAGGTTTGTATCTAAGTAAGTCTGTCAGTAGGAAGACTGGGCAGAGCACAGCCAGATATGAGTACGTCCAGATGGGGAACAGGTAGTTTGTCACCTGGATGAGTGGAAAAAATAAATGTTTAGGTAATGATTTGAAATCAGCGCAGCTATAAGACTCACAAGGCACGTGTAGCATGAGTGAGGCATCATTATTATAGTAATCACTGGAGCATCAGTGCAGTTAGCCAATATCTTTACTATAGTTCTAGTTAAATTTTAAGATTCTGAAGTTTTAAAACAGATGTTATTATTATTTTTCAGCCCAGAGAAAGGTTTGGTTAAGGAAATATGTTTTCAAGGGCACCTATTGTAATTAAATAAAACAAAATCCAGTCAATACTAAACATTCATTTATCATTCCCATTGTAACCAGAGTATTTGCCACACTAAATGCTCAGTATATTATGGTGTAAATTGTACTGTTACCTCTCTGAGCAATTAAGCCAACATGAAAACATGAAGAAGAAGAAAAACAAAACAACACTCACCACTTCCTCTGAGATGTTTTTGGGTCCCACCAAGTAAGGAGTAAGGAAAGGCTCTGCTGGTCTGCAGTTGGCAAAGAAACCATAAAGAGAGAGCAAAACAGTGGGGAAGACCCAGTCTGACCTCTTCATTTTCCTCCAGAAATTCATTCTTATCTGCCTGTCTGTATTTTCACTACCACAAGATTATGTCTCTTATTTTAGGTCAAGGAGCTGTTGGTCTGGTGTATCTGTTGGTGTTATTGCTGTGAGCCAAGTCCAGTCCCTGATTTCCTCATAAGGAGCTGTAAATGAAGGTGGGAATCAAGGAATATATTTAAGTTTATAATGGAGACTTTGATCTTTCTGTGTACGTGTATAAGCCCTGATTGTTGGTGTGTGGGTATATGTGTGTTGACAAAAAGTAAAATAAATCGAATACTGATTCAAGTTATTTAACCCGTATTAATTCAAGTTTATTTGTATAGCGCTTTTTACAATACATATCATTTCAAAGCAACTTTACATAAACAACAAACAAACAAACTACAGCTATATGATCAGGGTTTATATACATATAAAATTAAAATTTCAGAACCATAAAATTAAAAATACAATTTTGTGTCGTCAATATACTCCTGAGAACCACAAAAAAGTTTTGTGAATATTACATTTACATTTACATGGGTTGGACCATAAGATTTAAAATGTTATTTTTTTGGAAAAAATATATTTTGTTAATATTTTATGCTATGTAATTTGTAGAGAACGCAGAGACTAAGTTATAATAATAATAATAATAATGATAATAATAATAATAAAAAATAGACATGAAAAACAATGTTTTATTTTTTAATTCACCAATCAGTGTTTAGGTTTCAGACTATTTAATAAAAAAGAAAAAGAAACAAAAAAGAAGTGTAATAATGGGAGTAATAAAAGTGTAATAATGGGAGTTCCGCATTGACTTGTGTTTCCTCAAAACGCCTGATAACATAATGTTTGTCCTGGTGTCCTCTACAGAAGACATGAACATTATGCCCTGTTTCATAACAAAAAGTCATATTTTCCGATTTGAAATCCCATAAAATTTTTCTGAGATGTTAATTTGCAATAAACAATTAGAAAATTAGTCAGATTTAAATGATTACTACAAAACATTATCATATTTCCCTGAAAGTGCAAAATTTGATCATTCTTTGATCATAATTAACCATTAATTAACCAATGCGCTAAAACGTTATGTTGAGAAAAAAAAAAAAAAATAAAAAAAACACACACGCAGACCGTGAGAAAGGGGGGCAGCTAAGGACAAAATCCATCGATCTGTTGAACTTGACTCCAGAGTATGACTTGCAAACTAGTTCACTCATTGAACTACCGGATGATTAACTGACTAGCTATTTATGTGACAAACATTTTCCTTCTCTAGCACTGATGTGAATGAGTTACTGTCAGACATTAGAGCAGCTGAACCTCTCATCACCTCATCCTGTGCTGAGCAGGTGAAAGTCCTGATCTGCAAACTACAAGAGAAAGTTGGCCAAAAGGATGACCGCAGGTTCTACCTTTTCAGGGTAAATACTGACCAATTTCATCACTTGCTCATTAATGGATCCTCTGCAGTGAATGGGTGCCGTCAGAATGAGAGACCAAACAGCTGATAAAAACATCACAATGACCTACAAGTAATCATCACCACTCCAGTCCATCAGTTAATGTCTCGTGAAGTGAAAAGCTGCATGTTTGTAAGAAACCAATCCATACTTAAGACATTTTAATTTCAAACTAGTCCTCTATCCATTTGTCTAGTAAAAAAGTTGTCTCATCTGAATCAGGAGAGAAATGTACTCTTACATAGTAAAGAGCACACTTTACTAGTGAAAACACCCCAAAATACCCCAAGTGACAGAATGCTAAATTTCTCCAAATCTGTTCTGATGAACAAAAAAAATAATAATAATAATAATAATTTTTGGGTGAACTATTCCTTTAAACAGCATGTTGCTACTTCTTTTATATTTATTATACATGTACTTTTTATATTCCCTCTTATAACTGAGAGACATGCCATTTGTACTTTTATTAATTCATTTGTTACACAGCACGACTGTCTAAAAGACTTGTGAAGAATCCATGATAATAAATTATTGAACATTACATCATTATTTGTCCAAACTTCCATTCTGCTGCTTTTGTTTATTACCATCACAATTATAAATACACTAAATAGCCGAATTAAATGCTTTTTTCAACGACATTTACTCTGATCAACAAATCTCACATCGATATTACCCACTAGGTGGCAGCAGAGGGTAAACTGCTGTTTTTGTGCATCAAAGCCATAGTAATTATGTATGGAAATCACACAGTCATGCTTATAGATCTGAAATGAGTAAATGTGGTTAAGTGCATCTCCCCTCTCTGTTCGTCTTCTCTGTCTTCCTCTACAGCAGGGATCTCCAACCCTGCTCCTGGAGAGCTACCATACTGCAGACTTCAGTTCCAACCCTGCTCCAAAACACCTGTCTGTAATTATCAAGTAGCCCTGAACACCTTGATTAGCTGCTTCAGGTGTGTTTGATTGGGGTTGGAGCTGAAATCTGTAGGACGGTAGCTCTCCAGGAGCAGGGTTGGAGACCACTGCTCTACAGGCACTTCAGGCTCACAACTTGCCCCTAACGAATGTAGCCTTCAATAAATCAGGATCGAGGTGAGTTTATCAGCTGTGTTCACATGCCTGCTTCCCCTCCCCTCCCTCCCTTCCCTTCCTCTAATTCTGCCTCTCTCCTTAACTTTTCATCTGTTTGCAGTTTTATAACCGGAAGCTATGACAGGACTTGTAAATTATGGGACACTGCATCCGGAGAGGAGCTGCACACTTTGGAGGGCCACAGGAACATTGTGTACGCCATCGCCTTCAACAACCCTTACGGGTAACCAGCACGGCTCTTGCGCATTTGATCACTTATGCCCTGAATCGTTCAGAATGGTTTACCCTTCATCTTTCTCTTTTTTTTTTGTAAATAGCCCTCACCGTCTCTTTCTGCAGGGTTAGGGCACTGCTGGGTAACTGGTGTTGTTATTACAATGGGACTATTTGTCACTTTGAGTCATAACAGGAGCCCTTGTCCTTTTCTCTCTCTCGCTTTCTCTTGTTTTCTCTCTCAGAGACAAGGTTGCCACAGGCTCCTTTGACAAGACCTGCAAATTGTGGAGTGCTGAAACAGGAAAGTGTTTCTACACATTTAGAGGGCACACAGCAGAAATCGTACGTTTGCATTCTCACAGTTTTCTCCCTCAATTCACTCTCAGTCTCAGCAGTTTAAAGAACAGTTCACCCCAAAATGATAATTCTGTCCTCATTTACTCACTCTCATGTCGTTCCAGACCTGTATGGCTTTCCTTTTTGAGGAGATATATCCTGGCATGAGACACACAGAGACCAACTGATGTCATTGACTTCAAACCCGGCGCAGTGTGTCTTGATATGTTTCAGTGTATGTGATTTAAACCATTTAATTTTTAGTCTGTTCCTCCCACAAAGGCTGTGAAAGACTAGAAATATAGCGTGAGTAATATGCTTTTATGTCTGTTGCCCTTTTTGAAGCTCGACAGCTCTCTCCCAATTCACTTTATATAGAAAACATTTGCCAGGACATTCTGCAAAATTTGTGTTCCACAGAAGAAATGAAAACAAATAGGTCTGGAATGTCAGGAATACTGTGAAACGAACACACTACCAACCAAACGAATACCAAGTTTCGGTACCCACTGACTTCTGTTATATTTTCTGTCCATACAGTGGATGTCAATGGGGACCAAACCTTTTTGGTTACCAACATATCGCTTTTTAAGTTCCACAGAAGAAAAAGAAAGTCATACAAGTTTGAAATGACACGAGGGTAAATAATGACAGATTGTTCATATTTGGGAGAACTATACCATTAAGACATCTAGGACTGAAATGCTGTCCCTTAGAAGCAATAATGCATGCTTGAACTTAAACTTCTTTGAAGAATTGTAATCCATTAATGCATGTGTCTGATTCTCTGTTTGTTTGGATGTTCATTGATTTTTTTGGGGTATAGTTTTTATTTCTTTCTAGTAATTTAAAAAGAAGTACAGGACTTTTAACACACAATTTTAGGGGGCGTAAATTGGATTCCAAAAGACAATAGTGTAAATGGAAAGTTATCTAAAGTGGACCAAAATGAGATCCAATCCACTTTGAAGGTCAATGAGAGTGTGAGTGCTAAGAACACGTTTGTTTAACTGAAAACGAAATGGTTGGTGAAACTGACCAAAGCCATTCAACTCTTTAGGCTACATATATCCAAATGTAGGGTCCCATCTCTTAAGGGGTGCCAAATTAAGTATGTTGAACAAATTATGTCTAGGGGTTTGACTTAGGATGCCAAATGGGGCAGAACCCTGTGCATTTATATTGTGCTTTTGGAATTTGGTTGATGAATCTCAAATACTGTCTCTATGTTCTGTGTGTGCCTACTATTAGGTCTGCTTGGCCTTCAGCCCTCAGAGTATCTTGGTTGCTACGGGCAGCATGGACACCACGGCTAAATTATGGGATGTTGAGAGTGGGAAAGAGGTGTCCACATTGGCAGTATGTCTCATCCTGTGGTTTTTCTGCATTATTGTTCATCATACATCCTGCTTCATCATTTTCCCCCTCGTGTGCTCATCTCCTACAGGATCTTTAATGATTTCTTTCCAGTGATCAGTGAAAATTCATCCATGCCAGTGTTTATTAATGGATTTGTCATCAAATCTGTCATTAGGACCATTTATGGGATAATTCAGGCATTCCACTTTGTTTAGTCGAATAGCAGTGTGTGCCGAATACAAACAGATGCATCATGTGTTTATGGGGATAATTTATATGGGATATTGTCCGCTGATATGAAAAGTTCACTGTCTATCATAATTACAAGTAGCATTTTTGACAGAGATGATATTTACATTAAACACATTAAATATTTAACATATGTATGTAATATAATGTGTATTTCCGTCACAGGTTTGGTCTTAAATTTTACATAAGGTGGTATTAAAATGATCTTAAAAAGTCTTAAACTTAACTTTTTCATATCTGTAGACACCCTGAGCAGTTATGTGTGTGTGTGTGTCCTGTGTAATTAACTCTCTAATTATTCTCTATGAATCTAAATTATAAACAGCTCAGTGAGTTCTTACCGATGAATTGGGGAAATTCATATTAAGTTAAAAAGGCTGCCTTTCTATTAAAGCTTCCTCTCTCCACTCACAGTGTTTCTCTATTCAACACTTTCTCAGGGTCACTTCGCCGAGATCATCTCTCTCTCCTTTAACACAATGGGCGATCATTTGGTCATGGGGTCACTTGACCACACTGCCATTCTGTGGGACATTTCTTCTGGCATGTTGGTGTATACATTAAAGTTCATGTTTTACCTTCCTTTTCACTACAATACCACAACAGCCAATTTTTAAATCTCTTCATTGCCTTGAATGCACAGACATGTCACTGCAGCTCTGATATAGACAACACTATAAATAGAAGAAAACAGCAAGATCTAAATCAGTCGTGTCATTCTTATATATTCTCATAGTGCCCATCCCTAAATCTAAGGCATTATAGACATAACAATTTGACTTTCTGTGAAGTTGCGTTGAATTGATGTGTGTAATGAAAAGAGCTTTACAGTTAACAGGGTTTTATTAAAGTTAATTTAAGACTTTTTTAAGACCAAGTAAAGAAAATTTAGGCTCCAACTTTAATACATTAATATGTTCTCTAAATGTAATTGTCTAGGGAGCTCAAAATGAGTTGTATAAGCAAGAGTTTGAATGTTCTGAACAGATCTCAATTACTCTTTAATTCATTTAATTCACAAAAATGAATTAAATTAATTAAAACTTAACTATAATATGGAAATAACTTTTACCTTAACTATTGATCTCACACACACACACACACACACACACACATACACACACACACACACACACACACACATACACACACATACACGCACACGCGCGCACACACACACACGCACACACGCACACACACGCACACACACCGCACACACACACACACGCACGCGCACAACACACACACCACACACACACACATACACTCACAAACACACAAACACACACACACACACACACACACACACACACACACACACACACACACACACGTCAAAATGCTGTTCTTCCTCTGTATTTTTGTCTTGTTTTACAGTGCAAATGCTTAAAGTTTCTTAAATTAAGATACATTGAGAAGCAAAATAACAAGATAAGAAGTCTTGTTTTCTGAGAAATTGATCAAAATGAAGTGAGTTTATGATTAAAACAAGAACAAATCTGCCAATTTATGGGCTCAAAAAAATCAAGGAAAACTAATTTTCATACCTCACTGAGAGATACTTGTTTTTGTTTATAGCGTAAACTCACTTAATTGTGTGGAATTTCTCAGAAAACAAGTCAACTATCTTCATTTTGAAGTAATTATATATCTTAATTTAAGGTTGTTTAGAGAAAAATACATTTAATACCACAACTTTTCTGCTCTGATTTAAGACCTTCTTAAGTCCTTAATGTGTGCAAATTAGAAGCCCTGAATAAATGTGACTTGACTTTCCACACAGCCTAATGGCATTGTGTATTTTGTCTGTCTCTTCTAGCAAAGTTCACATTCTCACAGGTCACCGAGGAGAAATCAGTTGCGTTCAGTTCCCTCATCGTCACGGCATCTCTGGATAAAACCTGCAAGGTTTCTGTCTCTCTTCACTCTGTAATTCTCCTTCTGTCTCATAAAAGAGCCTCTTAAATTATGATTTTTCCCCTGAGGTCTGTTCATAATGATTTTGCATCCAAATTTAGTTTTCCCTTCTTAGTGTTTGTCGGTTGCATCAGAAACAGTGTGATAGCATGCTAAATAAAAATGAATTTGGTTATTAGTTTATATTTATATATTTATGTAGCAAGGTTCCAGACAGTAAATCTGGAACAAGACATTTTTGCAAGTTCTGAAACTATGTTTACACGGTACACGACTGAACTCTTTTATTTTGCACACACTGCACCCTTCACAGCACTCACACTTCATGAGAGCAGGGCGCTTTCTAATGGAATTCACTCAATCTGGCTAATACGCAGTGTGTTTGTGAGGTTATTTCAGGTCGTGGTGTGGTTTGCGTGTGTGATATAACAGGTTGTGTGTGTTTGTGTGTGTAGGTGTGGGACGCAGACAGCGGTCAGTGTCTGGCTACTCTCTTGGGTCATAATGATGAAGTGTTGGATGTGTGTTTTAACTACGCTGGTCAACTGATCGCTACGGCCTCTGCTGATGGTGAGACATCTGATTCAGACTCACAATATCCATCATATGTATTATATATGTGTGTGTGTGTCGGTGTCTCAACTTACAGTAATAGCTTTGCCACAATATACAGGAATACTACTATAAATATTATTAATCTTTACTTTTTAACAAAAATATTATTTCACTATATTCAAATGTTAAGAAAAATCAAAGCCTTTGTTCTGCCTGTTTATAAAAGATGTTATTAATATAGATGCTATATAATATATAAGGGGAATTGTTTTTTGTTTTCATGCATTACCATATAATTCTATTACCATATAATGAAACTAATATGACAATTTACCCTTATGAATTCCAGGTGATAGCAGACATTCTGAAATATAATTAGAAATATTAGTTTTACATTTCTCTTTGCCTGGAGGACAACTTAAAGTCATGACAGATCTTGTTTACTGTGACGTTGATCCGAGTGTAATGGATTATTAAAAAAAGAAGAAAATTAGAGTGGGGACATGGTGACATTCATTGGTTGTTGATTGGATTTTGCATTGAGTTAAAAAAATAAATGTGAGTTGCAGTTGATTGTGGAGGGGCTGGTTTGAGTGAACTAAATGATTGGAAAGAGAAGTCTTTTGTTTTTACCAGAAGATTGACGTATGATATTTTGATTACAAATTACAAGGTCATTTTTGTTAATATAAATGAAACATGCATAGATGAATCCCTCAAAGAAAGGTCTTTAAGATGCATTCACAAAATTACAGAGTTCTGCACATGACATGCAGGAACAAAAAGAACATGTTCCCACACCTTGTTAATTCACGGCCATTATTTACTAATCGGTTTCCGTAGATTTAGTAAGTCGTGGCCACATTTTACTGTTTCTGTGAGGGAACAAATTAGTAAATCATGGCCACAAGTAAACCAGTCTTGGGAACAAATTCTTAATTCGTGGCCATGTTATATATATTTTATCTCCGATGTCATGTGCGGGGCTCTGTACAAAATAGATTTCATGCCAACTTGAAGCAGAAAGTGGCACATCTTACCCCACTCACATCTAACTGATTTTGTGACCAGGACATGTTTTCGTGAGATTCTTCTATAATCGAGTCTGATCATGGGTTTTTGTGCGCAGGTACATCAAGAGTGTTCAGCGCAGAAACCTTCCAATGTTTGTGTCAATTAGAGGGCCATAAAGGAGAGATATCAAAGGTAAGAAATCACATTATCTCTCCATCCTCGGCCTGTCACTCCAGCTTCAGACTCAATAATCCTCTCGTATCTCTTCGCTCAGGATCTTTCTTGGTCTGCTAAGGTGCTCATTTCCTGCCATTTCCTGTCTAGGTCCCTTCCTGTTTATATCCACCCGTTCTGCCCTCTTGCCTCCATCCCAGCATCCCGCCTGTCGTTCGTCATCTTCTCTGCATATTCATACAGCCATTTGCATTCTTATTGCTCTCTTCATTTCTTCTTTTCTCAGTCCTATCCTTAAACCATCTTGCCTTAATATCCCCTCCTTTCTTTTCCATCCCCCTCCTGACTGTCATCATCAGAATATTTCCATTTCCTGTATGAAGGTGATAACTCAAGCACGCACATACACACTCGGTTCTTCAGCGCTATAATAAAACGCCTGTCATACCAACGCAGGTCAAATTCAGTTCAGCTGTCTTTCTCTCTGTCCAGCGTGGTCTTTCTCCTCCCGTTTTTCTCCTGCATGTTGAAATTGGATGTTCCATATGCAAAACAAAAAGTAATTGTTTCATGATAGAATATGATGTATCGCAGACCCGACTCATTACCATGACAAAAGACAGAAATATAATTTGCTTTTTATTTTCTCCCTCTTTCTCGCCGTAGGTGTGTTTTAATCCGCAGGGGAGCTGTGCTTTGACGGCGAGCGTGGATAAGACGGCTCGTGTGTGGTATGCGAACACTGGAGCTTGTTTGCAGGCGCTGGAGGGACATTCTGATGAGATCTTCTCCTGCGCTTTCAACTATGAGGGAGACACCATCATTACAGGCAATTACACGCACCTGCGTAACACTCATAAATCCACAAAAGTAATCATACGTCAGTAATTTCATGCCTTGTTGTCAATCTTTCTGCAGGCAGTAAAGACAACACCTGCAGGATCTGGCACTGAGAGAGCGGCCTGAACTCTGAGCTTACAGTACGCCCGCACCTCTTTTGATTAAGATATTGTGTGTATTGATTAAGATATTGTGATATCTTGTCACACTGCTGTAGTATTTCAGTTCACAGAGAACATGTAAGTGTGGAGGACATTATGGTGACACTTTACTTGAAGCCTTTACATATAATGCATTATAAAGGTATTCATAATACATGTTGTGATGCATTATATCTTTCATGAATAACTGTAAGCAAATTTAAAATGCATTATAATATTTGCAGATAATTTTATGTGTCTAAAATTGGTTGTTTGTCATATTTGAATGCATAATTATTTTTATAGGTGTAGTGCTAAATAGATAAGTGTTATAATTTATCATACCTGTGATTATTCATGAGATCATGTAATTAAATACTTTTATAATGCATTATATAAAGGGCTAAAATGTTCCCAACATTATTTTTGCCATTCGTTTTCTATATATTCTGGGTCAAATACAAGTTAAACTCATGTGGTCAGTTATCACAAAAAAATTATTTTGATTCATATCTGTTTGTTAAATCAAAAATGATGGTATTTTATGGCAGTCAACGGGAGAACTGTTGCTCTATAGTCTTTGCTTGTACAAACTTTGTCAGTTATTCAATATTAAGACTTACTATATTAAATCACAATTAGTTTCTGGTGTATTTATCCTGGAATATCTCCTTTTTAGGTTAAAAGAATAGTTCAACCAAATATGAAAATTTGCTAAAAAAGTACTCACCCTCAGGCCATTCAAGATATAGATGAGTTTGTTTCTTCATAAGAACAGATTTGGAGAAATGTTGCATTCCATCACTTGCTCACCAATGGATGCTCTGCAGTGAATGGGTGCCGTCAGAATGAGAGTCCATAAAAATGTCACAATAACCAACAAGACTCTGATACATTAATTAAGTGAAGAGCTGTGTGTTCCTAAGAAACAAATCCATCAAGGTGTTTTAACTTTAAATCACCGCTTCAAACTCATCTACATCTCAGACAGCCTGAGGGTGAGTAAATGTTCAGCAACTTTTCATTTTTGGGTGCACTATTCCTTTAACAGCTGCCTGAGTGTGTATATAATCTCATTTATTCAAACACTTTGAAATCGCTCAAATAAAGGCTGCTGACATCAAACTCACCGTACGCAAATTTTATTTTGAAAAGATAAATACATTCAGGTATACCGTGACAGACTGGATACAGTTGTGTGCCTTCAACGCTGATATTAAAACACATTACTATTTTGTTACTAATGTGGAGAAAACTTTTACGTGACAAAACTGTACTTGTACTTTAAATATACTCTATATTGGAACTTTTACAGTAGTCTGGTGAGACTTTCAGTGCTGTGATCCTGTCTGTCTGCGTGTCTTTGCGATCATAAAACACAAAAACTGAAAATTCCATTTGCAGCCGAAAGGTACAGTAGCTCACAGTCTAGACTATTTACATCTAGCCAAAATAAACTCTCTTAAATAACAGTAGTCACACAAAACTAAACATAGAATTCAGTCTCAGAGGTTCAATAAAATGACCGAACGGGTTCGCTAATGTAAACTTAAAACAACAAAGTGTGTTTGGAATGGGATCTCACTATATTTGACTTTAAATACAAACATTTAAATATCTTTAAATCCCTACACCAGAGCTCGCATGTCCGTTATTCTTGATAAAAAGTCACGTTGTGCATTTGAAACGGGTTTGTTGTACAGTAAAAATCAGCAAGCTACAAAACGTCAAGGCTGATTGGTCGTTTTAAAGCATGTTCCTCTAACCAGCGCTGGCTGGTGACCGGTGGATCTAACATTGCGTGCGCCTAAAGACAGGAACATGCGTAATTTAAAGGGAAATATTTTTATATCACTATCTATGCGAATGTGCATCTCAAGCACATATTTATGGACAAGGCATTTCTTCCTACAGTATATCCCATAATTCCTGTGATCTAGCAAAGACAAATACATGTGTGATGGAGAAGGAGGTATAGGAATAAAGGTTTAGGCAAGCTCAGCTGTGAATTTTAAGGATACCAAATGTGGATGTGCTGGTGGTCAGAGAGGGCAAGTTGGGAACTAAGGAAGCCTCATGCTAAGGATCTTGGGATTGGGAGCCATTAATGCGTGCGGGTGTCTTGTAAACCTTGCTATCCTGTGATAAACAAGCGTTTCACAGCTGAGCTCTAGAAAAACGTGCTGATGTACAGTCATGGATGAGTTTGTGGGATCTAATAGTCAATAAACTGTTTGGTTGTGTGAGGGTCTATTAGCGGCTCAAATGGGATTGGTGTTTGGTGTTTTCACACTGGCTCCAGACTATATACGTGTGCTAGCACAGGATGGACATGTGGTGTCTCCAGCTCCTGGTGCATCGAAGGGTGGCGCTCTAGCGCTTGGTCTTCAGTATCCAGTCGAACAGGCTGGGCACGGGCCGTCCTCTGTGCTCCAGGTCCTGGTGGAGCTGACAGAACTGAGCCACAGCGCTGAACAAGTCACCAACACGCCAAGCCTTCTGACCCGCCAACTGCACCACTCTGTGGAACTGAGAAACAAACACACGCTGTTCAGTTCTTCATGAGCCGTGATCATCTTCATCAACAGTCACTGCAGTTATACCAGTGTTGTTTTAGTTTCCTTGATATTTTGAATTCGATTTTATTTCTCACTTTATTTTAAAGTAATGTTTTTTTGTTGTAAAAAAAAATCTATTATGTAAGAAAATATGAACAAATGTCTTTTCATTTTAGTTTTAAGTAATGAAAATGCTTTTTTCAGTTTTAGTTAATGATAATTATCATGTATTATACAATTATGCTTTTTTTGTGATTAACTTTTTATTCAATTTTAAAATGTACACATCAGTTTTGTTATGAAGCATACATGTTAGCAGTAACATACATGCATATTTATGCATATGCATACACCAACTATATATAATTGGCAAAGCCATGCAGAACAAATGAAGGAAAAATACACTATATGGACAAAACTATTGAGACACCTGACCATTACACCAACAGGGACTTTAAGGGGGACATCGATTGCAAAATTCACTTTTACATGGTGTTTGCTTATAAATGTGCCTTTGCAGTGTGTGGAAACAACCACCTTACAATGATAAAAATCCAATCACTTCTTCTTTCTTTTTTTAACCCCCAAAAATCTAAACAGTCATAATTATGAAGCCATTTTGGCTGCTGACGGACTGTCTCGTAATAGCATATTTCCATATGCTGTGCACTGTGCACCATTTTCTCCACACTCGAGCAGCTGTAGTGACAACAATGTCTCGTAAGCAATGCAGTCAGGCAGGAAACATTCTCCTGGTATCTAACAAACCCAGACTCTCCTCACTTGATCTCATTGAGCTCTTCAGAACAACTCCTTTTTTATATACATACTGTATGTTTGCACATATCTAGGTGCTCAATTTTATACACCTGTGGCACTTAGAATGTGACACCTGAATTCTATATATAGAATGTGACACCTGAATTCTTTTATCATTTATAAGCAATAAATGATAAAAAACAGCATCAACTTTGGCTTCAAAATGCATGTTTATGGTATGACTGTGTGTAATTTGTGTTGTTGAACAAAATGTGAAAGTCTCCTCAAGTGATGTTAACCACAAACCTTATTTTACTCACAAATCGAAAACTCCTATTCTTAAAACCCATTAGAAATTCCAGAGAGGATCCATGCTAATTGTTTTTCAGGTTTTAGGACCACAAACTGCACAGCTCTACACCCCTAGAGCTTTGATGAAGGACGCAGTGACGAAGGGCTCATTCCTTTGAAGGGCTCAAAACACCACCTCCATGCACTACACTACACTTTCTCTAAAAACAGTGTTATCTGTGCACTGTTAAAATGTTTTGAAATTGTATAATGCAACATTGTAGTCACATGACCTAACTGCATTCATGTTTGTTTTCATCAGTAACATGAGAATAATGTCCCAGATGGATTTCACAGTCATTTATTTAGAATGTTCTGTTCTGATTCTGCAGGATGGATTTAAATATTGTAAAATGTAAGCAGTGTTTACTCAGTTAACCACAGCTCAGAGTATTAAACTCTTATTGCTAGCTGTCACTATAATCAAATTATAATCAAAACATGGATAGACTGGAGAACTTTACGCATGAGAAGCGCTGAAATCTGTGTAGCATAGATTCTTGCTTGGACCTGGTTAGTTATTCTGACAAACGCATGACCTCCATTGGTCCTCACCTTAGCGAGATTGTGCTCCTGAGTCTTTCTGAAGTAGAGTGCTGGCACGCCGAGCTCAGACGCAGCGATCCACTGCAGCGTCGCTCTCAGTTCTCCATCCACACACTCTGAATCCATGTCAAAGTTCAGCACCAGGAGCTCCCGCTGACAGCTGCTGCCGGCTGTGGACAGACCCGACGTGACTTCTGTGAGACAAAACCAGACCGCTCACTTTCAGCCACTTCTGTGCATGTAACTCTGTAGATTTGTGTAGATCTAATATTTTGCAAGCAGAATCAACTGGAAAGGCAAGAAAAACAGTTGCTGGTGTAGAAATGTGCTCCAACAAACATGCATCTTTCAACCCTCTGGTTCTATTTGGTCATTTTTAGATTGAAAAATTTTATTTTAATATTTTAATTTTTTGTTTTTACTTCATTGGCATGGTTCGAAACTTGTTAAAAGTTTTGGCACTTGCTATGTGAACACTAAAAAAAGTAGTTACACGAACTGTTCGCAGTCAAAAATACAGCATTGGAAAATAATGGGAAGTAATTATCATCTAGTGGAAATGTTTGGTACTGCACCCAAACAAAATCTATAAAAAGCTAATTTTTGAGGAATCAACCAAATTTGGAACACATCTTGTTAGATTTATAACTTTAACTCTTTCCCTGCCATTATCGAGTTATCTCGTCTTTTACAAGAAAATGCTTCCCTGCTAAAGACAAGTTTTTACGGCTTTTCGTGTTTTCACTGTTATACACTTGGGGGCGCTATTACACATCTTCTGAATGAGTACAAAACCTCCTGAACATAAACAAAAGAACAGGACGGAGAAACAAGTGATCTCTTTTATAAAAAAATAATGTGATCATCAGCAATAGACAGCATATAAATGAAAACTGCATAATGTTACGGAGTAAAATGTTGATCCAGGAAGTGGTATGTGGCTGTGCAAGCTTTGGAGGTGTTGATGGAAGCAATTTACTGGATTTATGCTTTGATAATCATACTGAATATTATCCAGATGTAGTATTTGATAAAAATGAGATTTTCTCACCTTTTTGCTCAAAATTATGCATTTTTTATGAAACCTACCTATATTCAAGATATTGATAAAAAAGAATGTTTTAAGCTAGAATAAAACAGATTTTTATGTTTAAAAGCAGAGTCTCTGATCTTAATTTTGGTGTATTGCATATTCAAATACTAAAACAGCAAAATATACTGGAGACCATCAAATTTGAGTGAAAATCATCAAAATTGCTGCCGGTGGCTGGCAACTTTTTTCAAAAATGCTGGTGGGGAAAGAGTTAATTTACTCAGTTTTAGAGTAAAACATCTTTTGCAAAAATATTTATTGCATATCAATTTTAAAAATAGTATTTTTGTACATTTTTCATAATAATAAACTCCTAGAAGTTTTTTTTGTTTCACTTTTTGAACTATATTTATTTTATTATTTTGTATAAATTTTGTATAATATGAATCAGGTTTTTAATCACATTTTAGTAACAATATTTTTATATTTTTTTTGTGGATGTACCAATTATGATACAGGCTTTGCAATTTTCTGAGATTTTATTTAAATGAAAAATTTGCATTGTAAAAAAGGCACATAATTAGTATTTTAGAATCATTGAGATACTATTATAGTTTTTATTAAGTTTGTTATAGTTTTCATTTTTTTATATTTTATTTTCATTTTTAGTTTTTTGTTTGTTTTAATAATTTTGTTGTGTTTTTGTTGTATAATTTTTATTTTTTAATGTCTAAATTGTTTTAATGTCTATATTGTTTTATTCATTTTTATTTCAGTTTTAGTTTTTTATTCTAGTACATCAACATTATTAAAACCAACAAAAATATAAAAAATATCAAACTGTTAATAAAAACTAAAAGTGACAAAATATTAGTTTTAGTATTTAATTTTATTGCAGTTAACATTTATTTAATTTTAACAAAGTAACAATTTTTTATGATTTTATTTTAGTTTATCATAATAATGATTGTCTTGATTATCTTGATTGTAGACCCTGAATCTAAACAAATTATGGTATGTTTCGTCGTAACTATCAGCAAATATGCAGCAGTATCACTGGCTAATAGAACTGATGTCAGATCATATTGTGATGAAATTACATTTACACCCCTAGTACTTATGCATTTCAAATTCAAATTATAAAATCAAAATTTACGGCAGGTCGAGTTCTTTACGAATGTGGATCAGTGTGAATAATAAAGAGCTCACGGGAAATGAAGAGAGTGGGGCTTAACATTCACACAGTCCACTGTCTCACCGATAATGGAAAGGTGGGCTAATCTCTTCTCCCTCCCACTTTTCTCGAGTTTGAACATTTTTCTTGTTTTTTAGGTTATCTCTTTAAAAGCAATTCAAACTGTTCTTTCTTTTTATTCACCTCAGTAATATTTATTTCATCATGGCATATCTATCATCCTCCTCAGCGCTCTGTGAACGTAAAGATCTGTTCCAAAATGAATCTGTCCTCTGTTTTCTTGCACTATCACACATCTTCCCATTTTAAGACTCTCTCCTCATCCCTCCATCCCTCTCCCAGCAGGATGATGCTTTGCCTGTCAGCTCCTGTGTCTGAACGTCTCTTTTGTTCTCCTGCATGTGAATGAGTCATTTGTGAGGTGTGAGTTTGTGCTGGCAATACAAAAGTCTCTTTCGCTCTCTCTCTCTCTCTTTAGACTTGAGAGCATCTGTCCGTCTGCCAAAAACTAGAAGCACACTGAGCGAAGAGGGGCAGAGGGCAAGCAATGCTGCTGCAGTAAGACTGTATGCTGATTCAAGAGACGAGAGCACATGTACTGTAGCTGTTACCCAGATAGAGAGGTCAAATATTAAAGGCCAATCAAATAAACAGCAGAGAGAGGAATGCATAAAGGTCACGAGCAGGATCATATGAATCACAACAGGGCTATACAGTACCACATTTGTGCTGGCAAAAAATATGTGCAGTGAGTCTAATGCTTTGCTTTTTCAAAACCCTGAGTGCTCAAAGAGCTGTGCTGCACAATTTTAGGCAGAGCCTAAGAAACAGAAGAGTAGAAACTGAGATGATCTAAAAAAGAGGATATATATTTCTCCTGTAATAATTTATAGCACACCAGTAGGACACTTTCCACTATTAGGCTATTTAGATCAGAGGTTGACATATGTGGGTTCTCCAGTGGTCTATTCTTAGACCATTAGAAATAATGTTAATAAAACAGGTTAAAAAGTAATATTAGTTCCCCAATAAATAAAAAATAAAACATTTCTGACCTTACTCTTTTGTGCATTCTGCAATTTTAAATAAAATACTTTTCCCTACAAGCCAATCTTTTTAAATTAAATTTGGTGATGTTCAGTCTTTTTGGATCTATACACTACACTTTATGGATCTTTATGGAAATGAGAACCATTTATGAAAATGTCAACCATACTTTCTATGATAACACTTTTTTTTTCCGTTAAAACGCATACTCTTACTTGAATTCAACATGAAGCACAGCTGTAAGTGATCGATATCTTGAAAAGTTTCAACATTATAGCCCTTTGATTTTTCAAACACTGCAATGTAAAGCTGCACGACTTGGGCAGAAAAATAGAACTGCACGTTGTCTGATAAAAATTGCTATTTAAAATGCAATTAAAACACACTCCAGGTTTCCTTGTTTGTAGGAACGCATAGTATGACACAACAATAATAATATTAATAATAATAATAATAATTATTATTATTAATATTATATAATTAGTAAAATTAATCTTACTTTCCTAACATTTGATTGTCATTAAAAAGTATTTAAGGAAAACAATATAATAGAATATATATCTATTTTTTTTTACAGTGTAAAATTACAATGCTAATATTTATGGCTCTTTCGTCATTTTCAAATGTCAAAGCATCAAGCTTTTGCTTTGGCAGAAAACTGCAGGGAGCTCTTAAAGCTCCTCTTTGTTGACAACTGCTGAAGTGCTTCTCAAGCATGGGAAGATGGTTGGCACATGTTGTGTTCCCAAAGACACGTTAAATGACCCAAACTCAGAGCTGATGCAGAGATGGCTTCATGTGGAGCAGCATTTACTGTGAAGCGAGCCACACTGAGATGCTGCAAACACCTGCAGATCACGAGCTGCTCATGTGTAAAGCAACACAGTGCCATGCTTCACTCTGAAACACATAGCAAATATATTGATTTAATTCATTCACAGCCTTTGCGTGATGCTGGTTTTATTTTGACTAATCTCGCAGCCTATTGCAATGCGGTCCAACATGTTAACTTTTGGCTCAGAAGCGTTCTGCCCACTCATGCTGCCCCCTCAGACTTCAGAGCCAAGTGCATTTGAATAATTACATTCAGTAACTCCCAAAACCAAGTTCTAGAGACTATCCTATCTCACATTTGCATGAAGAACAACTAAAGTTACAAAAATGTACCTCATCAAGGGCACCAAGTGAGCCTCTGGTGCCCCTTAAAAATCTAAAATCCTCATTCACAGAGAAATAACATGAAGTTCACTCTCGAGAACAACATGTAACATTTATAGAAGAGATCAGACTGACAGAAAATGAGAAATGCAAACGGATTCACACTGAATACATTAGTGCAGAAGTGTGAAGAGCAGTGATAGCATGATTTCCTTTCAACTCCAAACACAGTTGTGAAGTTCCAGCCATGAATGATCTTGCATTCAAATATGTATGCGTGCATGCAGAGGGTTGTAAGAGGACGTATCACTCACCGTCCGTCTGATCCTGACAGTGTGACGCCTTCCTCTCTCTCTCCTCACTGAACAGAGACACTATCATTATCATGCTGTACAGAGCAATGCTGGCCATGTTCCAGTCGCCTCATACAGCCTTTCAGGGGCCACTCATCTAATAAGAGCTCAAAATAATAAATGACTGAAGGCTTTTGGCGACAAAGCCCATTGCAACTGCCCATGTTTGAGAACGTTCCCAGACACGGCAAACTGAGCACATTTACATACTTGTCGAAGCAGCTATCGTTTTAATATGACAGAATGTGATTCAAGTTTGACCCAAATTTCTTGTCCTCTAACTGTGGCCATATCCTCAGGAGGGGAGCTGCAGATGTAAGGTTTGGACAGCGCTCTGGGTTATGGATGAGTGCTTGACAGCCATTAGCTCTGCTGCTCTGAGCAAGTTTCTCTAAGCGTGCCGCAGTTAGTGTGTTGCTGTTGGATACCTGATTAGGTTGCTGGAGATGGAATAGTCTAGAAAGCCCTCCAGGTCTGCCAATCCCAGACTAGAAGCACTGCTGTTTCCATTTCTGAAACACAGACATGCACATAAAAAGATAAATGTGTACATGTACACTACCAGTCAAAGGTTTGGAATAATTATGACTTTTTAATGTTTTTGAATGCTTTTTACGCTCATCAAAGTTGCACTGATTTGATAAACAACAACAACAAAAATAATATTGTGAAATATTTTTACATTTTAAAAGAGCTGTTTTCTATTTGAATACATTTTAAATGTTATTCTTGCAACGGCAAAGCTGAATTTTCAGCATCATTACTCCAGTGTTCAGTGTCACATGATCCTTCCGAAATCATTCCAAAATGTGACCCTGGAGCACAAAACCAGTCTTAAGTCGCTGGGGTATATTTGTAGCAATAGCCAAAAATACATTGTATGGGTCAAAATTATTGATTTTTCTTTTATGGCAAATATTATTAGGATATTAAATAAAGATTAGGTTCCATGAAGACCTTATTTTTGATTAGTAATATGCATTGTTAAGAACTTCATCTGGACAACTCGAAAGGCGATTTTCTCAATATTTAGATTTTTTAAAAAAAAATTTTTTTTTGCACCCTCAGATTCCAGATGTTCAAATAGTTGTATCTCGGCCCAAATACTGTCCGGTCCTAACAAACCATACATCAGTGGAAAACGTATTATTCAGCTTTCAGATGATGTATAAATCTCAATTTCAAAAAATTTACCTTTATGACTTGTTTTGTGGTCCAGGGTCACATATGCTAAATTTCTGCTCAATTATTATTGGCCCTCAATTATTAATAATGCGAATTTATATCAATGTTGAAAACAGTTTAAAATCCCATCGGTCACAATAGTGACCGTAAAAAAGGTTTTCATTTAAAAAGCTCTAAAAACCTTACTGGCTGATGTTTTAGTGCATTTCCTGCAAATATGGAAAAAATAAAGGGTCTCAACCAAATATGTGCAGTGATGGTTAGTGCAAACTGTCACATGACCAGAGCAGTTTAATTCTGGTTTGCACCATGAGAAGCTCCAAAACGAAAGGCTAGTAAAGTATGTTAACAAAGATATGACAAAGATTTTTGGTCCACGTTATCTTTAAGGTGTCTAGTATTAATATATGAATTCACAATAATTCAGTTTTTTTGAGTAAACATGTCGATGGTCACAATATTGACTGGTGGGATAACAGTGAATTTAGGTAGTATACAATATAAATCCAATTGCAGTTGTTAGTGAGGGTTGCACTAAAATGTTGCAATGACAAAATACTGCACTAAATGAAAAGTTCAAATGTTTCAAATAAGTTACAATATTGATGTTGTTATACTGGTAGCACTAATATTAAAATTTGATGATATATTTTAAAATAAAGTAATAATTTTGAAACATGCTGATGGTTGTACAGTGTTGTATAAGTTTTTCTTTATGTATAATAGTAACCCTAGAATGTGATCAAACTGTTTAAAATAGCTGGGCTAAGACATATAAAAAAAAATTTGTGACTGCAGAAATGTATTAATTCAGTATACACATTATCCCACCGGTCACAACTGTGACTGACCATAAAACACAATTTTCCACACACTTTTCAAAAAAATTAAATAAAAATAAAATAAAATAAATAAATAAATACAATTATAACTGATTATTTCAAAGGGTTACTAAGTACACGTCCTTTGGATATTTTCATGTCTGGGAAAATTTTTGGATTTAATAGGTTAATATTTTTTTGTCGAAATCACACACACACACGCACACACACACACGCACGCACACACACACGCATGCACGCACGCACGCACACGCACACACACACACACACAAAATAGTATTCTTTAATGAAAGTTCAGAAGAACAGCATTTATCTGAAATAGAATCTTTTGTAACATTATAAAAGTCTTTACTGTCACTTTTCATCAATTTAATGCATCCTTGCTAAATAATAGTATCAATTTATTTCTTGCCTCAAACAAAACTGTTTTTAACATTGATAATAATCAGAAATGTTTCTTGCACATTAAATCAGTATATTAGAATGATTTCTGAAGGATCATGTGACACTGAAGACTGGAGTAATGATGCATCACAGGAAATAATACATTTTAAAATACTATATTCAAATAGAAAACTTAATTTTTTTTATTATAATAATATTCCACAATATTACTGTTTTTATTGATCATATAAATGCAGCCTTGGCTTCTTTCAGCAACATTAAAAAGTCTTAAAAAGTGTTCCAAATTTTGACTGGTGCTCTTTCTCTTTCTATGTTTCCTCTTGTTGGACCTTTAAGGGTGCGAACAATGCAGAAGCTACTTATTTTCTCAGCGATGAGCACTAAGCTGTGGACAGCAGTGGGGCTTGGAGTAGGCATGAACATTAGCATGAGATTCATTAGCATGGACATCACCGGCAACTCACTGCCAGCTGATGACTATGAACGTGAGACACCTGTGCCCATACCGGCAACAGCCGGGAGAACAAGCAGAGAGTAACCTTTCCCTTGGACAGGGCGGAAAGACAATGAAGTGGGGGTTAAAGCCAGATGGAGGCGAATGGCCGGATACCCAGACTCGGGTAAGTGAGGATGGCGTTGAGTTGGCGCAGGTTAGGAAGTGTTGGTGAGCGTGGCAGGCTGGGCATGATTCAATCAGCAAGAGGGACTCACACACCCATTACATCCTTTTCATTCTAGAATCAACAGGATGTGACATATGGCACCTGCCTGTCAGTGCGAGGCACATCCTGTCAGGACTTTAAGCACTGGCTGCAGAGTCTTTGGGCGAAAGCTCTGCTCCAGACTCCAGTCATGCTGTCAGAGCCATTTACTCACACAGCTGTGCTGGACTAGACTCGCAAATGAAATCTCTCTCACTTCTGAGAGTTACACTACCTCAGGCACTGGCTTAGGGTGTGTTTATACGTGTGTGTGTGTGTGTGTGTATGGAAGGAAATAGACAGATGTGAAAACAAATAGGTCATTCCTGTTACGCAGATCATTTTCATGTCTCTCAAATATAGCTTAATACATAGCATGAAATATTAAACTCACAATTTGAAGATGGAAATCATATTAGTTGTATCTCAATATCACAGTTAAGTTTAAATCAGTGCCATTTTAGTATCAGTGAGATACTACGATATCCTATTTTATACTATGATATACTATTTTATAATTATAGTTCTATATAGCGTCATTATAAGCTTAAATTATATTTTGCTTTTGTTTTTATTTTTACATTTTTCATTAAATTTTTAGTTATTTTATTGTGTTTTTGTGATTTTTATGTGTTTACATAGTTTTAATTCAAATGCATTTCACTTTAATTTGAGTTAGTACATCATGTTAAACTAAATGAAAATGAGAACTGCTGCCTTGGCAACTACCTGAAATAATAAAACATTTTTTTTTTTTAGTCAAGGCTTATTTAATGTCAAGTAACAAATATGTTTTTTAGTTAACCACTGTAACCCTGGTTTAAATGAATTGCTTTTCTTATTTGAGTAGATTTCAGCATATACTGTAAATAACATAAAAAATGGGCAATTTATTTATGGACATATGTCAGGTGTTTCTTCATTTTGTTTTCACTTCTCCGATCAAAAGGTTTCAAATAAATTCAACTTTGCTTCCACTTTTGTAATAAGTTCTTATTGACATTATCTTCTACAAAGACGAAACGCACACAGACAGGTAGATCCATTTGCAGTGTTTTATTGGGGCAATCCAAAAATCATAAACTTAGCCAGGCAATGGTCAACATCCAGGTAATCAGTCCAAAACAAGAAACATAGACAACATCAGAAACACGAAAAACCAGGGAACCAGGAAAACGCAGGGTGACATTCAACAAGGACTCCGTAACAAAGACAGAACAACCAGGGTATTTAAAGACAGGTGCAAACAAGGTAAGTGGTGACAGCTGAATACAATGAACAGTGATGAGCAGCTAAGGCTAGTGGGAAATGAAGTTCTGACGAAGATGACAATAAGGGGAAGTGAGACCTCTAGTGACCACCCAGGGAGACACAGAACAGACACCGTGACACTACCCCCCCTCTAAGGAGCAGCTTCCAGATGCTCCTCAGAACCAAATAAGCACAAAACAAAGAGACCAGGAGGGAGGTGGACTGGTGGAGGCAGAACAGGGGGAGGGATGGCGGGCCAGGCCCGTGTAGGGGAACTGGGACCGGCAGCGATGGCTCCGCTGGTAGCCCAGGTGGCTTGGTCAGATCAGGGGGCCACGGTGGACCCGAAAGTTCAGGGGACCACGAGGGACCAGGCAGTTCAGGTGGCCACGGTGGACCCGAAAGTTCAGGGGACCACGAGGGACCAGGCAGTTCAGGTGGCCACGGTGGACCCGAAAGTTCAGGGGACCACGAGGGACCAGGCAGTTCAGGTGGCCACGGTGGACCCGAAAGTTCAGGGGACCACGAGGGACCAGGCAGTTCAGGTGGCCACGGTGGACCCGAAAGTTCAGGGGACCACGAGGGGCCAGGCAGTTCAGGTGGCCACGGTGGACTCGAAAGTTCAGGGGACCACGAGGGGCCAGGCAGTTCAGGTGGCCACGGGGATCAGTCCATTCTCGTTGTGCAGACGGCCAGGGAGGAATTCGCCATTTGAGTGGCCCGAACGGGAACCTGCCAATCGGGGGGAGCCAGTAAGGAGCAGGCTGTGGCGATGGCCCGGTCACGGCATTGGGAACGGCATCAGGAACGACCTCAGACAAGGGCACCGCCTCGGGAACGGCCTTGGACACGGGTATCGCCTCCGGAGCCATCTTGGGCCCCGCATCGGCCTCCGGAACATCCACCGCCTCTGGAATGGCCTCAGGAAACGGCATCGGACCCGGACACCGCCTCGGGAACGGCCTCAGGAACGGCCTCAGGAACGGCCTCAAGAACGGCCTCAGGAACGGCATCGGACCAGGACACCGCCTCGGGAACGGTCTCAGGAACGGCATCGGACCAGGACACCGCCTCGGGAACGGTCTCAGGAACGGCCTCAAGAACGGCATCGGACCAGGACACCGCCTCGGGAACGGTCTCCGCATCGGACACCACCTCAGGAACGACCTCGGCCTGCGCATCGGCCACCGCCTCGGGAACGACCTCGGCCTGCGCATCGGGCACCGCCTCGGTCTCTGGGAAGCAACTCGGGCACCACCTTGGTCTCTGGAACAACATCGGGCACCGCCTCGACCTGCGGAACGGCCTCGGGCACCGCCTCCGGCACCGCCTCGGCCACCGCATCAGGCACCCTCGCCTCGGCATCGGGCACCGCCTCGGGCACGACCTCGCCTGCGCATCGGGCACCGCCTCGGCAACGGGCATTGCATCGGGAACCAACCTCGGCCACCGCATCAGGCACCGCCTCGGCTCGGGCATAGCCTCGGCATCGGGCCACCGCCTCGGCAACGGGGCACCGCCTCGGCAACGGGCACCGCCTCGGCCATTGGACATTGCATCGGGAACCACCTCGGCCCACCGCATCAGGCACCGCCTCGGCATCGGGCACAGCCTCGGTCTCCAGAACCCACCTCGAGCCCCGCCTCGGGAACCTCGGGCACGCCTCCACTGGACGACAGCGGCCCCGCTCGGGAACGTCCTCCTGGACGGCAGCGGGCCCGCTCGGGAACGTCCACCTGGACGGCAGCGGCCCGCTCGGGAACGTCCATCCATGGACGGCAGCGGCCCCGCTCGGGAACGTCCTCCTTAATCGGCAGCGGCCCCGGGAACGTCCTCCTGGACGGCAGCGGCCCGCTCGGGAACCACGAGGGACTCGGTCTCTGGAACCAAACTCGGGCACCGCCTCGGCCTCGGGAACAATCATCGGGAACCGCCTCTGCCTCGGCCACCGCCTCACCTCGGGCATCGCCTCGGGAACCGCCTCGGCCACCGCAACGGGCACCGCCTCGGCAACGGGCACCGCATCGGGCACCGCCTCGGCAACGGGCACCGCCTCGGGCATCGGACATTGCATCGGGAACCACCTCGGCCACCGCATCAGGCACCGCCTCGGCATCGGGCACCGCCTCGGCAACCGGGCACCGCCTCGGCAACGGGGCACCGCCTCGGCAACGGGCACCGCCTCGGCAACGGGCATTGCAACGGGAACCACCTCGGCCACCGCATCAGGCACCGCCTCGGCATCGGGCGCCGCGGCACCGCCTCGGGGCACCGCCTCGGCAACGGGCACCGCCTCGGCATCGGACATTGCCTCGGGAACCACCTAGGCCACCGCATCAGGCACCGCCTCGGCATCGGGCACCGCCTCGGGCACCGCCATCGGCATCGGGCACCGCCTCGGCAACGGGCATTGCATCGGGAACCACCTCGGCCACCGCATAAGGCACCGCCTCGGCATCGGGCACGGCCCACCGCCTCGGGGGCACCGCCTCGGTCTCCAGAACCCACCTCGAGCCCCGCCTCGGGAACCTCGGGCACGTCCACCTGGACGACAGCGGCCGGCTCGGGAACGTCCTCCTCGGCGGCCCGTCCTCCCTGGACGGCAGCGGCCCGCTCGGGAACGTCCTCCTGGACGGCAGCGGCCCGCTCGGGAACGTCTCCTGGACGGCAGCGGCCCGCTCGGAACGTCCTCCTGGACGGCAGCGGCCCGCTCGGGAGCGTCCTCCTGGACGGCAGCGGCCCGCTCGGGAACGTCCTCCTGGACGGCAGCGGCCCGCTCGGGAACGTCCTCCGGGCTTTGAGGAACGGTAGACGCCTGTCTCCTCCTCCTGCGGCCTCTATGATGGCGTGCCGGTGGCTCCTTGACGGAAAACTCAGGCGTTGAGTCAACCATCTTGTCTGCCAACACAGGTGTAGATTCGACCATCCTGTGCAGTGGTGCTGGGCTGGCGGCCATCTTGTGCTGTGGTGCTGGGCTGGCGGCCATCTTGTGCTGTGGCGCTGGGCTGGCGGCCATCTTGTGCTGTGGTGCTGCACTGGTGGCCATCTTGGCCATTGGCGCTGGCTCAGCGGCCGTGATGTGAACACTCCCGGGAATCTGGGATCTGGCACATCCTGGAAAAGTAACTTAATACTGTCTCCGCGGCCATCTTGGGCTGTGACGCTGGGCTGGCAGCCATTATTGTGCTGTGGCGCTGGGCTGGCGGCCATCTTGTGCTGTGGCGCTAGGCTGGCGGCCATCTTGTGCTGTGGCGCTAGGCTGGCGGCCATCTTGTGCTGTGGCGCTGGATCAGCCGATGTATCCCACCGAGCACGATGGTGCAGGTAATTAATTAGTAAAACCCCAAAAGTCCAGGATCTCCAGCCCCATCATCTCCCATTGAGGCAAAGGATCATCTAGGCAATTGTTAAATAAGTCTTTCAGTGCTGCATCATTATAACCTAGCCCCCCCGACTGCCATGGTCCAAAAACAATTGCGCCAGGCCCCCCACCTCACTCCCCCCCTTTGACGAAGGGTGGTTAAGTTCCGGAATCTCCCCCTCCGTTCCTCCATGGTGGCTGGGGAACAGATTCGAAATCCCACAACCGCTGGATCTAGGCATGACGGAGTCCTTCTGTCACGAAACGCACACAGACAGGTAGATCCATTTGCAGTGTTTTATTGGGGCAATCCAAAAAATCATAAACTTAGCCAGGCAATGGTCAACATCCAGGTAATCAGTCCAAAACAAGAAACATAGACAACAAATCAGAAAACGAAAAAACCAGGGAGCCAGGAAAACGCAGGGTGACATTCAACAAGGACTCCGTAACAAAGACAGAACAACCAGGGTATTTAAAGACAGGTGCAAACAAGGTAAGTGGTGACAGCTGAATACAATGAACAGTGATGAGCAGCTAAGGCTAGTGGGAAATGGAGTTCTGACGAAGATGAAGGACATTTCACATTCACATTTCATGATCTAAAACAACTGAAAAGAATGGTACACAACACAGTATATGTCCTCAACTTTGCTTCCACTTTTGTAATAAGTTCTTAATGACATTATCTTCTACAAAGCAACATTATATTGTGTGGAAAAACAACACATAACACTTGATTATAATGTATTAGCAAAGGATTTGATGCTGGTTAATAAAACAATCCATATCTTGTTAAAATTATTACATAACACAATGAGGATCTCAAAAGATGGTTAAGAAAATATCCAAATATACAAAGCTGACAGCTTCATGTAAGCTAACTCTAAATCGCCTATATATATATATATATATATATTTTTTTTTTTTTTTTTTATTAAAATATCATATTTGCACCCTTTTGTTCTGTTAGATATCTTTACTTTATTTTCTTGCCATTGTGTAAATAATTAAGTTAAAATGAATAAAGTTTTTACGTTCCTCAGTGTAGGCAGAGCACTACTGATAATCTGGTATAAACTATAAATTACAAAACCAGGATATTCATTTTCTAAAACATACAGAGCTCAAAAAGCATTGCATAACAGGAATGACAGCAACATCTAGTAGGAAAGTTTATTATATTTATTACAATACTCTATGTATGTGCATGTCTCTTCAAGCCATCAAATCTCATTCACTAACAGCTACAGACTTTAAAGATAACATCATTATGTGAGTGTCTGGCTGAGGACTAATCACAAAAGCCACATAACATTAATATCAATTAAGATATGTCAAAACTGTTATATTAGTTATACAGTGAAGGCAAAGTAAGTGCTTTAATACTTAACTCACATCAGAGCTCTAATGGAATCAATTGCTACTGTAAAGATGAGAGAAGCAGGCTTGCATATGGGTGCTACACTGCGCTCTGGATGTGCCCAGCGCTGTCAAGAATTGCATCTAGCACATGTAGCTTAATGAAAAGCCAAATGGAGAAGCCACACTGTCCAGCAAGGCATGATGGTCTACTGGAAGACTGACCCCTCGCTTAGCTGGATAAAGCTACTGGTGGTCTCCTCCTGGGGGTCGTCTTCAGGGGCAATCTGGGCCCAGCTGCCTGAGCCACTTTCCTCACTGCTAGCGCTGAGAGAGCGTCGCTCCACCTCCACACCTGCAGAGGGCGCTGTGGCCACTGAGGAGGCCCTGTCTTTGTCACTGCTGAAGGGGTAAAGACGACACATGGCAAAACTGCAGTGTCACAATGAGCCAGTAATTCTACCTGACGACTGATCCTGAGGCAGTATAGCTGATGATCTCTTCTATGTAAAAATGCTCTTTATTATTACATTTGCTAACTTTGCCCCAAAGTATCTCTCACTGCCTAGAGCCTGGGACAAGAAAAGTGAAAATCAAGGGAACATAGGTATAAAGGTATATAAATCTATATTTCCAATTTTTTTGTTTAGCAGGGTAGAAAATTGATGGTAAAAGTGGGTGTTCCAGTGGAGAACCACTTTACAGAGATGTGCTAATTGGATATATAAACACCATTTGTGACAATACATGAAGCAAAATGTTTTGTGTTATCTTCTGAAAAAGAAGTCATGAATTGAAAATTCTCCATGATCTATAAGAGGTCACTGTGCTATAGAAAAACAACGGAAGTTTTGAAACACCCTTGTTAGTCCAAAAATGCTTTTATTGAAACCGAGCTGCCAAAACAACTCATTCTATACTTCCTTTTCTTCATTATGTAATAAAGGTTAATACATCAGCACAAGACTGCCTTCACAGACACAGACCAGTGCCTACTTCATCATTCCCTCTTTGGCCCTCCCACTGGCATGGTAAAATCAAGGTAGACTACAATTTTAGAAAAAAGCAGTTCATGAGACCTTTAACATTTGTGCAATCCTTCTCTCTTGTTTTTTTTTTTCCCCCGAATTTACTTTTGCACACATTGTGCTGTGAGCAGTTATAAGAATTAAGGCTTAACCTCTGAAAGAAAGGTTGTGGGTACTTTTATGTAGACTGTACCTGCTTTTGGTTGCTGTCTCATTTTCTTTGCCACTTTGTGGCTGGATCTGGTGGGGTGCTTCTGTGTGGTGGGGCCCAACCCTCCCCCTGTCTTCTGAGGCCTCTTCTCTTTGATCTGGTTCAATGTGGATCAAGGGTACCTCCCTCTGTCCACGCCATGCTTGCCTCACACATGATGAACTGTAAGAGCTACTGCTTTTTTCTTGATGCTCTCTACTTGGCCAGTTTCCACAATTTTCACGACGAGACTGTTTAAAGCCATGTCTCCTTTCTCCAACTGGAACATGACAAGCAGCCACAACGCCATCCTGCTGGCCTCCAAGCAGGGATTTGCCACTCTCTACGATGTCTGCCGCTAGACGGTTAGCAAAGAGCTGTACATGTGGCTGTGAGTCTGCTGAATCGAGCTCCATACTGTCCTCTGAGGGCTCCGCAATTATCTTATTCTTGCGCATAAGAGACTCTATAGAGCTGGCCCAGGTTTCGTGAATCAGCATGTCTGTGATTTGGTCCGTTTGGCCACGCTTATACAAGCATGAGTCTGACTTGCAGAGTCCCGTTGATGACACAGAGTTGGTTGGATAGATGTTGAGCGAGTCCCCGTGTACGTTTCGTGCAAAACCATCAAATGAATTGGCCTTGATGGGTGAGTTTACACTCAGTCTGGAATCTGAAGATCTCCTGTCAGGAACAGAAGACTGACGGACACAAAATGGGGTTCTGGGAGATGGGGGTAATAGGCTATTACTCCACTCTTTGGTCTTGGTCAAATTATAGTCCTTGTTCTCTTTATCCATGTCTCTCAGCATGAAGCGATAAAACTCCTCAGTGATACTCTCAGTGCTGGACTGCTTAGAGAGACAAGATGATGTGCGCACATTGAGGTGTCCATTTTTTTTACTGGCAGCTTGCTGAACAGCTGCTGCAAGGATGCTGCTGGCATTTTTCCCAGCATAGTAGTCCAGTAGAAGGTCAAACTCTCGACCTTCTGTCTCCATCTGGTTAAACATAAACCGAGAGAACTCATCCGTAATGCTCTCACAACTGGACTGCTTGGAGATAGAGCTACCTCTGCTTAAATTATACCCAAGCCTGTTTCCGGGTCCCAAAGTGTTTGAAGTTCCAGAGGGATCTGCGTCCTCCTCTGGAATGCTCTCATAGCTTGACGCTTTCCCCCTGCTGCTCCATCTCTCACACTGGAGGCGGCTGCGAGATGACTGGCCAGCTTTGGAAGTGTCCACCACACTCAATTCTGGGCAGTTCATTATCCTGGCTGTGACCTCTGATGCAAAGAGTGCAAATGGATCAGAGGTGGTAGGTTCGTCGAGATTGACAGTTTCGTCCACGACGCGGTTGACCAGGCGCTCCATGAGTTCAGGCTGTTCTTCGGTTTTACGTTTGATTTCACTGAGACGTGGAGGTCTGTGTTTCTTGGTGACTGCAGTGCCATTTTGTGTCTCTTTCCGGCGGAGGGCTGCGGCTGTGCGGCAGGGCAGAAGCAGTCCCTCATGACCTTCCGATCCACCCTTTAAAGCACAGAACCATGGCTGCTTTCCGCTCGAGTTCTCCAGGCATATCGCTGCCAGCTCTGTAGCCATGGAGACCACTGTGGTCGCCAAGTCTTCAGCGAAGCATGTGACAGGAGTTTTGGACTCACATGAATCCATTTTAAGTGCCACAAGTGCTCCTGAAGAGGACGATAAAAACTGCTGCCTGGTCTCGCTCTCTCCTCCTGCCCTCCCTCGTGTCATGTGAAGTGGTGAGCTTTCAGCTGAAGGAAGCACAGAGTCTGCGTTCTTGTCAATCTTGCCCAGCTGTCCTTGCAGTTCAGACTGCTCTATGACCATAGCGGCAGTCACTCTGTTCAGACTAAGTCTGTAAGGTTCTTTCAGTTTTGGCTCATTTTCTCTCTCATCCTGTACATGCTTCTGCTCTCTCTCTCTTTTCCCTATGAGAGCAGACAACATCTCCACACTGCTTCGCCTCTCGCCATGATTATAAGCCTGGCTTGGCTCAATCAAATGCTGTAATTGTCTCAAAGCTTCTCTGCCAGAGATATCAGCCTCATATTCCCTAAAGCTGATGCTGCCTTCTTGCCTATCATACGATCCCATATAATATTTTGAAATGTCACTGATTTTCCTTGATGTTACACATAAGACATCAAAGAGCAAATTATTCACACAATCCAAGAGGAAACCCTCAATGTTTGGGGCATCTTTTCCTGGACCCTCAAGCTCTTTTTTTTTCTCAGCCTTCTCAATGGCATACTGGAAGATATTATCTGATATTTCCTGGGTAAAATGATCAAGATCCTGTTGCTCCTGATAGGGCCTTCTTGAATTTGTGATGCCATCCACTATTTTGTTTTGTGTGGTCTCAAGGAAGTTTGCAACACTTGAGTAACTTTGTCTGTGGGTGAGTACAGCTGAAGCTTCCCTGAGGAGAACTTCAGCAACATTGGCTCTGAAGGCCTCAACGCTGGTGCCCTCTGCAATGCTACAGTGGAGAGGCACTGCAGTTGAAGCTTGGGCAACTGACAGAAGTCCCACAGAGGCAGAGTACATATCTGTCGAGTCGTCATTATTCCCAGAGTCATCTGCTAGATCTACTGCGGCTACGGCGCCAACAACCTGAGACATTCCACATACTGCAGAGGAAAACGAATACTCCCCTTGTTCAGTCTCACTCTCTTCTTCTTCATCCTCATACTCATCTTCTTCTCCTGACACCAGTGTGAGTTGTTCTGTGACCTGAGGGGTGGTAATGGTACCGATGACACTCGCAGCACATGCCAAAGCTATTTCTACTGGCTTAGTGGCATGTCCAATTGTTGAGTTGTGCTGGGGGTGACTACCATGCTTCATTTTGGCACTGTTTACTCTATCATGCTCTGATGTCCCTTGTGACTGAGCTTCTGGCCACTCTGTTACCTCCTCACTGTTGTCAGGACTCTGGACAATCACGATTTTAGGAAGTTCAAAAGAGCAGGCTCGAGCCCTCAGTGGCTCTTCACTGGAATGCTGCGAGGTGGTGGACACACTCACAGCTGCCTCTGTGACAAAAGAAGGTTCGTCTTGTGACAAATGAATAAAAGCATCCTGCAGGACTGACTCAGCCAGATTGGTGGCATAGTGACCGGCTGACTCGCTGGTGTGATGATTGACTTTTTTTGGGGTAGCAGGTGGGCCTCTTGAGGAGGAGGAATATGTTCTTGAAAGCCTTTGGGAGTTGGAAGAGGTGCATAGGGTCTCAGAGTCCTCACTATCCTCTCTCTCTATTTCACTCCTTCTTTGTGCGTGGGCTGCTCTCAACACCTTAACCGACTCGGGCATGATAGAAATCTCAGGATCTGCAGAAAGAAAGACATGTGGCAGGGTTGGTGAAGAATATGGTGGGGGGTACAGAGAGAGAGAGGAAATAGATTAAAGTTAGACCTCTGAAAACGGTTTCATAATCCTACACATAAAGTCCAATTTAATGCACATGTAAATGAAACCCATTCACAGGCCAAGTAAGAAATAAGTCACAGAAAGACAGAAACAAGGTATGAGGAAGTGTGAGTGAAAATAAAGGACAAAACTGAGAAAGGAGGTAATAAGTGACAAGATTTATCCTCTCCTGTCGCCTGCTATGTCCAATGTATATAGTGAGGGTCCAGTCAGAGCTATTCATAACACACTGTTGTTTTTAATCCTTTTCCATAACCAAGACCATACAAATGCAGATCTCTATCTGGGCCGATCTGATTATGAATAGTACATTGTCTTTGAGGAGAGCATAACCTTCACACAGTGTTACTTCTAATTTCATATGAGAGATTAATTATAGATTAGCCCAGCAGAGCCCAGTGTGTCTTGTCTCTTTAATATTAGACTTGGGGTGAGTATCGCCACATGTAGACATTCATGGGTTTGGCTTACTGTTAGAGGCCAACGCAGTAACACAAAATAACGCAAGACAAACAAGCTTTCAGACATGCACAATGGAAATGCACAAGACATTTTGGGCACAGTGCTTCTTTGTTAGACAGTCTTCCATGGCATATTCCCAAAAACAACCTTAATAAAATGTTTTGGTATTCTTCCCGTTCGTCTCTCTTTCTCTATCACACACATACTCATTAACATAGACTGAAGTGAATTAATTGTTTCACTGCTGTATGTTCTTGTGCATCCATGCTGTTGCTTGGTTACTTTGTATCTAAATAAGTATAGGAGATTGCCGTTCTGATTAAGATTATTATAACCAGTGCAACCTAGACAAAAGTCGGGATCCAAATTATTCCCAAAGGCAAAACTAAAGACTTTATTTATATGCTATTTAGGGATGCAAATTTATGTGACATGCCCAAATTGTTTTGAAAACCATAATCTCATTGGTAGTGACTAGGGCTACATTGCGTTACTAAACTAAGAAATAGCCTCAGGGTGGAAACACTCCCAAACAGTCCTCCAAATAGGGCCACTCTTATCGAAGCAGGCTCACAGATACCAAGAAAACGTAAATGGCTGAATGCTCTTTCAGCCATAACTCAAGCAATTTTCCATCTATTCACAAGTTGGACAGGAGGAAAGATGCAGTGAAAGTTGAGTTTTCTCATTACATGTGAGCAACAGGGACATAGAAAATACCATTCAGAAGATAAGATATGGAATTAGAATGAGGTTGCTGACAGGATTTCTGGATGGAACTGGATTTCTGGGTGGACTGGTAGATACCATTTCTGAATGGGTCATCCTCGCTGTCTTCCCCAAGCTGTTCAGAGGCAGTGAGGAAGTCTTCTTCTATGGATGAAACAGAGCGGTTGGTGTCATCTTCAGCAGGGCGCTGACCAGCCAATCGGCCATGCCTCTGCCTCTCTTGCCCTGACTGTAGTCCAATCAGGAATTTGTTGATCTCAAAAATGACACTGTTGGTTTGGGTTGGGCGGCGCCCACAGGAACAGTGCACCAGACAGACATCCACTGTTCTCTGGCTCTGAGATACACATACATAAGCATAAACACAGTTCAACCAGGCAGACTGTAAGCTGTAAAATTCTTTCAGATGTTCCGGTCTATATTCATATCTTACCTGTGGGTGGCTGGGGTCATGCTGGCAGGAGTCCGGTGACTCTAGGCTGCTGAGAAGCAGAATCTCATTTTCTTTGGGTTGCCGCACTCCGAGAGACTCAATTAACCGTGGCAGCTCTGGGCACACTGAGGCTAGTTTCTGTGGGGAAATTTATGCTAATATTCAAGTCACATAAATGTGGGTCTTTGCTTGCATTATCTCTGTAATTTGTGTTGTTTCTAATTTCCCTTTTTAATTAGATGAAACATTGTTTATGTCGTACACTTAGGAGATGATGTAAGACATTCATATATTTGTTATTAACTTTAAATGAATTAGAAATGAGAGGATGGAGGGGGGTAGATATTTATTTGGATATTAATGAAAAAGCCAAATGGGAATGACAAAACACTAGACTATTTATTAGTCATTGTTTAAAATTTCGTAGATGTTTTCATTCAAAGCAAGCTATGTTTTTTATAGCAGTATATGCATGCAAGAAGAATCTCCCACCTTAACGTAGCTGTCGTCATGCCGATCAGGGGTATGTCTGTCCAGGTTTACGAAGCAAATCTGGGAAAAGAGAGGCTGAGCTTAGAGAAAAAAACACATACCTTAAAAGTAAAGTATCTGTACACGCGTTTTAGCACACAAACACACAACAGCAGCACTGGAAATCTTCTCATCTGTCGCAGCTTTTGAATGTCATGATACATTCCATATATTCATCACTTTCATTTACAACATGTCAAATCTTCTGCAGCATTGCCTAAAAGTGACATTTGCTCTGAATGTAGTGAATAATGACTTAAAGGACAAGTCAACCAGTTTTGTTTTGATACAATGTCTGTAGTATATGTAAATGAAAAATGTGTATTGTTTTTTCAATGTTACCTGCACATTTGTCAGCGAAAGTTGCACTTTTGATAGCTCCAGGCTTTTGTTAAAACACAGTTTCTATAGATCGAACATCCACATTTTTGTATACCAGATCAATGGGTATCAGATCAAGCACTGACGTTTTTCTATGTATCTTCTGGTCATGTAGCATTGATTTTAAATAATCTGTGGTGAGTTACCCCTTAAAATGTTAGTATTTTCCTCTCACAAAGCTACAGCTGGGCTTCAGAAAACCTGGAATACAGTGTACGTGTTACACAGACCATTTTAATGGCAATTTTAAGGTTTTTTTTTTTGGTCAGGTTTGACAACTGTGTCACTATGAACTACCACTGTATGGAAAATATTTCTTTTTTTGTGTTCCACTGACAAAAAAGCTACAGGTTTAGAATGGCACAAGGTTGAGTAACTTTAAGCCATTGCATATAAAAAGCTGTGTCTCTTTCTCCCTCATGTTTACACAGCTTGAACAGCACTTAATGTCATTTATTTATCACTCTTTACTGTTAAACAAGGCTTTCTCGCTCTCATTTCTGTCTGTGTTCATCTCACATCACTCTATTCACTTGACATCATTTTGATTTTGAGAGTTTTAAATGGTTCTTTAATGTGGGGACACACTGACTCTCACACATACACACACTGATTCTGATGACTCATCGCTATCTTAAAAGCATATCATGTTGTTAGTCACATGTTTATTTCAAATGTGTCCTTGTGAATGTGTGTGTGCTCTTCTTTCACTCCATTTAAAACACTTAAGATCACATTAGTGACAAATGTCTTTGGAATCTGTAGGTTTCTCTGAGCAAGGATGGATTTCACCCTCAGGTACCACAGATGTAGCACTTCATCTCTTTTATTCCAGCTCCTGGTTCTTAATGCAACAGTAAATGACCTATTGCATCCAGAAGGGTTTATATACTAAGTGTATAAAGTATGTTAATAGTTCTGGCCTGAGGAGTGCATCTGCTATTGAAAGATAGACAATGACAGCAAGAGAGCGAGAGTAACCTGCCATAATTGTCCTGAACTGTCATATTCACATAAGAACCGATCTTGTGCTGGAGGTTTGGAGTGTCTCAGCTGTCAGGTGGCACCATTAATGCATTGTGGTGCTGATAGGTGGCTCAGTCACTGCTTTTTTCTGACAGACATGCCTAAACAAACAAATAAATAAAAAAACACAATGTGCATTCTTAAAATAAATCTAATCAGATTTTTTTAAAGATAATATGCATTGTGCTTAATATGCTGTAACAATATTAAGGTGCTGGTTTGCGTTTATTCTGAATGGTTGCTAAGACTGTTATGGTGTTCTGAGTAGTTGCTAGGTTCCATTTTCAGAGAGGAAATTAGCTCGTATATGATGCAGCAAGTGACACAATGGTTGCTCTATGTCATTAACATGCAAGGAAAAACTAAACAAAAATTATAATATTTTTTTTTTTAATTAGGATTAAAGCATTTAAAAAAAAATTAAAGCAAAATCATGTTTGGAAAAAATATTTATTACTGGTTATGTTATCAATTTAAACCAATAAGGTCATTTTGTACCGCACCCAATTTAGTTGAACTTCGAAAAAAAAAACTAAAAAAACATAAACTTTTTTTTTTTTAAATCAAGACCTATTAACAATGGCAAAAGCACACAACTTAATTACTAAAATTTATCAAGAATTAAAAACAAAATGGAAAATATAAACATAAAAACAAACTCAAAATATTGATACACATTTGAGATGCATCCTTCAGGTGAGTATAGTGATGTTACGGTGATGACTTTACTTATTAAATGAAATTGGAAAAGGAATGGAGGAGGTGAGACAAAGCAGGAGTTAACAGCTTAGCCTGAATTAGACTCTTACTATTTGCATCTGTCTAACACAACACAGAACACAATCCTTCAGCTTGCTCATTCTTGTACTCTTGCACATCTCGTCTGATTGCCCATCTGTCTGTCTGGATTTCTGTACCACACTATAACATTCATTTACTTCAGTGGACTTAAACACCACATACCGGATGCTCTCTCTCTCTCTCTCTATGTCTCTCTCTCTCTCTCTCTCTCTCTCTCTCTCTCACACACACACACACACACACACACACACACACACACACACACACACACACACACACACACACACACACACACCATATATTTGTTTGTGTATCATGGTGAGAACTTCCCATTTACGATTTCTGTTCATACTGTGCTAAGGGTATTTTCACCCAGGCTCATTGGAAAAATATGTGCTTCTACCTACATTTCAGCAAAACTCCAATAAAATACCTATAACATTCAATTCACTGCAGTTTCCAGATGAAATGAACACTAGAGGCAGTAACATTTTTTTATTCCTTTTCACGCAAATTATGATTAAAGGGGCAGATTATTGGTTAAAAAATATTGGTTTTCACGTGGTTCCTTGCTCCGTATGTATGGTATTTCCAATGTAGTAAACGTGCTCAGTAGCTCACCTGGTTACTGATGTGGAGCACTTGGGTACAAGTCATGATAAACATAAGTGATGATAAAAGAGACCAAAGACTTGAAGAAGAAAGCTAAAATGGCATGGTTGCTTCAGCCATTGTGTTTTTCTCTCATGTTTGCTTTAACACGGTTAGGTGGTACTTTATTTTCATGTTATTTTAACATCACTCACTGGACATTTAGTTCCTGAGCTATCACAATACTTAAAACAACCAGTCTTATAATACTTCGCCAAATTCACATTAAACAGAACACATTTTTAGTGCCACTCACTGGACATTTTACTAACCCTGAAAGTGTCACAAAATGTGCATAAACAACATAAGCAACATCCAACGAGCCTTTCAGCATCTTTATGTTTTCAATAAGATGCACAAAAACAGTAAAAACAAAAACAAAAAAAAAAACTATGCCTTGTTTTCCGCCATAGTTGGAGTTTTTCCATAGCCCATTGGGAAATTTAATTTGCTTTAATTTAGGATATATTGATCCAAATTCCAAAATATATTTATGTTTTGATGTGTTTAGAACTTCTGTAATTATATTTTTAAGAATCCTATACAGGATTAATGTGATTCTAATAGCCTACTCCAAATAAGATGGTCTCTGGCTGTCAGTGTAAATCCCAGTATAAATAAAGTTATTACCAGGCCCAGATGAAATATGCTGACTTTTTTTATTATGCGTTTTATAGGCTGACTCTGGGAGAAAATCTGTGTGATTCTATGGAATGGATTTATATGTTGTAATATGTGATAAACATAGTTGATTACTGCACTCAGCTGCAAGTATAATCAAACTGTCAAAAACACTTTATAAACAAACACATAAAGGATGGGAGAAGCATAAAACTTTGAGAATAGTGCAGGTTTCAATCCTGTGGAAATCAGCAGAGATTTCTGTGGGTGCAATCATGCCCTGTTAAAGCCACAAAGACTACAAATCGAGTACTTTAAAAATGCTTCTCACATCCTGGTCATTTGTTGTAAATACTACATCCCAATCACAGGGCACCAGACTGCGACTAAACGCTCGCATTTTGAAAGATCTGTTACAAACCTGAACAGGAACACCAAATGACTTGGTACTTAAGCAAACATTAACAACCCCGACATTCCAGACAGGATTTATAAGGAAGACAGCAGAAAACATGCACCAACAAACAAAACACAATTTCAAAACACCATTTTTACCCCAAATTTACTATGGTTTAAAGGATGCTTATCATGGTCTTTCATTTTTTTTAATTTTTTTTTTACAAATACCATGGTTAAAACAATGCCAAACTATGGTAAATTTTAATGAGGGTAAGAACAAAGTAGAATGATGAACTTAAAAGCCTCACAGTTATTTTCCTCCAAATATATATATGTGTGTGTAGATATATATGTGTAATATATGTGCTGTTCTAATGAACTGATGAAATCACTGGCTCTGTTTGCCTTCAGAAACTCCAAGCTGTGACTGAACTTCAATAATTAAGGTACTGATGAAGGGAAAACAATATCTGTTAAGAAGTCCCAAACTCAGTCTGCCCGCTGTGAGAATAATTTATTTTTCAGTACTATATAAATGATGTGCTAATTAACATCTCAAAACCAATGCATATTAATGTGTCTGCTGGATGAAATATGCAAACGCAATACCAATTTCATTATTATTATTGACTTCTGTTCTTAAAATTATCATTTTATCATTTCAAGCCTAAAAATATTTGTTTTGTCACATTTGTTAATTATGCACCTGACATCAGTATTTTTTCTAAAAACTTTTTTCGTCAATTTTTTATTGTCAATACACGCACAAGAGTTATTTACGCATATTCAGTACCAAAAAATAAATAAATAAAAAAATACTTCAAACATATTATCACTATTATACTTAGCTATTGTCCACAATAAATATTAAACAGCACAACTCTTTTCAACATAAGTCAGCTTATTAGAATCATTTCTGAAGATCAAGTGACACTGAAGACTGGAGTAATGATGCTGAAAATTCAGCTGCGCATCACAGAAATAAATTACATTTTAAAACATATTCAAATAGAAAATAGCTATTTTAAATTGTAACAATATTTCACAATATTGCTCTTTTTCTAATCAAATAAATGCAGCTTAGGTGAGAATGAGACTTTCTAACTACAAACTTTTAAACGTTAGTATACAATTATATTTTTATGTAATTTAAGTAATTTAAGTAATGCTTTTGTACATTTGATAACTTTTTTCAATTTATAAATGCTGTATACGTCATAGTGCTATTAGATACCTACAGGACTGTTTAGTTGTACCTATTTCTATTGCTTGCAATTAATTTCTCTGCCCATAATTTTATCACTGATATTTTGATGATATGACAGCCCTAGTTCAGACGATCTGTCACTGTCTCACATACGCACACGCCGAACAAATCCTCAAAATTGCTGGGTTACAGAGGTCAACTCACAACTTTGAACATTTCACTCTTCACTGGAGTGGGAGACGGCAAGACAGATGGGAGAGAGAGAAAAGAGGAGGGAGGCCGAGAAAGAGTGGAGGAGGAATTTGTGGGAATGAGATATCGAGACAGGGATGGAAGGACAGAGATGGCTGAGCATCGTCCTTGCCAAGGACAAACTCTTTTCACCCATTATCATCAGAGGGGAGACGGGACACACTTGCCACCATGGCTAAAAATGACCTCCGCTGGGATGCGCCGCCACCTTGCCGCTCGCTACACCACTGAGATAGAGAGAGAGAGACATGAAAATAATGGAAAGGGATGGAAAGAAACGGATAAAAGAACAAAGCTGGGGATCATGGGAGTGGAAAGATGTTGTTTTGAGATGTTGCCATATTGCACTACTGGAACAGAGCATACGTACTCTTTATCATTTCCGACTGAGTGGGTTCACACACAGATCTGCGCTTTCACATCCACTGAGGCTCTAAATGGGGCACAGAAGGAGTGAAAAAGCAGACACACGAACACACACTCCTGTCCAATGGCAGACCTGTGATGTGTCCTGTCATTTGAATTTATTAGAGCCCTTGACAGACGCTTACGTCACAGAGAACTCAGATGCTCGTGGTTCTGACATACGTGTGTGTGTGTGTTTATGTGTGTGAGCATCGCCCAAGGCAACAAGCCTTGGTTCGCTAGGTGCCCAGTGAGGAAGCAAATTCATCTGTGCCCGTGGTTATGACCACGCATGGCTGTCACATCCTGAAGACGATATCTGCCAGCAACCATTAACCAGTTAAAGCCCCGTCTTAAAATCCTTGGACACATTGTTGACATTCGGATGCAGATATCATCGTGAGAAACAGGCTGTTCTTTTCTCAAATCTCATTTTGTTTTAAAGTTTTGTTTAAAGAGGAATCTTTCCATTTCATGAAATTTTTGATTGTTGCTTAGGGAAAGGAAAAATGAGCACAGGAAGTTATGCTGTAGTTGTATTTTCTCTCCAAAGTTGCACACTGTTACTGCTGAAGCGTCTAAAACTGCTTATCTGCTAAACTAGGTTGTTTTTTTAAGTGTTATTTAAGGACATGTTTCTACGGAGCCCCGTACATTGGCATGTGTTACTATTTAGTTCCCTCGATTTATAAATTGTGTGCACGATTAACTTATTCGTTCCCTTAATTTGCTAAATCGTGCACACAATTTATAAGTCGAGAGAACAAATTAGTAAATTGTGTGCACGATTTAGCAAATTGAGGGAACGGAATAGTAATCGTGTGCAAGGTTAAGTACATCGAGGGAATGAATTAGTAAATCGTGCACACAATTTATTTATTTTTTCTTGCATGTCATGTGCGGGGCTCCGTATGTTTCAGAATGAGAATTTATGTATAAAAAACATTGCTACACCTATAAAATATTACAATTTAATATACATGGTGTTATATATAGAAATGCATATTTCAGAAAAAAAAAATCTGATCTGAGGACAACTAAGGAAATTTCTAATCAAAATGTCAATTTTCAAACCAATTTGTGCCTTTAAGTGTTGAGTATAATAAATCACTGTATCAGTGTTTCAGAACACTTCCTCTCCAGCCCCCAAAAACTGCAAAAACGGGTCACTGCAAACATTCTGACATCAAATAATTGAACATTTATTGACATTTAAATACATTTCAGTGCAGAATGTTTAATGAATCTGTCACAATGTAATGCAGGCTTTGCAAAGAGGCTGGTGAAGTATGGTGTAGTGGCAAATATATTGGACCTACAACCAAACAAAAAACAGCTCATTTTGAAAGGTCATCAATGGAGAATGATGCTTTATGGGTCTAGATGGTGTAGTTACAGCATCTACCACTAGCAGAGATTAACAACCTGGTAAATTATAAATGGACAGAGAGAAGATGGAATGTGTCGTATAAACCTAAATTATGTCTGGTTTTGAAGCAAAAAAATACCTTTTTACTCAGATTAGAATCAGGCCTCAAAGAAAAAAAAAATTATATGAGAAATGAACAGTGACCAAACCTCAATCACAGGAGTAGACCTAAAGCTCAGCTTGTCTGTTCCTCTCTGTTTCACAGTCTCCTAGATCATCTGTGACTGACTTATATAATGATAGGTGTCATTTCAGCCCAGCTTTAAGGGTCAGATAAGAGTTTCAAATAAGTGCTGTCATATCACTGACCTTAAAAAAGAGGTGAATATGGGGTTCATGGTTAGCTTGGCTGCAGTCAGATGGGATAGGACTGACAAACACATACAAAAGTCTGAATAAAAGACGATACTTGTCCTGAGTGATCACTGTGTTAGGGTGTGATCTCTTGACCAAACAGAGCTTTGGTCCAAAACATACACAGACATACACACACGTCAAAATACAGATACACATGGTCTCTGTCATGTCACACTACACACAGTGCCCTCCACAAACCATCTGTCTGTCTCTCAGGGCGTTGAAGCTCTCAGGAGGCGTTCCAAGAACCTCCTTGGCTCTGTAACAAGCCTCTGCTGCACGGAGACCCGGAACGATGACCATATCGAATGCAAGAAGAGAACGGGACGAGATCAAGAAAACAGAGAGGCAACAGACGAGATGTAAGAAGAGAGACAAGACTGGAAGAGATGAGAACAGACGAGATGTGGGAAGAGACTAAAGGAGTCAAACAGAAGCAAAAAGGGAAAAGACGTGATGACGTGAAGTGAGAAAAGATGAGGCAAGAAGACATGAGAAAAGAAAAGGCGAGGAGAAAAAAAGAAGAAAAATAAGGAAAAGCATAGAAAAAACAAAAAAAAAATAAAAAAAAAATAAAAGAGAAGAAAGACAAGAAGTGCAGAGAAAAGACAAGGCAAGGTGAGAAGAGAGACAAGAAGACACGAGTAAAGGTGAGACAAGGTGAAAAGATGAGAACAGAAGAGACAAGAAACAGACCAGATGAAAAGAGATGAGAAAAGTGAAACAAGCTGAGTCAAGAAGGGAAGGAAAGAGAAACAAGAAGACACAAGAAGAAAACATGAGTTAAGGCAATGAGACAAGAAGAGAAGAGAGACATGAAGACACAAAAAGAGGACACGACCAGGGACACAGAGGCCACAGACATAAAAAGACAAAAATAAACAAAACAAGAGACATGAAGACATAAAAAAGAGGACAAGAGACAAGGCGGGGAGGCGAGAAGAGAGACAAGAAGGCACAAGAAGAGGACACAAGTCAAGTCAAGGAGAATGAAGAAAAGAGAGACAAGAAGACACAAGAAAAGGGCATGAGATAAGGCAATGAGAGAAGAAGAATAGGGAGACATGAAGACACAAAAGAGGATACAAGACAACACAAGGAGATGAGAAGAGATAAGAGACATGAAGACATAAAAAGAGGACAAGAGTCAAGGCGGGGAGACGAGAAAAGAGACAAGAAGGCACAAAAAGAGGACACAAGACAAGTCAAGGAGAAAGAAAAGAAGAGAGACATGAAGACACAAAAAGAGGACACAAGACAAGGTGAGGAGATGAGAAGAGATAAGAGACATGAAGACATAAAAAAGAGGACAAAAAAAGAGACAAAGAAGACAAAAAAAAAAAAAACAAAAAAAAACAAGAAAAAAAAAAAAATAAAAGGATAAAACAAAAAAAAAACAAGATAAGAAAAAATAAAAAAAGAAAAGAGAGGAGAAGAGAATGGTAAAGATGAGACATTGTGAGATGAAAAGTGAAGAGAGACAAGAAGACACCTGAGAAGAGACGAGGCGAGTCAAGGAGATGATGAGAAGAGACAAGCAGAGACAGATGAGACAACAGCTAAGAAGAAAAGAGACAAGGAGAGATGTGGAGTTGAGAAGAGATTAGATGAGAAGACACAAGAAGAGGTGAGAATAGGTGAGAGACAAGACAATGAGAACAGATGAAAAGACAAAAGACAAGACAATGTGAGGAGACGAGAAGAGACAAACTGGGAAGAAGAGACAAGATGAGAAGAATAGACAAGAAGAGAAGAGGCAAGAAATGACAATGAAAGGAAAGAAAAAGTTAGACCAGAGGAAACAAGAAGAGAGGTGAGGAGACAAACAAGATGAGAAGAGAGAAGTGACAAGAGAAGAGTCAAGAAGACAGAAGATGAGAGGTGATGGAATGAGAGGATATGAGACAAAGGGAAAAGAGATGGAATAAGAAAAAGGGGAGATAAGAGGAGCCTTTTAATATAGTGAGAACTTCTACAAACAAATAGAGAAACACACACACACACACACACACACACACACACACACACACACACACACACACACACTCACACACTCTCTACCTTCTTAGCTATTGTCCACAACTGCACACTAACAAACAAACAAACAAAAAAAGCACTTGATTAATTACAGACTGAAGCTATCAATTATATCATTCCATTTCCACGATAACCTGACACAGCCTCCTGACTAACCCCAGCCTGCCACTGACCCCTGCCTCTCAAACAAACCCACATCATCAATAAAAACATTCATCATAATCAAACTAAATTTAATCAGGGATGATAATTTCTGGGAGGGTCTTTTCTGATTATTTTCTGATCTACTAATGAAATGGATGTATATTTAATCCCAGGTATGAGTGACCCACAAACGAGGCTTCTTAACTCATTTAACTCAGTCCTTCTCTTGAGAAACACACCGAACACCAGGCTGGCTGTCCAATTACCATTCTGTCCTCTTCCTTTACTTGAAACTGTCTGTTAAATGACAACTAATAATCTAAATTAGAATGAATGACAAATTAATTTCTCACACACAGTTTTTGTGGATGCATGATTCCTCCGTGTCCAGCAGAGATCAATGCACAAGTTAATTGCTGTAAAAAGTATGAAGATGAGAGAAAAACATTAGATTACACAAAATCTAATGTCTTGGGATTTTTCATCTTAAAGAAAACAGAGGATCAGAGGAGGAAGACAAGGGAGAAGAGCTAGAAAATTTCATGAATGGAACTAAGAGCTATTGAGTCCGTTTACATGTATGAACTTACATATAATGAAGTGACAATGTATAAGGTCATGTTAACACCTTAAACTATTCAATTATCAAGGAAAGGTCATGAATGGTTTAAACAAAACCCCTTGACGCTCTTAAATTGTTACCTGTTACCCTGCATGAAATCACTATCACACTAGTGGTCTGCCAGCTAATTCAATGTATTTTTGCAAGTACTCTATCAATTAAAGGTCTGTTTGATTTATTTATTTTTTTATAAATCTCATTTATTTAAAGCAAAAATACACTAAAAACAGTAATATTGTGAAATACTTTTTATTTGAAAATATTTGAAAATATTTATTTCTGTGAGGACAAAGCTGAATTTTCAGCATCATTCCTCCAGTCTTCAGTGTCACATGATCTTCAGAAATCATTCTAATATACTGATTTGCTGCTCAAGAAACATTTCTGATTATTACAGTATCAATGTTAAAAACTGTTGTTGCTTAATATTATTTGTGGAAACTGTGATACATTTTTTTCAGGATTCTTTGACGAATAGGAAGTACAAAATACTTATTTTCAAAAAATAAATCTTTTGTAACATTATAAATGTCTTTAATTTGATACCTCCTTGCTGAATTTAAGACGTATGAATTTCTTAAAAAAAAAAAAAAAACTTTGAATGGTAATGTATATGCTTATTATTTGATGTCAGGACCACAGAAAAATACCATGATTTCTGCAATAAAGATGATTCTGTATTTACTCTAGTGTTTGACATGTTGTAAAATTCCCATTCATCTGATTGAAAGATAATGTATATTTCTAATTTTATATGGTTAAAGAACCTATGCTTTGTGTAAACAAGTTAAAATGGTTAATGTGAAATTTATTTTTTAAATGACATTTGTCAGGCTAGAGGAAATATCTTTTTTTATGCATGTATAGCTTCAACCAACGTCATCCTCATGAAAGCCATTAGGCCATGCCTCTGCATTTTCACCAACAAAATGGAGTGATTACAGCATGTCTGGTGGGCTGTGGAGGATATACAGCTGATTACTGATAATGGCAGTGAAAGCAGCTGTGTGGATGTGATAGTGTGCTGTGGCTTTGATAAACAGCAGAGCTGTCATTTTTATACTACTTTACACTGGCTTTATACGTTCCCTATTCATTTCAAGTATGAAACTTTTTTCAAACATCTTAAGTCAAATCATTAATGATAAGTAAGTTCACCCAAAAATTTATTTCCACACCCATATGACTTTTGTTCATCTCCAAAATACAAATGAAGATTATTTTAATGAAACCTGAGAGGTTTCTGTCCCTTTCCCTGTCCCTTGAAATTCCATTTCACATAACTTTGACGCTTCATGAAGACGTCGAAAAAGAAATCCATATGAATTGATTGGTTTAATCAGAGTCTTTCAGAGAAAGGAAACACAATTGCTTTAAATGATAAACAGATTTAATTTAGGCATTTATTCAGATATAAATATCGATCACTGCACATAGAGCACAACTAATATGGCAAATAAAAGCTCAAATGTGTTTGCATGACGAGTGAGAGAACTACTGAGGCAGGCGCAGTTCTACTAAGCACCCCCAAACAAAAGCAAAAGCACCCTCAGATAAAATTATTAATAGGGTATTAATTTTCACCATCAATAAACACACAGACAGCTGCACGCACATACACAAATTTGCAAAATTAATGCATGAACATGATCTTTCAAATTATGATATTATTTTCATCATGCTTTCATGCATGCAGGGTGAACCAACTCCAGGGTAAGGCTAAACGCAGCCAAATCTATTAAATACAAACATCATAAACTTGTCTTTTTAGGCAAGAACCAGACATGGGTGTCATGTAAAATATGTTTAATGGGACTGAATTTGTATTTAATGTGGTTACCATTTAATTAAAACATTAGAAATTGATAATGTTTCCTTCCTACGGTTATTCAAACGGCAAAAAAATATTTACAGAAATGACATTATCACTAACTTTGATCTATTGCTCTCTCAAAAAACAAAACTATTGTTATAATCACTGAAGCTGTCTACACTGCGAAATGAATCCCTTACTTACATGGTATCTGCCCTTTGTTGTTTATGATGAGAGAATTTGCGAATTCAGTCAGAGAACGCGCACGCATTCAACAAAGCTGATGAGTTTCAGTTTTCACACTCATCTGAACGCCTCTGATTGGCTACTGCATTCCTAAGCTCAACAGAATCGTGTGGGATTGGTTATAATGCGCAACACTGTAAAAGTGCCTAAAATGAACACTTTTTTTTCATTTACACTTTGTTAGCAACAGACATAATAGATTTCATTTGTTTGTGCAGGGGCATTTTTGTCCAATTTAGAGCCTATTGTGTCTATATTATCTTCTTGTTTATTCATACGCAGTATAAAATCATTACATCTGCATTGCATTTTGCTGATATTTGGGAGAAAACCAGCACTCTTCGTGTGATATTGCTAAACTATATGGTATATAAAAGAAGAAAAAATCACACAGGGGAGGAGAACTTTACCCCCATATCTTGCTATCATGCAGCAAAACATGCAGTCTAAAATGCACATACAGTAGTCTAACCTATCACAGTGTGAGTGGCATTTATTTATTTTTTTTGGTTTTTGCAAAGTGATGGACATACTCTATTACTTTAGATTGCACATCGTTTAAATTAAGCCCTATTTGGTGATACCATTTTCATACAGTTGAAAATTAGGATTAATATTATTTGTGAGCACCCTCATAATTTTCAGAAGCACCCTCAGTGATTTGGTTCTGAAACCGGGCCTGTACTGAGGTTTGTTCTCGTTTCTCACACGAGCACATTTGAGACTCTTGGGTATAGAATGACATGAGGGTGAATAACTAAAGAAAGAATTTTCATTTTTGGGTTAACTATCTTTTTAATAATAGACAACATTCAGAGACGTTTGAGTAAATACTATGAAGAAGAATTGTTGTTGTAAGTGATACAGTACATACATACTGCACCAGCATCATATAGCAGAATCAGTAAAGTACTATAAAATACTGCTTCTGCTTATATATATTTATATACATTAGAATGAATCGGTTGAATCTCAATGACTCACTCATTAACAGTGACTTGCTGCCAACTACTGGCGGTTTTAATTTCACATTTCAAGTATATTTTCATGTTTCAAAGTGCTCATATTAAGGATTTTTGAAAATGACCTTTCATGCAGTGTGTAACACAGCTCTAAGTGAATAAAAAAACATCAGGCAAAGTTTTAAATCTGAAAGTGCACCGTGTGTAAAGTTATTGTCTCTCAAAAGAAAGAGTCGACTCAGAATCACTGAAGTGAGTCGGTTTTAAAACGAATCCCAAGCCGCTTTCATGTTGACGTCAACATGAAACATTAGCATATTGCCTGCACACTTGTTGGTCTTTTCCCATTGGTCTCAATGAAAATGCAAATTCAATCTGTGCCACTAGGTGCTGCTTTTGGAGCTTAAAATAGCTGTTTCCCCGGTAACGCTGTACACAAAGCAACACTGCGCTCACAAATGCAGGCATGATGAAATGAAAATGAGACCAATTAGACCAATCACTGCAGATTAGCGTCACACAAATAAGGGGTTCGGAAAAAATGAATCATTGAGTGAACCGTTAGGGAGTCGTTGAGCAAATAAGGTAAAAAATAAATGCATAATATAAGACAATGAAAGTGTTTTTTGTCAACCTGTTGTTGGGGACTCCCAAAACCAAAATATGAACCTTTCATTACCCATAATAAGGGCACTTTAAATAAATTTAAAATATCAATATTCAACGTTTTATGTTTAAAACAAAACATTATTTATGCATTTGTAACTGCAGGTTAAATACATCCATGTCCCCTCTGAGCTACATTAAATATCTGTGTAAATACATCTAAATACATGCTGCTTCACATGCAGATTCCATATTTGTTTGAAATGCTTTCTTATGTCGGAATGAAAGAGTCATACCCAAAGACAGAAAATGGAAGAAAGAGTTAAAACTGAACACAATCTTGCTGCTCAAATTGTGTATAGAACCATGTTTAATATTTTTTTACTCCTTTTCTATTTTGCATTTACTTGTACTTTTACTTGTAATACTTAAGAAAGATTAATATTAAAAAAAACTTCATACTTAAATAGAGTAGGCATCACATACTTTAAAACTTTTACTCAAGTAATATTCTATACAGTGAATTTAACTTCTATCAAAGTCATTTTCTAGTAAGATATCTATACTTTTACTTAAGTCTGGCGGTCAGGTACTTTATACACCACTAACAGTACTTCAACATAAACCAAAAAAACAAACAACAAAAACCAAAATAAAAAATAATAAAAAAAAAAATAAGAACAACACAATAACTTGCAACCATGCATTAATTTAAGTTGTGGTAATGCATCTCCTGAATATTCTTAAGAGTGTGTCTTTCTCATGTTCTCTCTCTCTACTTGAGTGTAGCGTTTGCACTCAGTGCTGGCATTAGTATCTCAGCGCCAGCTGGTGTGTGTGGGTTTGATTCCCTGTGTGGAGCTTTTGTGTTAAAGGAACATCATGTGTGACATCAGCACAGTAAAAGCACAGCCCTGATGAAACCTGTTCTGACTGCACCTGAGCCTGCGGGCGGAGGAGTCACAATCTGACCACCGCAGCACACTGATACAGGAAATTTTTGCGATTTTCTGCCATCTCAAATTTCAGGTTGTGGTTTCCTGGCTACAGAACTAGCGGTCATCAACCCCACCTTGAGCAATTAAAATTGTACTGGTGTAAAGGTGCACTAAGTAGTTTTTTGTCTGTTTCACTGTAATAAAATCCAACATAATGTTCTTCTAACAAATTTAAAAACGTTTCATGAACAAAACTGCCTTAGTAGGAGGAGTCACTTTATTTATTTATTTATTTATTTTTTGGGTGTACTTAACAATAATACTCTTAAACATGTTGCTAATAAAAAGTTGTTTTATTCACTTTACTTAGATGCTCAAGTATTTGTTCTTTCCAAATGTTGTCCAAAATTAAGTCATCTGAACAAAGAATTTTATGTTTAAAAAAGTAAGTTATTTAATTGTTTTTTAGAAGTACATTTCAAGTTCTATTTTTTTTTACAGTAAAACAAACAAAAACAACTTAGTGCACCTTAAAGTAAAAACCAATACAATGTTTTTACTTGTGCAAAGTATAAATACAAAATAATTCTGAGAATTTCTGAAAAATGTCACAAATGTGAGATAAAAAAATTGCAGTTACCTTTTTTATTTTGTGGCAAAACAAACAAACAAACAAACAAACAAACAAACAAACAAACAAACTGGATATGTTAACCCAGAATTCCAAGAGAAAAAAAAGTCAAAATTGTGAGGAAAAAAGTCTGAACTGTAACAAGTTGCAAATACCTTTTAAAATATATTTTTTAAATTCAGTAGCAGAAATGGGCTTCCATAGTTAGCCGTCAGAATCCATATGTTGATCTCACCATGTTTGAGATTTGTGCGTTGAGGTAAATGTTTAAACTATGGTGTTTAATATATTTATTTATCAAGGTAATATGTTTGCCTCAAGTTTTATGAATATTGTCCATGTCATATAGTGGGCTTTGAAAATAAATCGTAATGACGAAAGAATGCAGTTTGTAGCTGCTTGCATTGATAAATGCTAAACAATATTTATTTTTCCACAACAAAAAAACTTACATACAAAATTGATATGATGTTGACATGATATGATGTTCATATCATGCCCATATGATGTTAACTGTAATAGGTTGGATTTTTTTTACAGTAAAAAAACTGACAGCTATCATTGAGGCGGCATGATGTTTCTGTTTAGTAGCTTTGCCAAAATAAATACAGGTTGAAATACTGCATGCATTCTAGCCAAACAGAACTGAGTCTAAATTGAGCTGCATTTCCCAAACTAAATGTATAATTTTAACTGGTTGAATTCTAGTAAAATGCTCCAGACCTTACAAAAATGAACATTCCTGGTGTTGAATTTCCATAAAATTAGCACTGCGCAGATAATCAGACAGGTAGCGTTTCATCCCCAAGGAGTAGAAATGCTAGCGTGATCATGGCATAATGTTATGCACAGTGAGATGGGTGCAGATCCGTCATTTACATGAGAGAAGAAACTTGTCATTAAAGTAAAGTGAGGTATAAAATCTGTCATTAGACTCTAATTATCCCATCCTACAGTTAGTGCAGCTAAATGTATTCTCCCAGTTCAGAGAATTACTGCATATATTATTCAGCCACAGCCACCATCATACCACATTATCACCCCAATCAAGAGCACATTTATCAGCGGGAGGCTGAACACAATATAAATGCCACCGGACTTCCACACTGTAACACACACAATGTTAATCACATGTATGGACATACGCGTGTAGATGAGAGCGTGTGGTACGTGAGAGAGACTCACTGTAGGGCAGCCGCCGTCGTGCTGGTCCTCCAGGAATCCAATTCTGCAGAGCGCCTTATCGTTCTTCAGCCAGTACTCCGACGAATCCAGAACACTGTTACTGCACAAAACCTGACACAAACACACACTTCTTTCAGACTGACGCATAACATTTAAAAAAAAAAACATTACATTTTGAACTCGTGGACAATGGTTACATCTGTATCGGGTGAACCTCTCAAATATCTTTTTAAGGTGCTGTAGGTGACTTTTCTTAATACTGCACATAAATTATGAGAAGTTGCCATGTGTGATCAGATTTCATCAAGAAAGGTCTACAGAACCTTTTAGATTTCTGACATGCCTTGTGCATCTATATGTATATGCTTTTTGGATTGAATTGAAATGAAAAGTCGTATTTAGCTGGAAAGTTTATAACTATGGAGTAGTGCCATTTAAATGTCAAATAGTCTTAAATGTCTGGAATCAATAAATTTTTTTAATTTAATTTTTCATTATTCATTAATTAATAATAAATTATTTTTAATGTAAAATCATTTAAATTATAAATTAAACTTTTCAAATTGACAAATGTGCAGAGATATTTAAAACTTTTAATTCATGTTTAAAAAGTCAGTTAAATGTAATAAAAAATAACACTCTTATAACTTAATTTTAACTTTTACATCTTAAAATCCATTTGTCAGTTGTGTTTAGGGATTGGCGATACCAAGCTTTTTAAATTTGATACAATATTGAAAGTTTTTTTTTTTTTTTTTTTTTTTTTACATTTTAACAATCCAAATACCAATATTATTTTTTAAATGGGTTTGTGATTTTACAAAATAATGTTAATTCTATAAAGCAGATCACATCCACATGACATACTGGCCATTAATAACAAATTTATTACAAATGAAAATACAAGCAAAATTAAAAATGTCTTAAAAACAGATTTTTTAAAAAAATAATTAAAAACAGGTGCATAATAATAATAATAATAAAACAATTTATCATAATTATGAATCAAATAAAATACAGACAATAGAAAATATGAACATTTGAACTTTCTTAAATTTTTCTCAGTCTCCTCCACTTCATTATTATTCAACTCTTCAGGCTTCCTGACAGAATTCTCTTCCATTTATCTGCAAATTTTAGTGTTTCAGTTACATTATCTGCACATCTCAATTTCATTTTTAAACATTAACTTATTTGGATTTTTCCATTTTAAATGATTGAATTATTCATTTCCTAATTTTATTTTAAACAGCACTCCCAGTCCTCCATTTAAATCCGTAGGCACAATGTTAATGTGTTAGTTTGAGTAAGCAGCTCTTCGCCGATGAGACTCTGGGACTCTTCAGGACACATTAGCATTTACACTCCAAATGTGAAGTGGCCACGTGTATCACCTCTGAATGTGCTTTGACTTTCTTAAAATCATTTATACCTGTATTTAGCACTTATTACTGATCAGTTCGCCCAAGATAAATGATAATACTAGGATTACTATGAGGCCATTCTGTCCAAATGACCCAAAAACTAAACTACATCTAATTACTAGTATAGAATACAGTGCATATAAGCTGAATTGCTGCAGCATATGATCACAAATGTAATTTCTTAATTGTCTCTCACTCTCAGCATACTAACTTATCAGGGCAAGCAAGCCATGACTGTGGTGATTAGCAAGTTGTTATCATCATTTACATATGAATATTTAATATATACTTCTGGCAATCATGCTGTCACTAGAGTGTAACATACCAACTTCACAGCCAAGTAACCATGTCAGTAATGGACTATTATATATTATTAATGAAAAGTTGAGTGTGTGGCCTATCAGTGAACCCTGGTGAACATGTAATATTTCATTACGTGAACGTATATGTGTAGACCATGTGCTCAACTTATGCTTATTTCATTCAAGCACAGACAGATACAAACCGAAAATGTTTGCTAAAAATATAAACCCTCTAATTGAATTAGCACTACTACTGGTACGTGAGACACCCCTAAAACAAACACAAACCCTCTTCTGTTAGCACGTAACCTTCAGTTTGTTTCATTATCACTGTGGCTGTAAGCATTGATTATCTCAGTGTGTATTTAAAAGTGTGTGTGTGCACGTCTACTTCGTTTAATTAGAGTTTGTGGGTGTTTGTGTGTGTGCTTTTCTGTGTGCGTGCACATGTGTGTATTTTCTCTGCCCTTGCTGTGTGTGCCATCTGTACCGACTGTTTTCCTGGCAGAGTCCACCATATGACAGGGTTGCTGGGACAGTTGCGTCACGGTTCACTGTGGTTAAACTACTGACAGAGCTAATATGCCATTACAGGAATGGGTAACCTTCGGCAGATGGGTAATCATTAGCACACAAGGGATAACCGCGAGAGAGATGAATATGTATTTATTTTATTTGGTAGTTTCATTTAGAAATGAAGTTAATCACATTACCGAATGAAATGACCTCTCTCAGTAATCCTTCCTCGGAATTACACAGCCTGTTTTATTTAGAATGAGAAGCTAAATGTTTTTTTCAGTATTGGGTTTACCAATAAGTTTTTACATTTATTTAAGAAGAACACTTTAAAGTAGCAACATCAGATCAGGCATAGCCCAAAACAAAGCGAAAGAAAATTTTTTTATTTATTATTTGCATTATTTAAAAGTAGCAATTATTTAACAACAACAACAACAACTATTATTATTATTATTAGTACTAGTAGTAGTAGCACATAAAAATAATATAATAATAATATAACAAATCATGCAATTATTTATTATTAAAATAAAATCATTAATACAGTACATTATATAATATAACATTACATTATATTAACATTATATAATATAACAATAATTATAATTAATATTATTAAATGCATATTATAATGCATAGATTTTAAATCTATCTAGCTACCTTTCTATTTTTAATTTATACATTTACTTTAATAATAATAATAATTATTATTATTATTAAAGGTCATGTTGTTACTGTTACTACTAATATAAAATATATGTAATAACAACAACAATAATAAAAACATATATAATGTTATCTTTTATATTGTTTTAATTATAACAAATGTAAACATATAATAATATTATTTAATGATTGTTATTGTTAAATATTAATGCATATTACTGGTTTAGTTTTTTTTTAATGTATGTATTAATTTGTCTATTTACTTATTTGTGTCCAAAAGCAGAAAAAAAAAAAATCAGTATCAGTAAAAATATAACACTGCATCTAGATGTTATGGCACAGTGATTAAAAAAACACACATTCACACACACAAAAAAAGCAGGAAAACATTTAGAAAAAAGTCACCTCGTACCAGTCCGTTTGTGGACCCCTGGGCTATTCCCATCATTAATGACCCATCCACCTCAATCTCACAACAGCTCCTATGAGAGCTACAAAACTGATTAGTACAGTGTCACGCTATTGTAACTTCCTCTTCCCCTGATCCAGCATCTGCTCCCACAGGGGTCGCTTTCCTTTAACACCAATCCACTAATAAAGCGCTTGGCTGAATGAGACAAAAGTTAAAAGAGCTAGAAGACAAGGGAGATGTTGGACTAATCATGCTGCTTGCTCTATCACACTCCCGGTTTCTCTCAGTCTCTCTCTCTGTCCTTTCTCTCGCTCCCACTGGCAGAGCATCAGCTAATGTAACCTGACTTGTAGTGCAGCTGCCTACAGAGTAAAAAGTGCTGATGTTCACAGTCTCTGTTCCCTGGACAGGTGGGAGCAGTCAGCCAATCAGTACGGCTTCATGTTAATCACACTGTGATTGGAGCATGAGATTCTCGCTAGTGCTCAACCACAAGAGCTCACATGGTGAACATGGTGCCTGGCGCCAGAAACCTACTGCACACGAACTAAATAACTTTCATGTAGCTGGAAGCATTTGCGCTCATGGTTTCAACACACACACCTTCCTGCAGGCGGAGACAGAGGACCCAAGGGTGCTCTCAGATTTGACTTCCTGTGTGTCCGCGGTCTCAGAACCCTCAAACATGGCAGATGATTGGAAATTACTGTGGAAAAAGAGAGAGACAACAACTGAATCCACCATCAATTCAACAGAGTGCATTAGTGTCTCTCCACTTTTTCAGCTGGATTGATTCCAGAAGCATTTTTTCATTATTTCTTCCATCAGGATTAAACAAAAAAGTCTTTGTTAAAGCATTATAAGTCATGAACCAAGCCAACCAGCTATGAGGTAATTCACAAAATCACTGGCTCTTACTTGAAGCAAGAAAGTATTGTAAAAGTAAATTGAAAATTGGAAAAAGACTTAATGAGGGGAGGAACTACAATCCCATTGAGCCAATGACAATCAAACGATGAAGAAATATTAAATATTAAACATTATTCTTTTGAAATTGATGATTATATCTACAGAAACAATATATTTTAAGTTTATTATAAAATACACACAAATTTAAGTATTTTACTTTTTAAGTATTTTTAGCGAATCTTTAAATGGTGGAATTTTCTGTACAGTATCACCGCTTTTAAAGCGAAAGTTCACCCAAAAATGAAAATGATCATCATTTAATCACCTTCAGGTCATTCCAAACCTGTAAGAGTTTCTTTCTTCTGCTGAACACACACACAAAATTAAAAAGAAGATATTTTGATGAATTTTGGTAGCCAAACAGTTGACAGTAGCCACTGACTTCCATGGCATTTTTTTCATACTATGAAAGTCAATGGCTACCGTCAACTATTTGGTTACCAAAATGATTTAATATATATTTCTTTTGTGTTCAACAGAAGAGAAACACACACAGGTTTGAAACAACATGAGGGTAATTAAATGATGACAGAACTTTCATTTTCTGGTCAACTTTAAACAATTATTTTCAAAAGAAGTTGAAATAATATGAATGGATGGCTTCAACAAAAGCATATACCATTGTTAACCAACCTCAAAACACAAAGTAGGTCTGTCTTTAATTAAAAGTTTTACAAAGTAAGTTATTGTTAAAGGGTTACTCCACCCCAAAAAGAAAATTTTGTCATTAATCACTTACCCCCATGTCGTTGGAACACAATTTTTTGGATGAAATCCGAGAGATATGTCTCTCCATATCACCGTATGCTGTGTATGCTCTTCTGTATCAGCCGCGCCACGCGGATGTGCTGTTTCTATGTGTATTTAGCTTTGATTTGAAAGAAAACAGTGCATCCTTGTGGCGCGGATGATACAGAAGATCATACTCAGCATACGGTGATATGGAGAGACACAGAGGAGACTGTTGACAAAGGAATTATTGAATAAAGTTATTGTTTTTGTTTTCTGTTTTTCTTCGCTTACAAAAAGTGTTCCCGTTGCTTCATATAACCCAGATTGCACGTCTGATGACAGATGGAGTATTCTGACAATGACTTTCATGCCTTTCCTGGAACTTGACACTGTTATTTAATTCTAAGTCAAAGGCACACGCTTTCCCCATCCAAAACAAAAAAAACTTAAATCATAATAAGAACAAAAACTTTACGGATTTGGAACAACATGGAGGTAAGGGGTAAGTGATTAATGACAAAATTTTCATTTTGGGGTGGAGTATCCCTTTAAAAATTCCCTACAGACAAAAATAATGTTTTCACTTCCGGAACCCGACTGTTGCACTCTATAACAAAAATTCTTATTTGCTTCTTACTGAGAAAAAATTAGGAATGAAGAAGTGCTAGAATGGGTTAGCAATTATTAGAAGTTGGAAGTCTGGATGCCTGAATAAAATGAATCAAATGACATTTGTAGATAAAGACACAGTGAAAGTAAGGAAAAGAAAATAACATGGACTGTTTAATTAAATCGGTCAGGATTATTTGACTACTGGGGATACATTAAGCAAGGATGAAACACCACGGCCAATACTCTGAGGTGACAGAAATACAACATTATGCAGATCATACAGTGTGCAGTGATGTTCTTCTGCTCCAGAGCATTTCTTTCTGAGCTCCATATTCTCCCTGAACACAGACAAATTAACCTCTTTTGTTTATATTATAAATGAACCAGGATTTTATTCATACATTTTCTCTGCAGAGTGTGTGTGTGCTCTCCATTTTCATGGCAGCAGCAGTTGGTCCCTGGTCAGCGTTAATTGTGGGATCACAACTGAATTGCATGTGAAAGCAATTTAGAGGGATAGTTTACTCAGAAATATAGATTCTGTCATCATTTACTCTCATACTGTTCCAAACTCATGCCATTTTATTTTCTATCAGTTGTGAAACGCTAAATGAGATTTTGGCCTGCTCCTTTCCTTTTAAATGGACGGAGATTAACACTGTCAACCTCACAAAGAGCAAAAATCACTAGAAAAGGATCATTAAATGAGCTGCTAATTAAATTAAATCATCATAAAATGTGATCAATCAAATCAACATTTGCGACATTTGGAAGCAACATAATTTAAGACTACAGGAATACAGTTTTACTACATAAAAGCATCTAAAAGTTCTGATACTTCTGTCATACACTTTCTTGAAAACTTTCCTCCTAAGATTTATTTTTGTGTGTTTCGCAGAGGGGTCAAAATGACATGACAGTAAATGATGAACTGATGTCAGTGTGAACTAAATGTGAGTCAAAATGTGAGCTATTCTTTATTATCTTCAATCAGAGATTTCAAAAGTCCATCTAGTGCCTTCTGTAATGGACTGTAAAACACATTAGCGATGGTCAACTAACTACAAAATCAATTAGTTGGTGGTTTATCTGAATGATACCTGATTTTCAGGGAGTGTATAGACTTGTTCTTGCATTCAAAAATAATTTAGAGAGCAACAGAATGGAAGAGACATGTTTTTCCATGTCTGGACTACTTTTAAGGGATTTAAAACACAACACTCATGGCAGAATGCTGAAAAACAGCTTGAGACGTGACGCATGTGATATGACATCCGTCTGAATGTGCACGGTTGTAACATTTCAGAGAGGGTTACATACCGTGCAAACTGTCTAACAGCTGAAACACAGCATGCTGTGAGCAAGCTAAAAATGTCCAAATAAGAGAAAAAAAAAATCAGAAACAGTTACTAGTCGACTATTGTGACGTACATGTTTTTGTTCCTCTTTTTATTTCTCTCACTTATCGGATTGTGTACTGGCACTGCTGGGCTTTCCTCGAGGTCATAAAGGTTAGATAGCAAATGACATAAGCTTTCCATCCAGGAAGGCAAACACTTGAGCATCTGAAGGCTTAACTGCTTCATTCTAAAGTGTTGTCTTGGGATGTCAGCCTATGTTCATCCAAAATGTCTATGAATACCTTTCGGCCTCAATCAAGGATTACCCGAGAGCCTTGAGGGATCTTTTAGCACTAAACACTCAAAAGAGCTGCAACTTCAAGCAACTGTGCTGCCGTAATGTGTAGTTTGGCTGATGAAAATAAGAGAAACATACTTCAGATCCCTTCCATCGAAACTTTGGCAGATCAAAAGCCAGGGCTGCCATGTTAATGACAAAACACTGCTCTTTCGTAGTTATTCTTAGTTAATTATGGTCAATAATTGTTCGGTTTTGGCTATGTGACTCAAACATTGTGTTTGACTTCCATGAAAAGCAATTTGTCTGTTATCGATTTTTCTTTTATGCCAAAAGTCATTAGGATATCAAGTAAAGATCATGTTCCATGAAGATATTTTGTAAATTTCCTACCGTAAATATATCAAAACTTAATTTTTGATTAGTAATATGCATTGCTAAGAATTGATTTGGACAACTTTAAAGGCGAATTGCTCAGTATTTTGATTTTTTTGCACCCTCAGATATTCAAATAGTTGCATCTCGGCTTAATATTGTCCTATCCTACCAAACCATACATCAATGGAAAACTTATTTATTCAGCTTTCAGATGATGTATACATCTCAATTTCGAAAAATTGACACTTAGGACTGGTTTTGTGGTCCAGGGTCACATATACTTTAAAAATAAATAAAATAAAATAAATAAATAAAGTGATGTGACATACAGCCAAGTATGGTGGACCCATACTCAGAATTCGTGCTCTGCATTTAATTGTAATTTTTTTTTTACATCATTCAAAACAGGTACACAGTGACTGACACAGTCTTTGTCATGGAATACAAACTGTGAACATGTTTGTTATCAGTTTGAACGTTCTTGTTTCCTTTACGTTATTTTCAAGGTCTCAAGTAAGTTTTTCATCTTCTTTAAAGTCATGCAAATAAATTTACCGAAATGCAAATAATAATATTTTAATATTGTACAAAACAAACATGCAACAGAGACAATCAGTGAGGTGTCACAGAAAAAGAAAACACAAAATAAAATCTATGATTAACATGGAAAAGTAACATATCAACATCTAGTTAGGACACGGTGGAAAGCTTAGGCATCATCTATACTTTTTGCCACTGCTGATTTTCTCACCATCACTATGAAATAGCTTGCAGCAGGAATATACCGTATCTAAAACAAATGAAGCATGTCATGAGATGATATTGATAAATTCCTGGAATATTCAGAGAGGCGCAAGTGAATTTCCCTTGTGAAGTACAGTTCCTTTAGTCTAATGGTGAGTCTGCATTTTCTCCTTTAGAGGCTGTTCATACAGAGTTGCATTTTTGCATTCTATTGCACTGCTTTTACATTTTTTTTTTTTTTTTTTTTTTATGTAAACACAGGTCAGATGGACATCTTTAACCGTTGCACTCACGTCTGGCACAATTGAGACCTTGCATTTTTTTTCTCATGTTTTTAAATGCAAAGAAGCATTTTAAAATGCAAAAAAACAAACACATTCTGTGTGAACTGCCCCTTAGTGTTTGCCTTGATATTGATGTGTTGTATTACACAACAGGATCTCTGCACACATTTGTTTGGTTGCACATAAATATCTGTAATATGATGTCCTAAATGAGTTACATATAGAAAATGTCCCCTCAAGTGATATCCTTTCCCATTGCTCAACCAGAAGCTAAATTTACTGTAAAACCATTACTATTTGTAGCATTAGCAAGACAGCAGACACTCATTTGTGCAGCTCCTGTCAGATTGAACTCTTTCCCCTTCTAATGCAATGGGTTATGACACAAACCCATAAACACCATTTGACAGCTATCAAATGCACCACACTTGTGATCGCTTTGCAGCTGAATAAAAACAGATGTTAAAAATCCTCAAATTATCCCTTGAGGACATGAGCGCAGCTGCCTGATGTGTTTGCATGTGTCGTGGGCCTGAGCTACACTGAAGCTCCAGTCTTTATGGAAATCGTGTAGAGGGTTACGTGAAGGGTCGTTATTATTTATCAGCAAAAAAGCATGCTAGAAACATTTCATAGCCGGAGGACAGTAATGGTGCGTAAAGTAAAACACGATTAAATATATACTCCCATTTGCGTTTTGCTCATGATGACCTGTCAAAAGCGCATTCGATTTTCTCAGTCTGTCAATCACAGCTTTGGGAAGTGAATGCAAATGCTGTTTTAAGTCTTGTTTACGCCATCAGTGAACTCAGTTTTCTATGAGAGTTGGTGACTTCCAGTGGCATGACAAACAGTGACCTTCGGCAACAGGATGTGGGCACATGACAAGGCTGAGAAAAGTTAAACTTTATGCAAATGCAGAGATATGATATACTTCCGGATCTCATGTGAATTTACGTGGTTTGGTGGTTGAATTTCACATTAAAGTTGCTTAAAAAATAGGCTGTTTTTCCACCATAAATGATCGACACTTGGAAAAACACATTCAAAGCAATAATAAATTAATTAAAACATCAGTTGAAGTAATGTCACTCCTTGGCTAACATCCGCTATAGACACTGAGCCCTTGATTTTGATAAGCATCCGCTGAATGAACAATAAATGTACTTGCCCACATTTCTGCAACCATAAAAAACAAGCATCCAAAGACATGTCAACAAACCTGAACATCCAAAATGATTGACAGGCAGTAAACCTTTCTGATTGGCTATGCAAGGGAGAGCAGCTCATCTTTTCTCTTGTATTCTGTTTGCAGAGCCTAGAGCTGCCACAGAGACAGCACGATTATTTCACGACATATATTTGAGTTATATCTGTCGGTTTGAATAAACAATTTACATGTGGTCCATCAGTTCGGTCATTTTACTAAACAAATGTAAGCGATGGGACGCACTTGTACACGAAAGCAACGTTTTAAAGTCAAGTTGTTAGTGAACGTTTCCGAGATTTGTTTCGTGCAGCTGCCGTGACCGTCCACAGTTCATTCTCTCTGTCACCTGTTCCCTCAAATCGGGGAACGTTGCATCTTTAATTTGATCTGACTAATGAAGTTTAAGATTGTAATGACACTTCGTTTTAAATAATTCATTCCGCTGTCACGGTTAGTTTTAAAATGATCCTGGTCAGAGATTGAGGTGAAAGGAGAACCCCTGCTTTACGCGCTTCCCACACCTCAAAATCACTGACAACCAAGCCCAAATATCTATCAGGGTGAAACCGGTGGATTATTCTGCAAAAGAAAAAGAGATAACAATACAAAAGGAGCGCGTTTCCCTAAAGCCAGCGCGCGAACAGATGCGCAATAAACGAGCGTGCACTGCGCGACGTCACGAGCCACCTGAGATAAATAGGTTATTTTATCTACAAAGACACCTTATCTTGAGTTATTTTCTGCGCACAGTTGTTGAGAGACATGATCACTTATTCTACTACATTGCCTTTGACATTTATTCTGGAGGAGTGAGCAAACAATCAAGAAACAGCATGGCGCTCAATGCACTTGAATCTAAACAAACAGTCTTTGGGAAAACATTCTAATGCTAGCAAATCAAACTAATTCAAATGCACATTCCACGCCACATCATGCAGCTTGTGCACTTTTTCACGTCTTGTACATGCCCCATGGAGCGCGCGCACACGAGCGCCCGCACAGTTATTGTTTAGTGATTTAAGTCTTTTTCGTGTCATTTCAGTACAAGTGAGTTTTTAATTTTAATACCCCCAAACGTTAAATTCTGTTGCTAAGATGCATATTAAAGTATAAAATCGGATCTCAGATTTATTATATTAAGCACAGTGTCTCGTGCTACACGATTTATGATGAAAAGGTTAAAATGGGCACACTTACCTCAATATTTTCAGAAGGCACTGGGCTTCTGCCACTCCTCCACGGAGAGAAAAAAGAGCACTAAATAGCCTTATGTTCCTATATTATCCTGCGTGTCAAGAAGCCAGAGCGCTGTGGCGCGTGCCGGTCCCCCGTCATCACAATCAGTCAGTGCAGCGGAGGAATCTCCAGCGCTCGCGCCGCGCTCTGCTCTTAGTTAATAGACTCGCGCGCGGGACCTGCTCACAGACCGGAGTGAATGCTAGATAAGGCTATGGAGCAGTCAGGCATTATCAAAACAGCGGGGGAACTCTACGTCACTGCGGTTTCATTTGATAAACAGAACGCGGTAACGCGACTGTGCTCGTAAAAGACCGGTAAATAGTAAATGAAGACAGATAGGCATAATAATAAACGACAGCTCATGAAACAGTGTCTTACACGGAATATGGAACATTGTGTGCAGACTGACTTCAGCGTATAGGAAGTTGTCTGGATAGAAAAAAAAAAAAACAAAAAAAACAATGGGTTTTTATGGGCAACATATACATTAACCATTTTTATTTTTTCCAAATTATAAGTCAAAATGTTAAGTTTGCACTTTTACAAGTTGTTTGAACTAAAATGTGTGTTGGCAGTGTGTGTACACAACCACCCTATAATGCTAAAAATCCACCAGGTCTTTATTTATCTATTTATTTATTTATTTATTTATTTATCTCGTTAAATCATTTTCCCTTTCTTAAATCAGCTGATCTCAGATGCCTGTCTTTGTGACGTCACACAGACAGGCTCCTCCCACGATAGTTTGATTGACAGTAGCATTTCAGCACAGACTGGACTGGCGTCTTATCTTAGCTCCACCCTAAGTGACTGTCATCAGTCCGCCATTGTTTCACCGCTGGAGCAGATGTAGACGAGAATGTCTCCTAAATGATTGAGGTGTTCTGTTGTTGGATGTAGTCAGACCCGGTTCTACGGGGGTGCTTGAGGGTGCTAAGCACCCCCAAACAATAGTGAAATCACCCTCAGATAAAATGATTAATAGCGTATTAATTTTCACCATCAATAAACACACAGACAGCTGCACACACATACACAAATTTGCAAAATTAATGCATGAACACGATCTTTCAAATTATATTATTTTCATCATGCTTTCATGCATGCAGGGTGAACCAACTCCAGTGTAAGGCGAAACGCAGCCAAATCTATTAAATACAAACATCATAAACTTGTCTTTTTAGGCAAGAACCAGACATGGGTGTCATGTAAAATATGTATAATGGGACTGAATTTGTATTTAATGTGATTACCATTTAATTACAACATTAGAAATTGATAATGTTTCCTTCCCACGGTTACTCAAACGGCGAATAAATTATGTACAGAAATGACATTATCACTAACTTTGATCTATTGCACTCTCATAAAACAAAACTATCGTTATAATCACTGAAGCTGTCTACACTGCGAAATGAATCCCTTACTTACATTGTATGTACATCTGTGCTTTTTGTTTATGATGAGAGAATTTGCGGAATTCAGTCAGAGAACGCACACACATTCAACAAAGCTGATGAGTTTCAGTTTTCACACTCATCTGAACGCCTCTGATTGGCTACTGCATTCCTAAGCTCAACAGAATCGTGTGGTATTGGTTATAATGCTCAACACTGTAAAAGCGCCTAAAATTAACACTTTCTATTCATTTACACTTTGTTAGCAACAGACGTAATAGATTTAATTTGTTTGTGCAGGGGCATTTTTGTCCAATTTAGTGGTAATTTTGCTTAGAGAGGCAAAGCAGTTCTGCTGTGGCTTTGTTTGGAACTATTTTCGTTGACGAAATAGAACAAAAAAGGAAGTAGCCTATTGTGTCTGTAAGTTACTTATATTATCTTCTTGTTTATTCAAACGCAGTATAAAATCATCATTACATTTGCAGTCGTGCTGATATTTGGGGGAAAACCAGCACCCTACCTGTGATATTGCTAAACTATATGGTATATAAAAAAAAAAAAAAAAATACAGGGGAGGAGAACTTTACCTCTATATCTTGCTCTCACACAGCAAAACGTGCAGTCTAAATGCACATACAGTAGTCTAACCTATCACAGTGTGATGGACATACTCTATTATGTTAGATTGCACATCGTTGAAATTAAGCCCTATTTGGTGATACTATTTTCATACAGTTAAAAATTAGGATTAATATTATTTGTGAGCACCCTCCCAATTTTCAGAAGCACCCTCAGTGATTTGGTTCTGAAACCGGGCCTGGATGTAGTAATGAACATAGCAGTCGTCATTTACTCCGCTGTCGCTGAATACGTAGTGGATTACGTTTGTTTTTGAAGGGAATGTGCCCCGATCAACAAAAATAAGACAAATTTCACAAGAATCATTCTAAATCCAAATCAACCTTCATAATTGAGTTTAAGGTTTTTTAATGAATCTTTGCAAATTGCCTTTCCTAGTAATGCTAATTAGCAAGTTTTGATGAATGCTGCTAAAGTAAACAGTCTCTCTGAGAGCTGCTCAGAAGAGAGGGGCGGGGTCAGCAGAGCTCATTTGCATTTAAAGGAAAATACTACAAAATGGCTTGCTTTGAAAAGAGCTGTTTTTGACAGGGTAAAAAAGGTGTTGTTTTACACTACCATTGAGAAATTTTAACCAAACTATGTTACAGACTTTCAATTAAGACCCTAAAGCAGAGGTGTCAAAATCAATTCGTGGAGGGCTGGAGCCCTGCAGAGTTTTGTTCCAACCCTGCTCTAACACACATACCACGTAGTTTTCAAATAAGCCTAAGGACTTGATTAGTTGGATCAGGCATGTTTAATTAGGGTTGAATCTAAACTCTGCAGGGCTCCGGCCCTCCAGGAATTGAGTTTGACACCCCTGCCCTAAAGAATCATATCAGCTTGAGGAAAATGGGCACTGTACATATGATCAAACATTTGTAGTAAGATTTTTCAATATTTTTGAAAGTCTCATAAAGTCTCTTATGATCACCAAGGCTGCATTTGTTTGATGAAAAATTTAGAGATATCATGAACTATTTTTAACATTTAACCTTTTTCTATTTCAATATATTTTAAAATGTAATTTATTCCAGTGACGGTAAAGCTGAATTTTCAGCATCATTACTCCAGTCTTCAGTGCCACATGATCCATAAGAAATCATTCTAATTTGATTTTTATTGGTGTTCAGTTATTTATTATGGTTTTTATTATTGTCAATGATGTTTTTGATGCTTACCTTTTTTTTGGAAACCATGATACTTTTTTTCAGTACTCTTTGATGAATATTACAGTAAGTTCAAAACAATAAGTTTCCACAAAAAAATAAAAAAAAATAAAAAAATATTAAGCAGCACAACTGTTTTCAACACTGATAATAAGAAATGTTTTTACATATCAGTTGTTTGGACTCTCATTCTGACGGCACACATGAAAAAACCCACGAAGAAACAAACTAATCTATATTGTGGTAAATATTCAGAAGATTTTTTTATTTTTGGGTGAACTATTCTTATACTCTGCAAAAAAAGCTGCCGGAAAATCTGTCTCATTAGGGATGTGCTATTATGACATTATTGGTGACAGTTTTATTCTCTAATATAAATTACGCAGAAGGCATACAAGCAGCAGATGTTTTATCAAAGCCTCTACTGACATTATTCTGAACACATCTGGTTTGATTTACTGCTTATTTAATGACTGATAAGAGTGTTATTGGCCAAACACTGATACAGCACTGACATGCATCAGGGGCCTGTACTATGATGGTAGTTGAACAACTTCAGAGTTACAGGATTAGTTTTGAGTTGAAAAAACCAAACCACTCCAGTCTTGGTTTGTTGGTACCATGATGCTGATCATCAGCTTTCTTTGTCAACTCAGGCTTTGATCCTGAGTTTGAGGAGAATGTGCACATGAATGTGTGACATCAGTGGCGAACAGCCAATCTCATGCCTTGCAACACAGAGCAAGTGTGATTCATTTCTGGCAACAGACCCAGTGAAATTCAAAACTCTTTTGCTAAAGGTTAAGAGATTGAAGAATATGAGGAATTTAAATGCATTTACATGAAAGTACTTGTCCATGAAAGAGGTCAAATAAAAGAAATGATCTTGCTCTATCAGTGCAGTCACAAGTGAAACTTGTCAAGTTAGTTTATATAGTTTAGCGAAAGTGACTCAAACATGTAAGGTCGCATATAGTCATTTTTTAAAGTATTATCTATTGATTTTACAGCTTATGTATATTACATATGATCTGTATATATTAATATTCATTTAAAATAAATGCTTTACAATAACTGTTAAACTAAAATTGCTATAATGATAGTATTTTTTACTATGTAGTGACCTTTAATTTGGAGGAAGAGAAACTGGGGAAGTGACTTTTTTGCATCAGATATGTGTCACATTGCTCACATCTGATTGGTCCTATTTCAGTTTGAGATCTCTTACCCAGAACATACAGTAACCTGCCCTGGAGGAGGTTACTATAGCAATGAATGCTGCTAAAAGCCAAGCCACTTTCATGGTACCTAAAACCCAGGATTTGTGCAAACTAAACTGAAACTTGCCTGGCAAGCCAGCTAAACCGGCGTTGTGGTACAGGCAGCAGGGGGCGTGACTTTGACGTCTCTCTCTCTCTCGCCCGTCTGTTTAACATGCATTATCTAGAACTGTCCCTGCTGGGCTCATGATGGCAACTGACAGCTGTCACTGTGACTTTGATGAGAGCAGAGAGAGCCGGCCTGAGGGTTACAACATGGACACACAATCCTGCTCATCTTGTTTACATTCTTTATCAATTTCTCTGTCTCATTAAGTAGAAATTTCAGTAGGTATGCACCAATGCTCATTATTATACTGGTATGATATAGACCTTTTTTTTGTCAAATCGGATATCAGCCAGACAGGGCCAATAGAAGTCTGATACTCTACATTATGGTTGTTACTATTAAGCTCATATAGTACAACAAAGTATTATAAGAGCACCATAAATGTTTTAGGGCTCTATATTCCAGATTAACTGAAAACATTTGATAGCTTTATTTGAGGAACATCATATTTATATTCACAGAAGCTCTCCCTTCCGCTGCAGCAGTCACGTCACATTTTGTGCTCAAAACTTTCCATTTTGAAGCAACACTCACCTGTGACTCAAAACAGTGATGTTGCTTTAAAGCACATCATCATGCACATAAGCGCTTTTGTGTCGTTATGCATTAGAACTTTTCTGTTTTTCACAAACATGTGATGATAAATGTTTGGCCTGTATATTATTTCTGCTTTTCTGTTTAAGAATCTGTGATTTACATTCCAAAGGAACACTGCTTGTAGTGTGTATAAATAGAAACAATATGTATAAGATTTTAAGAACACTGAAACTCTTGTACACAATTAGTAATTAGTAATTTGAGATTTTAAAATAAGATTTTACCAGACGTAGCACTAAGATGTCTACACTCATACGCCTTCTTTTCTTTCTTTTTTTTGTTTGTTTGTTGTGTTTAAGATTTTCACTGGAATCACTGTTCATTGAAATGTTGTATCTAATGTGTGCATGATGAACAAGAGTATTCATTTATTTCTTCTTCTTCTTCTTTTTTATTTTTGAATAATAATGTATCACTGTTTCCACAAAAATATTAAGAAGCAAAACTGTTTTCAGCATTGATAATAATAAGAAATGTTCCTGAGCAGCAAATCAGCATATTAGAATGATTTCTGAAGAATCATGTGACACTAAAGACTGGAGTAATGATGCTGAAAATTCAGCTTTGATCACAGAAATAAATTACATTTTAAAATAAATTAAAATAGAAAACAGCTACTTAAAATTGTAATAATATTTCGCAATATTACTGTTTCTAATTTTGATCAAAATAAATGCAGCCTTGAGCAGCATAAGAGACTTCTAGTAGTATGCACACACACACACACAAACACAAACACACACACACACACACACACACACACACACACACACACACACACACACACACACACACACACACACACACACACACAGGCTAACTTCTGCAGTTAGCAAGTTAATGAGGTATTTATATTCTAATCTAAATCAAAAACAGTACTGGTATAGGATCATGAAAAAGTATTGGACTGGACATTAAAAAGTGCTATCAAGACTTTCGCCACGATGTTGTGTAGATGATGAAGCGAGGAGCGAAATAACACAGACAGCAAAAGAACACTAAACAGCTTCAGCCTAAAAACCTCAGGAAATCAGTCAAGACAAAGATGAGAAGCACTTGAGCCTTTTCCCAAAACGAAAGACTGTGAAGGAGCCTGCTTTGATGAAATAAGTGAAAACGAGAAACTTAGAAGAGAGCGAGATAGAGGTCTATGGAAATCAACCGAGAGTATCCACTGTACACAGAGACAGAAGAAAAGAAACACAAGTACAGCCGTATAGGGGAAGAGACGGAGGAGGAGGACATGAGGAAGACGGGATGTGACACCGACTGAGATATTTATGGGATATAGGTGGCATGACCCACAGGGCCCAGGGGCTCTTGGGAAAGGGCAGGCCGTGTGACGTATACACAGATGTGTGCTGTTTTATGACAAGCGCACACACAACTGCCCGCATTAGAATTATGCAAATCACATGCAAATTTCATGTGTCACTTAATGATATGCTAATTCCCGGTGTTATCTTAATGCCGTAAAGACAGGAGTCTGTCATCTAATTAGGAGGGATGCATATGAGTCAGGGCAAAGTGTGTTTACAGATGCAGGAGATGCAGTGGTGTGTGTGTGTGTGTGTGTGTGGATTACGATACAGCTGGAGAACGAAATTAAATTGACAGATATTTCCACCTAATCCCACAGACAGCTAAGCAGGGCCTTTTATCACATCATCAAAGACAGCGAGTGCCCTTTGTCAAGAGTACATCCAGCACACGCCGCCGCACGCTCTCCAATAGAGTAATCGCACAAATAGCAGAGTTATTGGAGGAGGCACACAGGGTTTGGCCCACGTGGGTGTAATTAGCGTTAATGGGATAGTTGATCAGTATAATTACTGAGACTCTGGCTGCTGTTATTCTAATCGTGGGGATTTATAAGTGCATCTGTGTCCCCTGCACATCAGCTACCTCTCATAATTCACATGGTTAAAACCTGCATCGCTGATTATGATAATCACACCCCACTGCTTTCTTTTTAACGCAAACACGTTTGTGGGAGTTGCTCTTGTGAGATAGCTCTGTTGAAAATGATTTTTGAAGTTGTAAATAAGATTATTGGAGTATGTTTTACAAGAAAATATTACATTGTAAAAAAAAAAAAAATTGAAATGATTTTTTTTTTTAAAGAACACTGTAAAAATTGTGTTGTGCTATCTACTTGAAAATATTGTGTACTATAGTACTATATAATATACTAAAATATGGTGACAATATTAAACATAATATTTTTGAATAGTTTTTAAGGCTTGGTTTCTTTAATTAAATTTACCTGAATAAATCATGTAAAATCTAAATTATTTAATCTATGATGCAATGAATTAAATATTATTAGTGAAATGTGCTCATTTATTTTAAGTTGATTATCATAGTCTGTGATTGAGTATGGCCTGTTTATATTTGATTTTGAGTTATCTTGTACAATTAAAAGTCTGTATACAGCTAGACAGTTAGGACATTATTCCATATCTAGCCATATGCAAAGCATGCTGGGAACTAACAATCACCACCAAAATGAAACTTGATAATTGAGCTAATTCTCCTAAAATAAATAGGTAGCCTTTCTTCCTTAATTTTATCAGCTTAAGTTCCTCAAAATTACTTAAATTTCCTTAAAAAATTAGGAAAACATAACTCTTTGGTTTTATTAGTTTCTATACAACACTGAACCACAATTTCTTTAATAAAATATACACACTATTTTTAATTATCACCTTAAATTTTCAAATGAAAATTACAAGACCGTATTTTTAAACCATATTTGAGACTTTCTTCTTCAAAATGTCATATTTTATTTAATGTGTTACTTGCAGTTTCTTCATAAGTATTTGTGAAATTTACTAGCAATTTCTAAGTGAAAATAGTTTCAAAGCAAATCTTACACAAATTTTTGTGATATTGCACTGTAGAAAAATTTTTTTGTAAATAAAAATGAAGATTAAATATTTTTTGTTTTGCATGTTTTACAAGAAAATACTACTTAAAAAAATAATAATAATAAATTCTCCAAAGAAACTACTTGTAAAATAAACTACTAATACCACAGGTACACATTAACTGTAAAAAGTTAAAAAAAAAAAAAAAAAAAATTATTAAAGTATATATATATATTTTAAAAATACTACACTTTAAAAATGAATTTGTAAATAAAATAAAGATTACTGCAGTATGTTTTACAAGAAAATCCTATACTGTAAAAGTTAAAATAAAGCTTCTTTTATAATATTTCAGTATTTAAACGTGTTATTTGCCATTTCTTTGAAATTATTTGCAATATTTACTACCAATTTCTGTAAAAATAGTTTCTACATCAAAATTCTGTTTGTTTTAGTCTTTCTACATTAAAATGTCACATTTAACTCAATTTGTTTCTTCCGTTTCTTTTTAATTATTTGATTATTTGTATAATTTAATCACATTTTTTCTACACCAAATTTTTTAGTGTATTTCAGTCTTTATACTTCAAAATTTCACATTTAACTAAATGTCTTACTTGCCATTTCTTTGTAATTAATGTAAATGAATTTACTAGCAAAAAGTGAGTTTTTTTTTTAAACAAATCTCCACCAATTATTTTTTTTTCCAAGAGTGTGCATGTTTGAAGAGGGTATTCATAATGATAACATCACGTGTGCATTTATGAGTTTGCGATGGTGGAAAGTTTGTGCTGACAGATTGTGTTTCCAGACCACTGGTGAGAGAGCGTCACCATTCAGACCAGTATTCTGCTGTGCCAAGATCTTCTCTCTCTGAGCATCACTTACCCGTCATGTCTGTCTGGCATGGTGCGTTTTACATCTTTATTCACTGTCCATTGTCTATGATTATAATCTCCTCCACTTCCAACCTTTTCCTATCACTCATCATCACTTGACATTTCTCTCAACATCCTCCCCTGTCTGTCACTAACTCCTTGTCTCTCAGTACAGATGAAGTCCCATTGTCTTAAAGAATAGATCATCCGAAAATTAAAATTCTGTCATTATGTTGCCACAAACCCGTATGACTTTCCTAAACATTATACAAGACTTTTAGTTATAAACAAGTCTGAAATACACTTATTTAAAAATGCCTGTGCTTTACTTCTATCCACTCATTCATAAAGATGAGGGAGATAAAATATGCACTCTTAACCATCTACAACATACTACAATATAAATATCACGCGGTAAATACTGTCATAATATATCAACAGCAGATCCATATAATACATTTGTGTGAAGATCAGACCCAAACTTTAATACTTATTCACTTAAAATCTCTCCCTCCTCTATAGCTCTCAAATATAATTTACATTCAGATATGGCATAACAATATGCGTTGTGTCAGGTCCTTTAAATCTCCATTCCTTTTCATTCATTCATGAATTCATGATATAGAACCTGCATATTGCTAAGAAACAAACACCTTTATATATACAGTATATATATATATATATATATATATATATATATATATATATATATATATATTATATATATATATATACTGTATATATAAAGGTGTTTGTTTCTTAGGAATATGCAGGTTCTATATCATGAATTCATGAATGAATGAAATATATATACATTATATATATATATATATATATATATATATATATATATATATATATATATTATATATTTTATATATATATATATATATATAGATATATATATATATATATATATATATATATATATATATATTATTTATATCTGTTATTTCCTATATCTCTTAATGTTTGTGTATTTGTTTGTTTTGTGTGTGTGTAGTCATCCAAACGAGAGGGATTACTCAGGTTTGTAATTAGTCCAACGGATGCTTCAGACAACTTAATTATGTTCCTTAATTAACATGCAGACCAAATGGAATACCAGGTGTTTGGTTTCCTCGATTCAATTAACGCTCCTTAATGCCAGTCGACCTGCATGGCAGGGCAATACATGCAACAATTATGGATCAGGATTAGAGCTGAGACATAGCTGAGTGGCATATCAGAGGACATTATCATATACAAAAGAGGCATAATTTGCTGTTTATAATAATGGTGCACAGACGGCCACAATCATTCCTGGAATATAGAAGCGATTCTAATGATCTGTGGAAATAGGACTGAAATGCACATCATTAGAATGGGACTAAAAACAACGCCACGAGGCTGACACAACAGCGGGAACATGTCTTATGTTTTCAAATGAAATCGTACACATCAAATGTTATGTTACAGAATACATTTCTCATAAACAACTTATGCTCATTTCTGTTCTAAAAAATCTGGCCTGTGTTCCTTGTCGCTGTCAACTTTTGGCCTGCTAAGTTGGGGTTTAAAAGACAAAAGGATAGTTCACCCAAAAATGAAAACTTGCTGTTAATTTACTCGCCCTCAGGCCATCCATTCCTCAGCAGAAACTTAAAGAAGGTTTTTAGCTGGAACCTTAGTAATTCATAAAATGGAAGTCTGCATAAAATAAAACTAAAAAGCCTATCAAGGAACACAAAATTAATTCCTTTGGTTCCTGACGAGGTATTGAGGCCTTATGAAGCGAAACAATGGGTCTGTGCAAGAAAGTGAACATTTTTTATAACATTATTACCTGTAATCCAGAGCCTCTGGCAAACAGGGAAATCTGATTCTTTTCAAACTGGTTCGTTTCAATAAAACTGGTTTAAATAACTGATTCACCAGTTCATTTACTTAAAAACATAACACATACACAATTATATTATTAAAATACCCAATGATGGTTGGAAATGTGGATATTTTACATGTTTAAAACAGTAATAAACTAATCTTCATCAGCTCAGTTTTTTACATAAACTGAAACCATAAAAACTTTAATTTTGCCCATTTCATTAAGGTGCTCAGTTCATACACGCGCATATCAGCAGCTCATCGATCTTCAGTCCAAGTCAGAACCGTTTGCTCAGTTCTTTGACTTTTGGAGGAACTGGAGGAACCAGCATCAGAGGATCATATACGCCGGTATTTTGGCTCGTTTCCAGTCTGAGTTACTGTCAGCTTCTGAAAGCGAGAAACTTGTAGATCTTGTAAACTGTTTCGGACGGTTTGGTACAAACAGCTTGATTCAGTTCACTGAAAATAACTGGTTCTAAAGAATGATTCATTCGCGAACCAGACATCACTCCAGAGGCTCTGGATTGCAAGTAATAAACAGAGTTCAGTTTCTTGCACAGACCTATCATTTTGCTTCATATTAAGACCTCAATGTTTCGTCAGGAGCTATGGGTATATGCTGCTTTTTTGTTTTTCAGATTACCAGCCCTTGACTTGCATTTTATGAATCACCAGGGACCACAGTTTGAACTAAATATCAACGATTGTCTATACATTTTTTTGCTTTAGTCTTTTTTTATGTCTATAGTAAAATATACTAAATGCTTTACTAGTTGGCATGAAAACGGTTATGAGATGCCAGCTCCTGTGGTCCTGCTGGCCAGTGTGAGAAAGCACTAGATTACACTGGCACAGACTGCACACCCACACCTATATCAGTGTTCCACAGGAAGACAGAGAGACTGCATACTATTAAAACAAAAACACGCTTCAAGGTTTAAAATCAGCATGAATTTTATTTTCACCCCGTCTATTTTCTAAATGCATGTATTTGATGAACAGTTTATCCATGCATATGGTTAATTTTTAATGGGTCCCCACTCTCAGGCCTGAGTTTGTTTCTTCATTGGACAGATTTGGAGAAATTTAGCATTACATCAAATGCTTATCAGTGGATCCTCTGCAGTGAATGGGAATGGGTCTAAACAGCAGATAAAAACAACACAGTAACCTACAAGTAATCCACGCCACTCCAGTGCATCAGTTAATGTATTGTAAAGTCAAATGTTTGTATCTTTTTTTAACCTAAACCATTACCTCCGGCTAAAATACAAGTCCTTTATCCATAATATTGCTTTCTCCAGTGATAAATTAATCTCATCTGAATCAGAAGAAAAATACAGTATACACAGATCATACACCGTTTACAAGCGAAAAGAGTCTAAAACTGTTTTAAACAAATATGGTGGATTTTGATGTGAGAGGCCAAGAGAGGATGGACCATTTCACTGCAGGAAGCTTGTTATGGATTACAGACTCATATTTTGACCAAAAGTGACGGTTTGAAGTTAAAATATCGTAATGAGGCTTTTGGCTTCACAAGATGTTAACTGATGATTATTGTGATTCTTTATCATTTTTATGTAATATCATCCTTACGGAACCCAATCACTACAGAACACACACACTTCAGAGTAACCATAAATTACCAAAAAACTTAATGCTAAATAACAAAAAAACTCATCCCATTAAGAAACAACATTTTATTCGTAAACCTGGCTATTATTTTCTTATTTACGCAGTGATAAAATCACCTCTGTAAAAACCTTTAACTTAATATGTCAACAAAATTAAACAAGAATTTTGAACCAGGCTTTATCCAATATTCAGATTTCTGTTCTGGAAATGTGCATATTTGCATATGTCTCATGTGCATATTTAAACATTTCAGAAAACTAATATAATTTTTTTATTTGCTATTTTTAATGTAATCAACCCACTGGGGACACATGCAGTGTCTTGCCTTAATTTTTTGAGCCCATCATTTTTAATCAAGATGTCATATCTTGATCTCTCAGTAAAATGAAAGACATTACTTCTCTGTGTGCTGGACCTCTCCAATCACTTTATACAAATTGCACATTGCTGTTCTCACACAGTGGGTTTGCTGTTGGATCAAGTATAGTTTGCACTGCCCCATGCTGCAACAACCGTCCCTCTCTGACGTAAGGTAATAAGGGAATGATGGAAATCAATGGAGTGTCCTTTATGGACATCACAGAGCTCAAGCAACTACGTATGTCTTTTAATGCATCACATATAGTGTGCTAATGACTCTTGCAGAGGCAATAATGGCTCTCATAAGAGACATTCCAATGCAAAGCCTACATTACACTGTGACAGGTTCCCAAAACAATCGGCGCTGAAATGTGCTGCGCAATCCGTTAAGGTCGGGCTGAAACGATTGGGGACCTTGTTAAAAATAAACTTCAGGCTCTCTTTCCTAATGTTGGGATGCTCTGGAAGGATATGCAGTGTGGCCGGTGCAAAACACAACATGCTTTGGCATTTTAGTTGTTCTAGTATTTAGAAATAGCAGTTTCTTCTGCCTTATTCCCTCACAGTATGTTAATAGTCGATCAACATTGAATTCTATAGTAGTAGATCAATTTTCTATAGCAGATGATCAATTTTAATATGTAATGGAAAATTTCTCATCACCTCTCCAAGAACCAATTCACTAAATGAACGTCAACTCACTGTAAAATAATCAACCTGCTACTGACATTCACCCAAATATTGTCATAAACTCTTAATGAAAGTTGTTATTGCTTAACTTGAGAGAGAGAGAGGAAGAGAGAGTGAGAGGGCTTATGTTTGACCACAATAATGCAATACTCTGTTATGCCGAAGTTGCCATCACACAAACTTGTCCGTGGGTGTCTGTATCAAAGTTGATCAATTCTTATCAATAATAAAACAGGGTTCAGACCTGAGCTGATATTCACTGAGAGTGTCAATTAACTGTGTGCCAGCAGAAAAGTAATACTCAACTAGATCTGTCAATTTCTTTTAGGCCTCATTAGCAAACAGAAATGAATTATGTATGACCGCCTTTTAAATCAATTATAAATTAAACCCTGCAATGGAAACAGCAGGTAACAGGAATCAAAAGAGCAGAAACAGAGAGGGGAAAGTGAGAGATTTAGTTTCTGTCATGGCACAAATGGCCTCCATAGGAACTGCAATGAAAAAATATGGTGTTTTAATGCTTTTAACAACTGATAGAACTGGAACCTTCATCTCATGTGAGCGCACATCAGGTTTTATAAAGGTCAATTTCAGACTTTTAAAAAGAACATTTGAACACTGGGAACAGAATATGCCAGTATGTTCTCTGAATTTAACTGTCTAAGTAGCAGAATTTGAGCTGCATTAGCAACAAAATACAACATTCAGCAGATCTCCATTAACTCTTTTTACAAAAAACTTAAAACAAGAATGCAAAAAATATTTTTTTATTCCTCAATATGTTTTTCTTGTTTTCCAATGCAAATGTCTAAAGTTTCTTAAATCAAGATACATTAGCACCAAATACCAAGGTAAGAAATCTTTTTTTTTTTTTTTTTTTTTTTCTGAGAAACTGATCAAAAGGAAGTGAGTTCATGATTAAAACAAGAATATCTGCCAATGTATAAACTCAAAAAAAAATCAACGAAAACAAGTTTACATAAGTTATTGACAGGTATTTATTCTTGTGTTTAGCTTTACCTTACTTAACAGTCTGGAATTCTCAGAAAACAAGTCTTCAACTACAGTATCTTTATTTTGCATTTCAAGTAAATATACAGTATATCTATAGTTCACCCAATAATGAAAATTCTGTCATAATTTACTCACCCTCATGTTGTTCCAAACCTTTATGAGTTTCTTTCTGATGCTGAACACAAAAGAAGACATTTGAAAAAATGTTGGCAACTAAACAGTTGACCGTAGCCATTGACTTCCATAGTATTTTTTTCATACTGAAAGTCAATGGCTGCCGTCAACTTGAGTTTTGTGTAAAATGTGTCTTAATGAGGAAAACATGACTTGGTGCACTTGTAAGAGCAGTATTTCTCTCTTCTAATATATCAGCTGATGTCTTGTCTCATAAGTTGAGAGCACTGATGTTAACAGACAAGGACCTGCAGATGTCACACAGGGCCAAGCAGGAGAGAGTCTAAAAATAGCTCATCAATTTCTACTGTACCCACATTGCCTTTACTTCCTCCACGCACATGTCCCTCGTTGGCCTGATCCTGGGCTTTAGGGGCCTCTATCATTTATTAAAATCGCATGCAGGTTGCTCTGCCAGTAGAGAAAACTCTTTACCTGGTGATCCGGCAGCATGACGTTATCCAGACCACAACTCAAAATGATTACAAAAAATAAGCCAGGAAACCAATATGAAAGAAGCAATAGATTTAATCTGCTGGAACCTCTTCTTCATAAGCTCTTTTCATCTCCTTGTTGTTGTTTATTTGTGTTGGGGTTTACCATTGTGTGTTTTGTGTGAAACTGCTTACACAATGCCTATTGTGCTCACTTTGCATGGTTGACAGTTACAGTCCCTGCTCTATGTCTCTCTCTTTCTTTACACGCCAAAGCTCGACTGCTAGAAAAGCATCCAAGCATTACTGTTGCGGATTAAAATTCAAACTGAGTTTCATGAGTTTATCTTGCTGACCAGAGAGAGAACGAGAAACAGAGAGTGAGAGAAAGTGAGGGAGGAGAGGAAGAATCAGCACTGTGAAGAGGAACAACAAACATGGAGTAGATTTGAGACAAAAACGCAGAAGGTGCCTTCAGGTTTAATGTGCATCCACTTCAAAAGTTGCAAAGGTGTGCTACCAAGCAAGTTTACTTCATCTGAAAAGCCAAACATTTGGAGTGGTATGTGATTTTTTTTTTTACTGCCACAAGTGTTGATTCAGCTGGAAACTGTAGTGAATTGTATGTATAGGTAAGTTTTTTAGAGTTTTGCAAAAATTTTGGTAATGGCACAGTTTTTACAATGAGCCTATGTTGCGACTATTAAGTTTTGCTTGGCCTCAAGTTACATCCTTGAAAAAAGAAAGTTGGTAGACTAAGTTATTACATTTTGAAGAAAGATTACAAATACTTTTGCTTAACATTAATGATCTCTCAGAGCATCTTTATCCTCTCCAAACTCTATCTGTTGACCAGGAATCAGGCCAGCAGACCACTCAAAATATGAATCAACAGTCAGCGTAGGCCAACACAACCGACCTCTGCAGGACCTGCCAGACATCAGACTGTCTCCTGCCTCCTGCCAAAGCTCTTGTTGGGGCATCATGAGCAAGAGTTGACTTTTCTTTGTGTTTGCTTGTATGCGTGGGAGTGTCCGCAAACCTAAACCCCAGCTAATATCATTACCAGTCATGCTGCTCCAATATAACCCCACTATGGAGACATAAAAGACCTCAATCAATTCAGGTCTAGACGCTACTGGCCAATCAATAAACACATAACATCACAAATAAAATGGAAAACACAAAGACTAGCTTCAAGCCTACATGGTGAGGGCAAAAAATGACAAAGGAGGAGGAGAAGAGGAAAAGTGAGAGGGGGATTTGGCGAGTCCTGCGGGCTCCATTTGTTTGTTGTAATCAGGTCTGATGATCTCAGATACACATCTGCTGGAGTCTCAAACATGGCTGGATGGTATAGAGCAAAAAACAGCATCCCATAATCAAATAAGCACTTGTTGTACAAACAGCAGGGTCGCCGCAGGATGGTATGCCACAAAAAAGGTAAAATTCAAAGCAGTTTCTACAAACTGCAATAAAAAAAAGAATATATAAACACTACAGAAAAATATAGCAATTAAAAACACTACAACACAGCAAAATGGTCAATATATAATGCACTTTATATGGGCTAGGAAGCAATTTTGGATACAGCTTTTTATACACTTTCATTAATACACACCTATGGACTCTCGACACAGACTCTCAAACTTTAGCTCAAGTATACAACAGAGTGTAGCCTAATTATGCTCACTCAGTGTGGATTTATTTGCCACATTATGCAGATTCACTTCCTGACCCCCTCCACACATGGACATGTGACTGAGGTAACGCAGCGGACAGAAGGCTGATTACATACATGCACAAAGTCCTCCAAACACTCATATTCATGAGCACACACTAATGACAGCATCTCTTCATTACCTCTCTGACCCCAATCAGAGTGAAGATCCCCCCTGACCCTCATTAATTATCAATACACACACACACACACACACACACACACACACACACACACACACTTATATTTAGTCCTTCGCATCCCATTCACAAACTCTTGCAACCTTCAGGACCTTCATTGTGTTGTGTGTGAAATAGTAGAGCCTTCATTTAAATTCTCATCATTTACAACTCTCATGCTGTTCTAAAACTGTTTTTTTTTGTTTTTTTTTTTTTTTTTTTTTGTGGAAAACAAAGAAGAATTTTAAAAGACTGTATGATATAAATATATATTCATATTTGGTAAAACAAACAAACAAAAAAAAAAAAACTAATTCTTCCAAACTTTTGACCATATGTGTGTGAGATTTGATAGATAGATAGATAGATAGATAGATAGATAGATAGATAGATAGATAGATAGATAGATAGATAGAAAAGTATGTACTTTTTGTGACACAGAATATAGAAAGTCTTACAAGTTTGCAACAACATAAGTGATCTCATCATTCCCCAACATACAAACACTTCTGATGAGGCAACAGAAATTACTTCATAAAATGGCATTTAGAGACAGAACTCATGACATTTGTCTTATGCTTGATTACAGGAATAATATTCTCTTACAAAACAATCTGACACCCACCCACCCTACTTCACAATGACAATATTTATTTAATTGCAGCCATCTCTCAAACTGAAGGCTGCAGTTACATACACAAACACACTGGCATATACGATAAAAAAACAACTTGTCCTTTTACACCTGCACACTCAGCACCCAGTCAGTCCCCCACCCGCCGCTGTCTATGGCGTATCTCTGCGGCACACAGAAGTGCTGGCCTTTCCATTCTCATCTCTCTCTCTCTCTGCACCCACTCTGCTATTATGCCTCTACCATGAGGGGTGGCAGCATAAAAACAGCTTGACTGCCCCCTTAAGGTATGGAGGGGAACAACACAGCATATGGGTTATGATTACTGTAATACTGTATGTGACTGAATAGAAAATCAACCAGGGTATGTACCAAAGTAACTTTCAAACATAATTTCTCCATCTTGTTTGTTTGCAAATGACTTCCTGACTAGTATCAGAGACCCCATAAAGAATTATACATATATACCTGTCAAAAGTTTGGGATCTGTCAGATGTTATAATGTTTTTGAATTTTTTAATGTTTATTCTGCTCATCTATCTATCTATCTATCTATCTATCTATCTATCTATCTATCTATCTATCTATCTATCTATCTATCTATCTATCTATCTATCTATCTATCTATCTATCTATCTATCTATCTAACAGCCCATCGTCAGTGTATGGTTTCTTGTATGGGAAAAAAGCATAAACATTTTTCAAAATATTAACTTTTTTTTTTTTTTTTATCCACAGAATATAGAAAGTCATGTAAGTGTAACAACTGCAATAACCCATTAATTTCCATGGTGTTTGGTCTCATTTTGTGTATATACACACACATACACACTTACTGTACTACCGGCAATATTAAAAACACATATGTATGACAGGCAAACTGACCCCCAGCAAAAATGTATAGTAAAAACACAATTCTAAAATTGTCAGTGGTGTATTTCTGCAATATATGGAAAATCATGAAAATCTCTAAAATCCCAGACAGAATGAACGCAACATTTTAACAGAGGATGTTTCATGGATGTTATTAAGGTTTTTTAATATAATAAGTTCCTCTAAGATTAGGAAAAGTCATAAAGCCATCAACCTGACACTTTGAGTTATCACATGGGTATTGGGGTCTATCAGTCCCCAAACATGAGAGTTAATCTAAATGTGTTACAAATTTCTTAATGTAGCTTGTGCTTTTTAAAGGCATGAAAGGCATGAAGCAGACAGATCCAATGAGGGTTTTATGTGATTAAATTTGCTAGTTCAAATCAGTGTGAGCTCACACAAACATCCAAAAACCGGATAAAGTAATGATCAGCACAGAACCCAGAAACAGATAGCTGAGATTAATCTAGCGCAGAAATTGCTTTTTACAGCCAAAGCCTTTTAGCAGGCATTAAAATACACTAATATCTACACTCTGTGAATGAGAACATGTTTACGGGAACAGTAGGGAAGGAGATTATTCACTTGATTATAACAGTGACTCAAAGAGTCTAATCCTCTGTAGACTCGCCTTGCTGCCACTATTTCCTAATGGCACAAAGAGGAATATAATCCAGCTTTCTAGCAGAGCAGTCAATTTATCGTGGTCTAATAAACATTAAGAAAAGATTAAGAGGCAAAACGGGAGCAATGTTACACAGAAACAATCATAAACACTCATTAAGGATTATTCCAGTGTGAGTATGCACCTTGAGCACACTTTTATATACTGTAACATAAGCATCTTGAACATAAAAAGAACATTTATCATGAATGTACCTCTCTGTGAAGTTTTGGAGGACATTGAGCAGGTTAGCCAGCATGTTTGCCTCTCTTCTCGTCTTTAGTGGTGGTTAGGATGTGGGTTGATCTGAAAAGAATGAAAAAGAAAAAAAAGGAAGATATTACACAGAATGAATTGTTCACTGTGAGAGTTTTACCTCTTTCTGGGGTCTCTGATGGCATTTAATGGCAATTTAAAACTTAATATGCAATGCTGATAATTATATTCAGTTGTCAATAATTCAAGCATTTGTTTTATTAGCATACTAGGCCTGCATAATAATGGGTAAACAGTTGATCACAATTATTTTGCTCAAAAATATAAAAGAAAAATTATTAATCACAATTATTGACTTTCTTTTTTTTTGCAAGAAAACATCAACTCTCATAGTTTGCATGAATGTCCATGTAAAAAGAAAACAGACTGGCTGCATTACACTTTTTTTTTTTTTTTTGCACGTTTGCCAGGTTGGGTGTATTAGTTAAAGCACTGGGCAGAAAATGTATACATTTATGGGAAAAAAAAAAATAACTAAAAAAAATAAACTCTGATTAGGGGATTATTTAACCTCTTGAAATCTGGCAACTGCACCATTAAAGTGTGTGGAAACTTGTTACCAATGCAAGATAAAGCAAATGGCAAAATAAAATGAAACCATGATCATGATTAAAATACGATTCATCATATAGCCCTAATAAATGCTGGAACTTCATAACCAAAGGGACCAACAAATAATAAACCAATAACTGTGTTAATAAATGACTGCTCTATGATGTGTATTTGTATATATATATATATATATAAAAAAAAGAAAAAAGATAGCTGTAGGACTTTTTCACTCAGAATTATTTTTATAAATTTCACAAATAATTACAAAGAAGCGGCAAGTAACATATAAAACGTGAAATCTTGAACTAGAAAGACTAAAATAGTATTTTTTGTAAACCTACAATGATCTTTGTTTTAATTACACAGGTGACCGACCGAGTCTTGAACATGTTTCACTAACATTTAAAACCTAAAAATCATCTATTTATCAAATGTTGGGCTTGATACGTGTGCTTGCACTATGTTTCTTTCAAATAAATATTTTTTGTTATCTAAGACCTCAAGCAGTCTATTTACCTAATGTTGTTCTTTGACATTCAACAGACTCAATACTTTTTAGGGCCACTGTACACTAAAACAATTCTGGTGAAGACAATTTTCCCTCAGAAATCACAATTAATCAATGCATCACAAAAAATCTGCAAGTAACAGTGAATTAAATGTGATGTTTTGAACTTGAGAGACTGAAACAGTATTTTCTGGTAAAACGAAAAGTCATATTTACAGTGTACTGTGGGAAAAAAGATCCATTTTTTCTCTACTGATCCACAAATAAACGTTCAAACTCCTAAAAGTGTCCAGTGTAATGGGGTCATCTCTCATGAAGCGAGGCTGTGCTCTGCGTTGTGTATGTGTGAACTGGTGGGTTTGGATGTGAGAGAGTGTTGTGCGTGTGAAACAGATGGCCCCCGCTAAGCGCTGTGCTTTCCCTGGCGTCATATGACAGGTGCTGCACTGCTGCTTTACAGCATAGTGAGAATGGATTCATCTCAACTTCAGCAGAAAACACATACCTTCACAAACGCCCCCACTTTATGTGTGTGTACTAAAATTTATGAGTATTTTAACACCACAAAAACCAAGCATTTGCATTCCCTCCCTCCCTCGAGCTAAAAGCACATCACCGATTGTTTTATTAGTATAACTATATAAAAATAACAATTATTGTAATATTATTCAAATGTAATATTTAAAATAACATATTTCTTTTAAAGACAAAAAACAAGGCTTTGTCATATAATTACACTTGCATTCATCATCTAATAACTTAAGAAATTATACTGTTTTGGAAAAAGAAGAATTATGGTGATCAGCCGCCTCTCATTTGCTGTGGTGCATTTTGGAAATTTCTAGGGAGTGAACGCCTCAGTGCACAGTGATGACTCTGATAAAAAGACAGGTTTAAAATGTCTGACTCCTCGGATAGTGAACTTACTACTAAGCTGACTGAAACATACCCTTATCTTCAAACTGTATCATCCTGCAAAGCACTCTGGGTAATTAGGAATGGTTCAGGCAGTTTGTGACAGACAGATCTAGCACAGTTTTGAATTAATGTTTTTTTCTCTTTTGAACACCTGAGTCGCTTTTCCGACAACAGCAACGGTGTTTATCTGAGGGGAAGACAAAGAGAGAGCATGATGGACAGAACTGGAAAGTGATAATATTCATTGTTCATTAAAGCCCAGTCTAGAGACACAGTGTATAATCCATTAGCCTGCTACACTTCAATCACTGACGCGTGTGCGTGTGTGTGTGTGCACTGAGTGTGCTTGAAGCCCAGAGTGCCTCTATCCATCTTAAGCTGACGGAAAGATGGGTGAAATATTGATTTTACTGTTCACACTCTAGTGAAGTACAGATAAGCAGCTAAATCTGCTGAATGTGGCGTAAAGCATAACACAACTTACAGGTGCACAATGTCACACAACTAAAGACGCACAACACATGCTACATATTTTCTTCAGTGTTAATTTCATTCAGCGCAGTCATATTCTCCATAGTTGCTGTTTCAGTATACATGCTCAAACAAATTGCAATGAAATGGTAATGATATTTTTTTTTTTCCCCACATTCTCTCCCTGACTGCCCAAGGCATGGAGCTGAATGGCATTATGCAGCATTACCAACAGCATTTATCTCACCTCCCCAGCTCTCACATTCATTCTCTCTCTCTCTCTCTCTCTCTCTCTCTCTCTCTCTCACTCTCTCTCTCACACACACACACGTTTGTTTCTGTTAATACACACACACACACACACTTAAAAAGTTTCAAAGTTTAGAAATTTACTGTAATAGAACAGTATGAACCATTGGCTTTCTTATACACACTTACATAATGATAAACTCTTACTGGAAGAGTTTTATAGTGTGAATTTGACTGATTATGAAGTGTACCGAGTGTAATAACTGTGTGTATTCTTACAAAATACCCATGCAGTTGCTTAGGATAAAATAATGTGTGGATAGTTGCCAGAATGTTGCTATGCAGTTGCTAAGGATGTTAGGATGTTGGGGGTGGTTGCCAGAGTGTTGTGATGCAGTTACTATGGATGCTATGATGCAGTGCTATGCAGTTTCTAAGGAGGCAGGATAATGAGGGTGGTTTTCAAGCATTGGAGGTTTTTTTTTTTTTTTTTTTTTTTTTTTTTTTTTTTTTTTACTTATGTTATGTTAGAGGTGGTTGCTAGTCAGTAGCTAAGGAGCTAAAATGTTTTAGTGGTTATGAGGGTGTTGTTATGTATTTTCTAAGGATGCTATAAACCTGTGGGAGGTTGCTAAAGCAGTGCTATGCAGTTTCTATGGATGGTAAGATGTTGTAGGTGGTTGCTAGATGTGGCTATGCAACTTCTAAGGATGCTAAGATGTTAGGATCTTTGCCAGGGGATTGTTATTCAGTTGCTAAGGAGCTAGGATGTTTGGGGTGGTTGCCAGGGTGTTGCTATGCAGCTGCTAAGGATGCTGAGATGTTGTGGGTAGTTGTCAAGGTGTTGCTATGTGGTTTCTAAGGATGCTATAATGTTGTGGGTGGTTTCCAGGGTATTGCTTTGCACTAAGGACATTAGGATGTTGTGGGTTGTTTCCAGGGTGTTGCTATGTTGTTTTTAAGGTCTCAAGGATGATGTGGGTGATTGTTACCAGTTGCTAAGGACAGTAAGGATGTTGTATGCTAAGATGTTGTGGGTGGTTGTCAAGGTGTTACTTTATGGTTTCTAAGGATGCTAGGATGTTGTAGATCATTGCCAGGGAATTGCTATGCAGTTTCAAGGATAGTTGTCAGGATGTTACTATGCAGTTGTCAAGGTGTTGCTAGGCAGCTGCTAAGGATGATAATATGTTGTGTGTGGTTGCCAGGGCATTTCCATGCAGTTACTAAAGATGCTAATATGTTGAGGGTGGTTTTCAAGGATTTAAAGTTCTACATGGTTGCCAGGGCGTTGCTATGCAGCTGTTAAGGATGTTAGGATATTAAGTGTGGCTGTTATGCAGTTGCTAAGGTCTTCAGAATATTTTATAAATGCGCTGCTCTGCAGATTCTAGGGCATTCTGAATGGTTGCTAGGTGTTTACTTCCTGCAAGTTTCTGATCTCCAGATTGGGCCACACAGGACCATAAATCTACAGTATGGCTTTTTTTTTTTTTTCACCCGTTTTATTATCTGCCAAGCTAAATATCTTAAATCAGATCACTTATACCACTCATCTCCTCAACAAGCTCAGTACTTAGGGTTAGAGATTTGGAAAAGAGCTTTGCCAAGCAACTCTAATTATAACTGAGGCACACAGCAACAGCATCAGAAGTACATATATAAAGAGAGGAGATTTGAGTCACGAAAAACAGATAAGAAGAATCTGCCGGGAGAAGAGATGGAGCGCTCAGCTGATGCAAGTGTAAGTGTGTGTGTGTGTCATTTAAAAAAGCAGGCTTGTTTTATAACAACATTCACCACAGCAAAAAGACGATTTGGTCTGCAGAAGTGACCACATGTAATGAACTCATTAATGATTACAATTACTCTCAGTCTGAATAGCAGTGAAACCACAGGGATTATTAGAGCCAACAGCATGACAATGTGCGGAGAGCAATTACACACTAGCACATGCATACATATGTTCACAGACATATTACATGACAGAATAATCAAGGAGTGAAATATATTGTACACATGCACACTGAATGATGTTCTTTCATTCCATTGATTGCTCATTTTTCTGTGTTCAAAGAAACACTTTAGCAAAGCAGCATCTGAAGCCATAGGCTTTTTTCTAGTGCCGCTTTTAAGAAATCGAAGATGAACGAAAATCTCGACATGAAAAAACACATCTTCCTGAAAAAAATCAATCGGACAGTTTAACAGCTGAGACATGATATCTCCAGCTGATATCCTCAAACCTCAGAAAAAATAAAAAAATAATAAAAAAAATCCCATAAAACTAAAGATACATGCTGAAAGCTGGCAAAAAAAGAGTAGCATTTCTCTGGAGGGTCTGGATATCAGTTTCATAACCTTTGAAAATCCACAGCCTCACACATTAAATATTTTATGTTGTGCATGCAAGTGTGTGCACTTTGTTTACTTGGATCTGACACATAAAAGGAGTATGTGTATCTACTGTCTGCTTGATTGCAGAAGCCAATGTATGTGTGTGTGTGTGTGTGTGTGTGTGTGTGTGTGTGAGTGTGTGTGTGTGTGTGTGTGTGTGTGTGTGTGTGTGTGTGTGTGTGTGCGCGCTGAATTCAGGACTGAATTCAGTGATCTGCTATATGCATGTGTGTGTGTGTGTGTGTGTGTGTATTTGCCAGTTTCACAGACGTGAAAGATCTGAAGATTGAATTATTGATCTCAACTCTTTAAAGATGGTCAAATCGACAGTTTTAGAAAATGTAAGATGCTGTGTTTACAATATGTATCCTTAAAGTGATAGTTCACGCACAGTTCACTCATAGTCCATCTGAATCCAACAGTTTAACTGAAGTCACTTGAAGAGACATGATAGCTTGGTAAGATAAACAGATTTAGTCATATATAAATATTGATAAGCACACATTTATTTGAAAATGTGTGTTGTTTTTGCCCCCATTTTTTTTGCCCCATTTGCAACACATCTCCTTGCATAGAGTTGATTAAGTTGTTAATTGTGGCCTGTGGAATGCTGGTCCAATCCTCTTCAATGGCTGTGTGAAGTTGCTGGATATTGGCAGGAACTGGAACACGCTGTCGTATATGTCGATCCAGAATAGGGCTGTGACCAGTGGCGGTGTTTCTCAAAACCATAGGGTATGGCGCGGGGGGTGATATAGATGATTAAGCGCAAACAATTCCATGGCACACTACTGAAATACGGGAAATAAAAATGAAAAAGCACAAAAGTCAGTAATTAAACAGCTCTGTGTCATCAGTGTTGGTACAACACACCTAAAACAATATTAAAATGTATCAGACACTTGCACTTAACATTATATGGAAAACAACCTCAAATGGAGTTGACAAGGTTTTTAGCAGGCAAATGAGAAGAGCTGTGTTTTGTCTGTCAATAGAACAGCCGCATCTGAGGCAAGTGCATCGCATTATACGCTTTCATCAACTTTTACAGGTTATATGACATTTATGATGCTATATGGGCACTTAGTTTTTCTTGTTGTTTAATACACTTGGCCAAAATCTTATAATATAAACGATTAACCGCTTATGCACAGAATATTTAAAACATACAAAAGTATATGGGCTAGATGGGAAATAACCTGCTTCTCTGGTCTTCAAACACACAAAAACATTAGCCTTTACAGACATAGTGTTTGAGTGAAGAAAATGCTGTACTATTCAAACAACTTCAGTTATTTACCCTTGCATTGCGAAAAAGTGGAGGCGGGGTAACGTTACGAGGTTTCGCTGAGAGCTTGAGGATCCAATGGCAAGCTTTTTTTAATACTTATCATTGGTTAAATATTTGTAAAACCCTCTGATTTAAAATAATAACAAATTATAATAGAAATATAAAGTCTGGATAATTTTTTATGGCACACCTGACTGGGGGTATGGCAACTTCCACACCCTGCCATACGGAAACGCCACCCCTGGCTGTGACCGTGGCAGATTTTTACCACCGCGTCGGTAATGGGACCAACTACCACTGGTGACGTGGTGTTGATATATATTATTATTATATAATATATAATAATATATAATATTAAATTACATATTAATTTAAACGTTAAACTGAAAGAGTTAATCGCCTGTACAAATGCTGATTCTGTCACTTTTTCTCTTGACAAGAAGTGCATTTATTCAGTCGCAGAATGACTGTGAATGGGAGACGTTTCAGACGCACACTCCACTTTCAAACGAGTGCAGAAACGGTAGGCTACTGTCCTTGCATCGCGTGCTCTTCAATTGCACGCACATAAAATATCTGGCTGTAGCCTGTATTCTTTCATATCAAAGCGCAAAATAAACTACATGTCTCTGAAATGGTTTTCAAAACTGTCCTGGAGCAGCCCAGCACTGACTCACTCATCTAACACACACCCGATTCAACTGGTCAGCTCTTGTTTATTTTAGCACTTCCGTCAGTGAATACGCAGCCTGCAAAACACTAAAATAAATATAAAAGAAATAATACAGTTAAACAAGAAAGTTGCCTAAATAAGAAAGTTAAATACACCCTGTCTACCGGACGCGAGTGGCGCGGCGCAACAAAATACTATAGAACTCATTATAACAAGTGATGCTACATTGGATGCAGCACAACACGACATGACAAATACCCAACAGTAAACTGCCTCGTCCTATTTATGAGGTACTGACACAGGGTTCAAATGTCATGTGTAGACACTAGACAGACTCAACCTGTTGCGATGCAGCGATGTCGAGTCCGGTGTAGACACGGTTCACTGTTCCGCCGCCAAGCAAGTGGAGCATTAACTCCTTGTCTGCACGCGCTCTCTTTGAAATAGGAATCATTCCCACATTTCTTGTTAACTGTTAAATAACACATAATTCTGTCTTTATCTTTCGATGCCGTCTGACCATTCTCAGTCCTTGCATGAGCTCATGGAAAGAAGTAAATGAACATGAAGCCTTTTAGTCTGCTCATAAACTTCTTCCCCGTTTATTATTAAATCCACACATAATATAGTTGCATTGCAAGGGGTGGTGTAGTGGTTTATCCAATGAGATATGGATTACATGTGTGGTACATAAGCCAAGAAATATACGTTATATAAAATGAAAGAATGGCCAGGAAGTTCTGGACATATTAGGAGCACACTTGGCCAAGGATACCTCAACTCTGAGCAGAAGGACAGACCGAACTCAATAACCTTCGGGCCTATAGCCCCCGTCCTGGTCTGAACATCTGAACTCATGAGGAAATATACATGTGTGCGCATACATTGAGGTAGAGCAAGAGAACACAGAAGGGAGTAGGGAGCAAGACAGAAGAAAAGGAGTAAGAAGGGAGGAGGGATTGTAGAGAGGCGTAGAAACATCTGGCAGAGAGCATAATATAATCTAACAGTTATATTTCATTTATCGCTGTCTCGTTTGTATTTAGTCAGTTTGGAGAAAGCCTCGCCACACCTGACCAGACAGGCGTCTGCGATCATGGGAACTTGTACAAACACGGATGGGTGACATGAATGGAGATGGCTCCAGACCGGCGATTTGGTTAAAATTAATTTGCTGAATACATAAACTGTATTTTCCTGCGTTCACACCTGCCAATCTAAAGGAAATGCTGTGTATGGCGTTTGAGGTAATTTGTGAATTACCATAGACGTAGTCTAAATAAAACAATTTGCAACTATTACTGTTATTACACTTGTATACAAAACTTATTATGCTTCTTATAGAGTGTGTGACGTCACGTGCACTACTGCCGGTGGCAGTAGACAACCACGTCACCTCAGTGGTCGGTTGCCACCGTGGTTGTCTACTGCCACCGGCAAGACGACCATCATAGCCCTAATCCAGAGCATCCCAAACATGCTCAATGGGTGACATGTCCGGTGAGTATGCTGGCCATGCAAGAACTGGGATCTTTTCAGCTTCCAGGAATTGTGTACAGATCCTTGCAACATGGGGCTGTGCATTATCATGCTGCAACATGAGGTGATGGTCGTGGATGAATGCCACAACAATGGGCCTCAGGATCTTGTCACGGTATCTCTGAGAATTCAAAATGCCATCAATAAAATGCACCTGTGTTCGCTGTCCATTATGCCGGCCCACACCATAACCCCACCGCCACCATGGGCCACTCGATCCACAACGTTGACAACAGCAAACTGCTCACACACAACACCATACACGCTGTCTGCCATCTGCCCTGTACAGTGAAAACTGGGATTCATCCGTGAAGACAACACCTCTCCAATGAGGTGAGGATGACGAGCATGCAGATGAGCTTCCCTGCTTCTGTTTCTGACAGTTTGTGCAGAAATTCTTTGGTTATGCAATCTGATTCTTGCAGCAGCTGTCCGGGTGGTTGGTCTCAGATGATCTTGGAGGTGAAGATGCTGGATGTGGAGGTCCTGGGCTGGTGTGGTAACACATGGTCTGCGGTTCTGAGGCCGGTTGGATGTACTGCCAAATTCTCTGAAACGCGTTTGGAGACAGCTTATGGTAGAGAAATGAACATTCAATTCACGGGCAACAGCAGTCAGCATGCCAACTGCACACTCCCCCAAAACTTGTGATCTGTGGCAGTGTGCTGTGTGATAAAACTGCACATTTTAGAGTGGCCTTTTATTGTGACCAGCCTAAGGCACACCTGTGCAATAATCATGCTGTCTAATAAGCATCTTGATATGCCACACCTGTGAGGTGGATGGATTATCTCAGCAAAGGAGAAGTGCTCACTAACACAGATTTAGACAGATTTATGAACAATATTTGAGAGAAATAGGCCTTTTGTGTACATAGAAAAAGTCTTAGATCTTTGAGTTCAGCTCATAAAAAATGGGGGCAAAAACAATATATCATGTATTTTTTAATATATATTTAATATATTTTTATTTATTTATCAATTAATGTAACACTGTCATTTTGCTGTTGCTACCTTATAAAAATAAGCAAGGGACGCTGTGTGCCCATAAAAACATAATTCCATGGTAAAATTACTGTATATTGCTAACTTAGTACAATGCACATTACTAACCACAGTAAGCGTAGCTACAATATTAACTAGCCTGACATAGTAAGAGCAGTATGGTCACAAGCTACTGTGAACACAGGAGGAAGGAGGGACAGTAAGTGGAGGTGTTAATGCAATTTTGATCCACACAGCAGTCCTCCAGAGAGGCAGATGGGACAGGGGAGACCTGTTCCATAATTTCTTGTTCCTGTATGACTCACAGGCCAAACAGCAGGTGTGTTCGGTCAGCGGAAGCGATATGTCCTGTCCTGTGTGTGTGTATGTGTGTCCTGTGTGTGTGTGTCCTGTGTGTGTATGTGTGTGTGTGTGTGTGTGTGTGTGTGTGTGTGTGTGTGTGTGTGTGTGGGGAACATTACACACATGTTCCATCATCCTCTGCTCTTATCTCAAGCATGTGCTCTGTGGCAAAACGGTTGGTCACAAGAGCAGCAGGCAGTTATTAGGTGAAGGCGTTATGTTAAATGTCAGGTTGTGTTATGATAGAGGAAGGGTGTGCTTATATGACAGTTTCTGATGAAAAAAAAAATCATTATTATATTATATTATATTACATTGATTATGTATATTTGTGCCAGTGTGTGTGTGTGTGTGTGAGTGTATGTGCCGTGGGCTACTAGAACATGACCTTTCTTGGCTCGAGACCTATATTTTGAAAAATCCATGACCTTTTGAACAGCTAGACAAGAATACAAACACTAAAATGATCACATACACACATAAGATCTCAGGTTTAAACTTGGGTATGTGGAAAGCAATCAATACAAAATTCTGTCTTATGCAGAAGAAGCTAAATCTGCTCTGACCACATTTGTCTTGTTGTTTTGAAGTGGTTATGAACCTCTTTACACTTTCCAGACTTGCTCTATTAAGACTTTGACATATGCAGTACAGTATTAAGCCAAACTGTGGAATCTGAGCATTCACTATCAGAGAAAACTACTCTTCATCTGAGTTTCAGCCCTCTCGCTCTTCTTATGAACTTAGACTAGTTGTTGTTGAATCCTTTGACTTTGATCCTCCTCCATTCCTCCTTTTTTTTTTTTTTTTTTTGCCTTGGGTAAATGTAAGCGTTATTGTGCTTTCTTAGTCTCCTACAACCCCCTACACAATTTTCCTTACATCAAACCAGCTTCTGATGCTGCTTCACCTTCATATTATACAGCTCTGCTCTTTAGACAGAAAGATATACAGATAGAACGATAGAACGATAGAACGATTGAATGATAGACAGACGACAGATAGATAGATAGACAGACAGACAGAACAATAGAATGATAGAACAATAGATAGATAGATCGATAGATAGATACATACATACATAGACAGACAGACAGACAGAATGATAGACAGAACGATAGAATAATAGATAGACAAACAGACAGACAGATAGTTAGATAGATATAACGATAGAATGATTGATAAACAGACAGACAGACAGACAGACAGACAGACAGACAGATAGAGAGATAGATAGATAGATAGATAGATAGATAGATAGATAGATAGATAGATAGGTAGATAGATATAACAATAGACAGACAGACAGATAGAATGATAGAACAATAGAATGATAGAACAATAGATAGATAGATAGATAGATAGACAGACAGACAGAACAATAGATAGATAGATAGATAGACAAATAGACAGACAGACAGACAGACAGACAGATAGATAGTTAGATAGATAGATAGATATAACGATAGAATGATTGATAGACAGACAGACAGAACAATAGAATGATAGAACAATAGATAGATAGATAGACAGACAGATAGATAAATACATAGATAGATAGACAGACAGTCAGACAGACAGAACGATAGATAGAACGATAGAATGATAGACAGACAGACAGACAGACAGACAGACAGATAGATAGATAGATAGATAGATAGATAGACAGACAGATAGATAGATAGATAGATAGATAGATAGATAGATAGACAGACAGACACATAGAACGATAGAACAATAGAATGATTGAATGACAGACAGACAGACAGACAGACAGAACAATAGAATGATAGAACAATAGATAGACCACAGTATAAGCAGAATAATTGACTCTGGTCTATTGAATTATTAGAAAATAATGCACACCTGAGATGTCCATCACCACATATTCTAATAATTCAACAGCCCATTGTCAATTATTCTGTACATATAGCAAAGCCAAGGGCATTGAAGATGGGGAAGATTCTGGCTTTCTCGCCTCTGTCAAACTAAAAAATCAATAATAATAATAAAAAAAAAAAAACTTGTCAGTCGATATTTGGGACCTTTTAATGATCAGCATCAGCATGTACGATTTTTAGGTAGCATTTGTTAGCATAATCAAACAACAATGACAAAAATTCTTTAAAATAAACATTTCTCTCATCCACCATCTTGGAGTTTGTCGCACACATTCAGGTATATTCAGTTTCTCATATTTGTCCGTTTCTTCAGTGTAGTTTTTGTTGGATTGATTAACTTATTATTGTGTTTGCTCATTAGCTGACTGCTTGACTGCCCACACGGGCCTGTTTTGACAAGCTCTGCAGCAGGGGTCCAAAACCCTGGCCTTCGTTAAGCCTCGTTAGACTCGTTAACATTCATTAGAGCACTCTTAATTGCTCCACCGCAGTGGCAGTCCATAGTGTACCATATCCCTTTAAAAGCAGACAAGGACCCTCCTTTAAAGACAAAACACACACGCACCAAATCTTGCATGCTATTTTAAGTGCTGTACTTTTCTTTCACTGCCGCTTTTATCCCCTCCTATCCTCTTCATACTCAGAATATTCTTTGAACTGTACTTGAATATTTTCAGCTTGAAAACTGATAGAGAAGCAAGAAATGTTAAGGTCAGAACAAATGTATGAGTGTATGTTTGAAAGGATAGAATAAACAGAAGATATTCAGGCACACTCATGTGATTAATGTTTACTTTAAGTGTCTAAGGTCATTCATATCTTTTACTTCAGAGACACTTCAGAGAGATCTTGTATGGGTCAAGACTTTGCCGCCAGACCAAGATTAATTTGTCAGCTTCCATTAAAACCCAGCTGCATCACACACACACACACACAAACACACACCTTTGTGCTGTCTGGTCTGACAACCAGCAGGGCGAGCCACACGATGCTAATGACATGTTTACATATCAGGGTTGACTTCCTCTCACTCTCTCTGATCTGTGAGGGTGTGTTGGTGAGTTCATGTAAATTGTTCCGTAAAACATGCAATAATAGCTATCTCAGATAACCTCCTTTATTTAATGTTATGACTCTGCTCCAGTCAGTATATTGGTTATATGACCCTGGACCACAAGGGGACAATATCTGAAAGCTGAACAAATAAGCTTTCCTTTGATGTATGGTTTGTTATGATAGGACAATATTTAGCTGAGATACAACTATGTTAAAATTTGGAATCTGAGGGTGCAAAAAAATAAGAATAAAATTTAAATACTGAGAACATCGCCTTTAAAGTTAAATTAAGTTCTTAACAATGCATATTACTAATCAAAAATTAAGTTTTAATATGTTTACAGTAGGAAATTGACAAAATATCTTCATGGAACACGAACTTTACTTATCCTAATGATTTTTTGGCATAAAAGAAATTTTTTTAAAATTTTTACCCATACAATGTATTTTTGGCTATTGCTACAAATATACCCCAGCAACTTAAGACTGGTTTTGTGCTCCAGGGTCAAATACTGAATATAGACTGTTTACAACTGGTCCAAGCTGGTTTAGGTGGTTGACCAACGCACTTGATCATTTTGGATTTTATAAGATCTCCTGACCCATCACGACAAGACTAGCTTCATCCAGAATCTTCTCCATCCTTGTCTTAACCCAGAGTACTGACCTAGTAACCATACATGGCAAGTCAGTATAAAGGCACTTCTTCTGAAAGCATATCTTGATGAAACTTAAAAATTCTTCTAAAAAACCTACTAACCCACACTACTGTTCAAAATTTTGGAGTCAGTAAATGTTTTTTTAAAGGCACATTTAATTAAATGGATTAAAAAAGTGACAGAAAAGACATTTATGATGTTCCAAAAGAACAATATTTCGGTAAGACTTTACAATAAGGATTCATTAGTTAATGTCAGTACATGTATTAACTAACATGAACAAACAATGAACAATACATTTAATTCAGTATTTATTCATCTTTATTAATGTTAGTTAATGAAAATACAGTCATTCATTGTTAGTTCATCTCAGTTCACAGTGCAATAACTAATGTTAGAATAATCAGAAATGTTTCTTGAGCAGCGAATCAGAATGATTTCTGAAGGATCATGTAGTAATGGAGTAATGATGCTGAAAATTCAGCTTTGATCACAGAAATAAATTTTACAATGAAACATTTTACAATATATTTACATACACAGCTATGTTATGTTTTCCTAATATTACAGTTTTTACTGTATTTTTGACCAAATGAATCCAAACTTAGTGAGAATTCCGAAACCTCTTACTTACCTAAAACCTGTAAACAGTAGTGTATTTTTTTAAATTTATTATTTATTTATTTATTTATTTATTTATTTTATTTTTTGCAAAACTTTGCCATTCCACAGATAGCTTGCTTTTATAAATAATATGATATAAACTCTTTGCCTTTTTTTCTTCTCGATGACTATATGCTCATATATCTTTGATCCAAAGTCTGGTAGCTTCATATTGCAGCTTACTGTGGCCAGTAACTACCCACTTAGACAGCGAGATACTGTATGATGGCCGTTTTAAACCACCAACCACAGTTCAGTTGTTACATGTTGGTGGGTTGAAACAGATTATAGTGCAATAGAAAAAAAACATGATTCATCAGTCTTCCAATTGTTTGCACAGGAAAAAACAGAGGAAAAGACACACAAACAAAACGGAATTTACAGAAATCTAAGTTTACTTGCTGAGTGTAAACCATGTCAGAAAAGAATATCTTTTAAAGATTTGATGCCACTAACCTGACAAATGTTGGGAGATCCAATGATTAGTTATTCTTCAAAGCTCTCCTGGAAGCTTTTAAACTGGGGATTTTTTTTTATTTTTGTGTGCAATATGCATCAGGTGGTCAGCAAATAGGCAGTGGGTCTATAAATGTAATCTAATAAAAATGTCAGTGTTAAAAAGCACAGAGCAAGTTGTCTGATGTCAACATGCTCTTAATTGGAGACTCTCATTAACTCTTGTGTAAGAGCAACCGGTTGGCTGTTTAAAACACTAGATACTCCCAATGGCTAATGCGGAGCAGAACTCACTTTTAATGGCTTGGAAAACACTGAAATGGCCAAATGAAGATGAGAGGTCTCCCTCTGCTATAGCCGATGATCAAAAGCTCAGTTTAACCCTGCTAAACAGCCACCTGACTGTCTGTCCTCCATGCTCACACACATAATAATAACCCAGGTGAGTTTCATTTCCATGTAAGCAGCAGGCATGAGCTCCAGTCCACTGCCTGAAATAGCTTCAGCTTCCCTGGAGACCTGACTCACACTCACCCAAGCCTAACATCTGTGAGAGGACTGACTCTTAGCGAATCAGCTGAGCTCTTCGCTGTATGCTGTGGGGTCTGAGATGAACCAGTGTCTGGATCAGTAAATTCATCCGAGACCCTGAATGTTCAAAGTAATCTAAATGCAGTCAACATCATTACAAATGAATCGGCAGACAAACCGCTTGCCTTCCACCTGTATGCCTGCCATTTTAATGGCTGACAAACTGCACACCGCCAATCATCATCCCAGCAAGACTGAGTTTATTAGAATCATGCAACTGTTGTGCAATCCTCTGGAGGAAACAAAAATAATAAAAAGAAATTTCATGCAATGCTCTGGAGACAAGAAGACAGACCCCAGTATAAATAAGCAAACTACTGTTATTATATTTAACTGGTGGGTTTTAGTTAAAGAGCATTTTTTATGGCATTTATAGCTGCACTATTACATAAAAACATGAGGGAGTTTGTTGCCGTTTTGCACTACATGTGTGTAAAATTGTTTGTATTCAGGCTTAACTTTCAGGAATAAGTTTTGTAGACAGATTTAAATTCTGCAAAAGTTTGTGCCAATTTTTAAAAACAATTTAAAGTTGATTAAAATCATTAATTATTACCCTAACATTTATTTATTTGGACCATGCACACAAAGAAAAAAATGGTGTAGCTTTAATTTTCTCTCAGAAATTGCCAGTAAATTTTACAAACAACTGCAAAGAAATGATAAGCAACACTGAATTAAACATTACATTTTTAAGTAGAAAAACTGAAATAGTATTTTCTTCTAAAAGATACTCAATATTTGTTTGAAAAACAACTTCAGCTTATTTTTAGGTTTTTGAGCCAATTGTTTCAAAGGTTTTGAAAGCCACAAGACAAGAACTATCAGAATCAGTAATTCAGCTATTTTAGAACACCAGTAAGTCTCTGAAAATGTTTATGTTCATAATGTCTTATTATCATATTTAAATGATGTATGTTTGTCACATTGAAACATATTTCTATTATGCATATTAGAGTTTCATACTTCTTTCACATTTGAATATTCTATACATGTACTTTGCATAAAGTATTTAGAAATAAAAATACAAAGAAGACTATAGCCAGAATCTGGCTGACAAAGTTTTCTACGGTCTGCTGTTTTGTTTCTATTTCTAATTCATTTTACTTTGTTCAAATAAATCAGCTACTTTTAATGTTTTGTGTGACTTTTCCACACAAATCATCAGGGATTATTTTCAGGTCAGACTGCCTTTCATCATCGACTGATCTATTATAAAAAAAATCAAAATTTAATTCGCCTCCCTGGTAAGAACATAATAAGCAGCTTTTGTGTCATAAAGCAAAGTATAATTTTAAGAAGGAGAATTACTTCACAATATGTTCCCTACATTTATTTGGTCTCTCAGAACATAAATGGCTCGTGACAGATACAGCCTGTTCTGACTCAAGTGCACTTCTGACCTCACATTTACACAAGTGCACATCCGTGAGCTTGTTTGCCTCTTTCATCACAGAGCTTTTGGTCATGCAGAGTAAATCAGAGGAGATTGCACAGTTGTGATCATGAAAGGGAAGTTAATTTCAGCCCAAAGCCTGCTTAATTGCGTGAATGTATTTGTATTTGAGGACGGATGGATGGACCATAAGATACTTAAAGAAGAAAGGAAAAAGGAAAGGAGAGAATAGGAAACAAAGTAGCATATAAGGTATAAACAGGAGAGTTTTAATGGGAAAATGGCATGCTTGAAATCATGCAGCTATACTTAAACATCTACATTTCATAAACCTTTCAGGGGCACAATGTAAAATCAAAGCATTTTATCAAGTTTAGGAGCAGAGTTTCCTTTTTTTCTTCTGGTCTTCTCTTTCTTCCAGTCAGTATCAGTATGTCGATAAATATAATAAGAGGAGGGAGAATGTGACCTATAAGGAAAATCAAAATCCAGTTTTCACCTGCACACACACACACACACACACACACACACACACACACACACACACACACACACACACACACACACACACACACACACACACACACACACACACACACACACACACACACACACACACACACACACACACACACACACACACACACACACACACACACACACACACACATTGAGCCACAGAGATGCAAACATATGCGGACAGCTGTAGCTTCCTGATTGATGGCCAGTCTGACAGAGCAGTAAATTCAGCTGTCAGATGACAATCTTCAAACCTGTGTGCTGAATATACCCCAATGATTGATATCTATAGAGATATATATGTGTGTATATGAGCGATATTTATGCATCTGTGGATAAAGTGTATAGTTCTGACAGCTCAATCCATCATGCAGACGAACATCCATCTATTACACTATAATAAGACATAAATAAACACATTATAACTGCACTACTGAAGTGTCTGTAAACATAATAGTAAAATGTGTGCTAGTTACAGGGATAAATGGCTCTCAGAGGCAAAGATCATCTGTTCTGAGTGTCTGGATGTCAGTGAGTCAGGCTGTTTTCACACATGGTTCGATTGTTTGGTCTGTAGTTGGACCGAGATCGATTCTATCTCTCTTCTGCTGCTCCTTCTGTTCTCTTTTCACATTCTTTTATTTCAGTATGTTTATGAATATCAGTTTGTTTTCTGTGATTTAGAAAGGACTAGTTTATAACTGCAAACCTTAATGGACTTTACTTGAACTATAGGAGACCACTTTGTCCAAGCATTCAATTTGTTTGTGGAATTTAAAAAAAAAAAAACAGAGAAATATATAAATTAATACAAAATAAAAATAAGTTATAAAAATTGAGCTAAATAAAAGCATTGCAATAATCCAATCTTGTGAAAATGAAAGCTTTTATAACAAGTTCCAGATCCTTGGTAGAAAGGATAGGTTTCAATTTAGATAACTTCCTCAACTGAAAAAAGAGATGCTTTCACAACACTGTTTACTTGGCGATTAAAGCGGATATCACAGTCAAAAATTGTTCCTACAGTAAGTTCTTCACAAAACCATGCATGTTGTTTGACAATAGACCATAGCTCTCAACCAGTTCTTTTTCAGGGAGTCTCTTCCCAAATTTAATAAACTCGATCTTATCCTCATTTATTTGTAGGAAATTATTTGTCAAACATCCCTTTACCTCAGTCAAACTCATAGAAAAAATAGTAACTGTATACAGTCATCAAACTCAAGTCGTGGCCTAGTGGTTAGAGATTTTGACTCCTAACCCTAAGGTTGTGGGTTCGAGTCTTCGGCCGGCAATACCACGACTGAGGTGCCCTTGAGCAAGGCACTGATCCCCCAACTGCTACCCGGGCGACGCAGCATAATTGGCTGCCCACTGCTCCGGATGTGTGTTCAACTGCTGTGTGTGTTGTGTGTGTTCACTGCTGTGTGTGTGCACTTTGGATGGGTTAAATGCAGAGCATGAATTCTAAGTATGGGTCACCATACCTGCCTGCATGTCTAGTCACTGTCACTGTTACTATTCAATAAAAAATAAACAAATATTCACAAAATAATTTTGGCAAACGTTTTTTCTCCTTTTTCAAATGTCAAATCACATCAGAAAAGCATTTATTTTCAATGAAAATGAAGTAAATAATCAAAAAGTTGTAAATAAAGCATTGGCTTTATTGTCCCAATAAGGTGGCATCCATTTAAAAATTTGAATTAAAATTAAAATTTACACTCAGAAAGTTATTATTGCATACTGTTTTATAATGTACTATAATACTGAGGATAATTGGTAATTGCCACTATTGCCACTTTTTGCAATAAGTAGTATAAAAAGCAGAAAATCCTGCTATTTTAACTATTTTAACATAGTCAGCCCCTGCCATTTAGAAATGGTTCTGAATTTTTTAAATCCTCTGAATCCAAGTTCATTTCTTTAAAACAGGTTCAATTCCGTTCAATTAAATTCTGATGGTACCATGCCATAAAATAAACTACTATTAATGACCCACTATTAATAATCGATAGAATACAAATCGATATAATAACACCAACATTTTTATTTTATTTTGTTATTTTATTTTTAACATATCGATGTATTATTGTATTTGTATTGTGCAGAGACTTGCTTGAGGTTGGCTGTTTTAAAATAGCATTAAGGGTGCTATTTTGAACATTTTTATTTCATAAAGGAAAAAAAAGGATCTTGCAATGTAGTTATTCACTGAGTAGGATTGAGGGCAAAAATAGAGGAAAGTGTAACATCCGTTGAGTCTGGGCTATTTTTGGATGACTGAGTCACAGTCGGCGTACAAACTACAAGGTGGCAATGTGTTTAGTGATTCAGAGGTGTTGGGTACATTGAGTGTGTGCGTGTGTGTGTGGATATGAATGCTTTTGGGATTTAAAAAAGCATGTGTGTACTATGCTTGGCTGGCAGGAGTAAGCTTGTTTTATTTGGGAGCAAGCTGATTCTTAACGTGCAGTGCTTAGATGTGGTCTATAAATACTATAAATATTAGCAGCCCTTGCACAGAGATGCTGTAGGGTTTGCAGCTCTGTCTTTGATCTGCAGCTCTTCTCTGATGGAAAGAAACAGCCATGTGTATCCAAATGTGTGAAGCATGTGTCTAATATTTAATGAGAAACTCTGATTAAGACACGCCGTACCTCAGCTGCTCTTTTAGCATACGTATATACAGGCATGATGGATCGGCTGAGAGTGTGTAACAGATGGAGACACCCACAGAGAGAATAAGCGGTAAAAAATTGCAGTCTAAAATCCAATCTCTTGGTTTATACATGTACTTCTTTTGAGAGATTCACTGTTTGAATGATTCAAGGAGATTTTTTCATATGAACCACAAGACCCCAAAAGATCAATGTGCTCGCATACTAATTACAAAGAGAAGTCCATGTGAGGTTTGAAACGTGACACACACACACGGTGCTCCCTTCAGTTCTGATAAAGCTCAGCTGTGAAAGTCTCTGACTGCACATGTTCATTATACATGATCTTTTTAGCAAGATGCGGAAATCAAATGTGCATTTTCACTTCACCATTCCCTGCATGCTAAACAGCTTGTTTATTAACCAGAAATGAGGTAGAGTCTGAATGTTTAGGCATGAATATGTCAGGACAGTTCAACACTGAGTGTCATTCTGCAATCATGAATCCAACATAGCTGGAAAAAGCTGTGCAAATGTCTGTCAAAACATGCCAAATATTTTCATGGAATTAAGGCGTATAGATCTTAGTTGGAGATGCAAGTGCAAAAGATACCATGAAGGATAGAAATACATGCGGTTATGCTAGTTTGAGAATCTCAGTTTGCTTGACACAGCAATACTGGATCAACCAATGGTGTGAGTTTGGGGGCGGGACTATTTGTCTGTCCAACCAACAGCAAAAAGGAGGAGCATTCAAGAAATCCATTTGAAAACCATTAAAAAACCAAAAATCATTATACAGAAAATATAAATAAAAAATAAAAAAGACAAACAAGATACAACTCAAATTAAAAAAAAAAAAATATCCCCTATTTCATTTCTAAATAATAACAAACAAACACTAGACACAAAAAAAAAACAAATGAAAAAAAAACAAAAGCTTAAATTGGAATATTTATTTAAAACTGGGATTTTTATGCCAAATTGATACATTAATTTGAAAATAATAATAAAATAATAAAAAGTGAACTTAAGACATCTGAGTAGTTTTGAATGTACTTTGTTTTTAAGCTTACAGTATGACGTCTTTTAACACCACATCAATACGACTGACTAACTGCTCCTGATGATGACCTTTATGACTGTTTCTCAACATACAGCTCAATATGAGGCAGCTCGTTTTTAATGAGAAAACAAAGCCTCGATAAAGGCATGAGGGTTTGATTCTGCAGCTAATGAGAGCGCGAACGACTGCTAATTACTGCATGAGGCTTTTCTACACATGATGGAGATGGTGTCAGGAGAATTTTTTTTATACACATACATAAAGCAGTCTCTCTCACACATAAACAAAATAAACTGATGTCTACAGCACAACATAACTACTACATTTACAGAGCAGAGATGTTTACAATAGCTGAGGTAAAAGCCCAAAAGTACAAACAGGAAGACTCAAATGCCATGCTGATAAAATAGCTTTTTAGATGCAGAGGGAACATTTAGCGACAGTAACTTAGCGAAAATAGCCTTAAATGTCGTCCATATGAGACAGGAAGCTGAGGGACCAGAAACGGCAGGACGCAGAAAAACAAATCCACCACGATAGATGGGTAGAAGATAACACTTTTAACAGCTCTCCTTTTTAAGATCCCGACCAGACTGAATAATGATTTACAGGACGCTAACAGCCAATTCAGAAAGCATATAAAAACATCCAGTTAAGAGAAAGATGTTCAAACCCACACTCCCTACTAGGGTTGCAAAAATGTGGAAAATTTCCAGTAAATTTTGGAAACTTTTCAGGATTTTTTTTTTTTTTATTGGAATGTTCCAGGGATTTTTGGAAAGTTTCCCTTTTTTTTTTAAATTTACCGGAAATCTTCCACCCCTTTGCAGCCCTACCCCTACATAGGAAGCATCCCAAGTGAAAGAGACTGATTCTGAGGAATCTTCAAAAGGTGACAAATACACATACAATAACATGCTGTTTGTTTAATCAGGTTAATTGGAATAAGCCAATGAAAAAAACATTATTTTGCCACAACTTAAAGGGATAGCTCATAATGACAAAAAATGAAATTTGTCATAATTTAAGTTGTTCCAAACCTGTATTAGTTTCTTTCTTCTGTTTGTAAAATATATTGTGAATAATGTGGGTAACAAACAGTTGAAGGAAGCCACTGACTTCCATAATATGGCGACAAAAAAAGTCAATGGCTACCGTCGACTTACCAACAATCATCAAAAAAAAAAGGTTTTTATGATTTTAAAATTATTTTATTTTTTTGTACAAAGTGTTACTTAACTCAACTTGCACTGGGATTAGGAACATTTTCAGTGGACATGACCAAACTGAAAATCCAGTTCCAAACTGACACAGATGGGAACTGATTTGTGTGTTATTTTGAAAATCAACATACTTTGTGAGTTTGATTTAGTCCACTTCTCAAAAGTAAATGCATTTGTCCATAAAAATATCTGCCAATGGGATAAAAATAAAAACTTGTTTTCCCCTTGAATTACGTTTTTCTTATCCCAGAACTTTCTTGTTTTAACCATAAACTCACTTAACTTTAATAGCTTTTTCAAAAAAAAAAAAAAAAAAAAAAAAAAACTAATGTCATTTTATTTCTCAGATAAATTTATCTTGACTAAAGAATGTTTAGATATTTGTACTGGAAAACAAGACTCAAATACAGACTGAGAAAATCATTTGAAGTGTGCATAATTAATAAATTAGATTTTTTTCTATCTATTATTAAAATAATTATTTTCAATATTATTATTATTATTATTATTTTTCTTTTTATTTAAAATCCCCATTCATCTTAAATTTGCTCACCTTCTCTGTGTAGAACATGTGATGATCCCTTAGAATTTGGTTTACAAGACTTCTGGACTTAATATGTCCACATTTCTATAAAGGAAAATAATTGCTATCTGACCATATTTCCATGATCACACAGAGGAGTCATCTTTTTTAACACACAAAGCAGCTGACAGAAGGAATCAATGTTTTACTTTCAGAAATTGGAGTAATCACCATGCAGATGAAGCCTCACGGTCTGTGAATTAGACACTGTGCAATTACAGCCAATTATTATTGAAGCAGACTCAAGCGTTTGATTAACATCAGAACAGAGAGAACGAGAGAGGACCAAATGATATACAGTACAATACACACTGCAGAAAAATGGAAGGAGAAAGAGGAAGGAGAACAGGACAGTGGCAGTGGCTTCACATCAGAAATACAGCAATTACTCACGAGGACGAGAAGAGTGAGAGACCGGGCGGGAAGACATCTGCTCCCAAGGGAAGATTGGGTAGTCTTCACTCCAATCTGCTTATGTTTTTTCTGTCCTGTTTCTTCTCTTTTTATCCATCCCTCTTTAAACCCACATTTCACACTTTTATATATCATACTAGGCCTATTTAACCAGTCGATAAATTGAAATGTTCACAGACCTGTGTGAGATTTCCAGTTAATTACTGGAACCTAAGAAAATCATGTAAATTAGATTAGAAACAGCAGTAAATTAGGGATAAAATATAGGGATAAATAAGAGGTTTTCAAACAGAGGTCAAACAGGGCCCTACACCTAAACCTACCCCTTACAGAAAACTTTCTGCATTTTTACAAATTATACCAGTTTTACAAATGAGGACGTCCCCAAGGGGAGGTTTTTGTAGATTTTGTCAGGTTTAGCTCAGTTTTGAGTACAAATTTGTCCCCAAAATATGGTTAAGTACGTACACACACACACACACAGAGAGAGAGAGAGAGACACTGCATAAAACCTGTACTCCCGAGGGTGCTTATGATGGCAAAAAAGTCCCGAACTCTCCTCCATCTCCCAGTCCTCATATATAACCTTTCCTTGCTTTACTGTTGCATCTTCCACAGAAGCATTTTTTGGCCATGCTGTCTGAGCCACTCTACGCTATGTGTGTGTGTGCTCAAGTATGAGAGATAGAGCAAAGAATATTTGCTGCTGTTCTGAATCAGTAGACGGCTGTAAAGGTTTGAAAGCATAAAGAGCAAAGGCTTCCATCGCTGATGGCAAAGGCATACACATTTCCAAACACTTAATTTACTTCCAAGCTGCTTAGCAGCAAGGGAAATATTGGCTGTGCATTGAACAGTCTGTGGAGAGACATGTTCTGCTATGGTCAGGCTAAATCTGTGATCATCAATCCTGCCCTTCAAGAACAGGTGTGGGTTTTGCCCTTTTTTGTTATTATCCAATAATAACTCCTGTCATCATTAATTATCTTACCACATAAGGGCTTAAAAAAAAAACCCTTCTTGCTCTTGGCTCTGCAGCAACGCACTCCAACACCAATAATGCAATTCTGTGCCTGAGGTGCGCTTTGTTCCCCAAACACCTCACTTTTCTCCTTAAAGGGACAGTTCACCCCAAAATTAAAATTCTGTCATCATTTACTACAAAACTGCCACAGAGTTCCAAAACTGTATGACTAACTTTCTTCTGTGTAACACAAAAAAGTAGGCTATATTTTCAGTGTTTAAAATATCCCTTTAAAGGAGTTGAAAGACTGGAGGCTGTCTGGGCCTGGTACTTTTGTAAATGCCCAAAGCAGAAGCGAGTCAGTAATGGGCAAAACAACCTTAATCACCTTTAAAAGATATTCTCAGATGAATATCAGGATTTAGATGACAAATGTACACAGCACAGAGGGATAAAAATACACTAACTGCTCTACATATTTTTCAGGGTACACAGTGTCTCAATTTTAGATGGCCAAATTGTGGAAACATGCCAAAAGGTGACTGCCAAGAACATAATAGATCTATTCTAAAAACCTGTTGTCTTCATGGGCAGCTACTGTACCTTCCAAGCCAGCATTCAAGAACTAGAGGTTGACCGTTTTTGCCGATTAATCAGCAACGATGACAAATTGCTGGAACAACCTATTATCAGCATAAAAACACATCCGATTACATAATCTTCAAGTGATTTAAAACAGAAGCGGTTTGCCACTATCAAGAACACATAATAAATGAAACAAACTAAAAAATACTGATTTGGAACACCATTCAAAGACATGAACTCCACATGCCACACAAATAGTTTTTCACACATGAAGTGCACAAGCCTCTGCTATTTTAAATGTGAATAATATCTCAACAGCCATTTATAAGCACAATTATAGCAGACATTTAAGGTAAAACTCACTCTACACTACAGTCTCCAGGCTCGTGGCATTCTGGGCACCAATATTTTGACAGTTCATAAAAAATGAATCACTGTCTGGCCAACTGAGACTTCTGTATGGAGATAAAGGTTAGGATCATGATTTTTTCAGTAGTGTTACAGCATATTGCGAGTGTTTATTAGCACTGTTTGTTTTTACTTTTGGGATCTGAGTCCCAGAAACTGGTGGAGTTTATACTTAATAAACAGATGTATTGCTAACAGCATGATACTTTAATAAACATAAAACACATAGCACAAATTAAACGACAAGACAAGGCAATGCAGCTGCTAAAAAAACTAATAAAAAACAACTGTCATTATAGCAATCAGTCTCCCCTCTGCCATAAAGTTTACAGCCTGCCCAACTTATATCAAAATTATCTCAGAGTTTCCCAGTCATAAATACGAAATTAGAAGGAGTTCATGTCCAATTTCTGATTAGGAAACTCATATTTACGATAATTTCAGATGACATGTGAAGGCAGCATAAATGTGGTGCTACTCTGAAGAAGGTCTATATAGGATTGGGCAATATGACCAAAATCTTAGGTTACGATATGCGTAATTTTATTTCACGGTAACAATATAAATCACAATATAGCCTCGTTATTTTTATTTTAAATAAGGTCTTTATGATATCAATGTTTTTGATACCATAGAAATTTCATAATTCTTGTCACCAGAGTCAATATCAATATATATATATATATATATATATATATATATATATATATATATATATATATATATATATATATATATATATATATATATATATATACACGAAGGAGTGGCTTCACAACAACTCTGTGACTGTTCTTGAATGGCCCAGTCAGAGCCCTGACTTAAATAATAATAATAATATTAAATATTAAAAATAATACTAGCCTAAATAATAATAATAATAAAACTCAAGCTCACCGAAGACAAGTAAACAGTCAGTGATAAGAACCGAATAAGAAACAAATTACTACCAATAGAAAAAAAGACTACAGTAGAACAAATAAATAAGAAATGCTACATACATTGTATAAAGTAATCAAATGTATAAAAACACTGTCACTTCACAAAAAATAAAAACCTCCATATTCTTCACTGTGTAAATTAAATATATATTTCTTCATATTAAAGTTACAAAAGTGATTTAGTCAAGAGCAGAAAGAGATTTTCTTTATTTTGTTGTTTGATAAACATGAACGACAGACAGCGGGAACATTAGACTGCTATCACTTTAAGAGCTGCCCGGATCTGATATACTGCTACACATTTTCTTTCTCAGCTGTTTGCTTTCACTTAAGACCTATTGTGTTCAAGGATACTTGCAAAGATGGGCATATTGATACATACAAGTTCAAGGCCTATAAAGTGGCAAAAATAACTGGTAATTGTGTTTCAACGGCTTAAAACCACAATGTTTAAAAACAGCAAACGATAAGTTTTCGTGACCAACCAGCACAGCAATATCATGTGAGCGTGTAACTCTCATAGAGACTATAGTCTAAAATCTCTACCGTGTCTACCGGTATATAGCCCAACCCTAGGTCTATAATTTATGGATCTCAATACCTAATTTGAATGCTCCAAGACAAGCGTTTTGATAAGTTAAAGTGAGAAGAAAGATTCAAAGTAAAAGGAAAGTCTCTGTGTGTAGGGACAAATGACTGAACAGGAAAATAAATCAATTACATTGACAAGAGAGGCCTTAGTAACACATTAATCATTATGGCTTCGATTTACATCAAATATTCTTCAAAGTAACAACACCGATCACCTAGTTAACAAACCAGGAAAAGGTCACTGTGTAATTGATAACAGTAGCACAGGAGACTCTAAAGATACAGACTGACTATTTCAAATGTGGAAGCAATGCAGAAGGCTAATGTTCCACACAGTGGTCAAGCTCTAATAAAGCTTACAGAAAGACATCAGCTTCAAGTTTCCGACCATTTCTAAAGTTTACCTTCATTAAAAAAACTTATTAAACCAAGCCAGGGCCCCTCTCTCAGGCTGTTGATTTCATTTCCAACATCAAGTGGAATAAATCCAACACTGAGAAAATCAAAGGGAACATGAAAAAGCCCTTAATAACAGAAAAACTACACTTTCTATCCGACATTTCACACAAAATCAATCAAAACCTGATTACTGCATTTGTAACTGGGCTAGATGTCACAATTTTTACTCCATTTTTGAAAGTCAATTTCTGTATAAACACATTCATTAAAGATTTTCTACAAAAAAAAAAAAAAAAAAAACCCTATTGAAAATTTCCACCTTTATAGCACAAGAAAATGATACAGTACATTGAACACATGCTGGCCTTTTGTGACAACACCAGGGAATGAGGTCAGTTGTCACAATGGAACCTGCCATTAAACCACCAATATAACTCTGAACTGGGAATCAATTATACAGGGCAAAAAAATCATTAAATACTATTAGTTTATAGGTGTTGGAAACCAACCTACAAAACCCCTGCTAGGGGGAGAAAAAAAGCATTTGTGTAACTGCCGTTCTGACTCAAATATCATACTGTTACTAAAATATTCCTTGTGTCAATTTTCTCAAATGAATCTCCAATATGCAAAACAATTTCCATTCACAAGCATTGTTATAGAAGACTGTATTAGATCTTGTAGCTTATTAAACACTTATCATATCCAGTAAAGCAATCTATCCCTGTTCTAATCTGATGTTAAACTGAAATCAAGGGAAAGTTTTTGTGGAAGTCAATCTGGACAAGACCTGTGATTCAATCCCAGCAATAACCAGATTTCAGAGATACTAGTTGGGAAAGCATGGAAGATCAGTCTTAAAACACTGCACCAACTATAATTATCTTGACAAGGAAAGAAGAGCTTTTGGGAGCTTCAAACTATTATGAAGAAATTTTAAAATCATGACACAAGATAAATATGTTCATAAAAATATTAGAGCACTAATAATCAGAGATGAACAGGGAGTGACATTCATACAGGCCTGTTCAGTTTTACTGTCACCTCAGTCAAGCTAATTGATCTAATTCTGTTATAAATGTTCTTGTCAATCAAATGTCAACTGAGTCATGTCCCTAAAGTGCATGTGTGCTTCTGCTAATTGACAAAATTGAGTCTATAATTATGACTTTAATACAACCCCAAAATTACAATTAGACAAATTAGTGAAATTTACATATTCAACACTGTTGAAACATAACAAATTCATCAGACCTTCAAAAACAATTAAAAATTTGTAAAAGCATAAATGTGCTCAGAGCCTAGATTCTGTTGCATTGGGACTTAGTGAAAAAAATTAAAGAAATTAATTGTGACAAAATAAATAAATAAAATTAAATGGATACATTTTCCAGAGTCTAAACACTGAGAAAACAAAATCCAGCCTGATTATCAGTAGAGCAGAAGTTATGTAGGCAGTGCTGAATAAAAGAAAAATAAGTTAAACACATTTTCTGTTCTGCTGGCCAAAACAGCAATCAGTCAGAGAGATGATGAATACTATGAAATATGAAAATACTAACTATATTGAAATGAAAATATATTTATGTTCCATCCAACTCAGACAGAACACTTTTTTATTTACACTTCTCATTTTTCAGAAATTGGATCTTATTTCTTTCTTCTATTTCATATCAAAATATTACTTTCTCATGTCAATGTATTTTTGATTCGGCCTGATCTGAAATGTTATTTCTGGATTTTAAAATTCCTCAGTAGTATTGTTTTCTGACAGCTATGCCACTGAAGAGTTACTAAACTGGAGGGTTAAAGGTCAGCTGATGTCCAATGTCTGCATATTTGACAGAGACACCAAGATAAAAGTGTGTGTGCACATGCATAAGCAATTTAAAAGTGAGTGTTCCTTAAGAATGGAGAACAGCAAATGATCAACAACACACACTCTTAAGAATATGGCAGTAGTGTCATTAAAAACTCTGCGACAAACACACAAGGGGTTTTTTCCTACAAGGAACTGATGGACAGACAAATAAATACTAAACAAGTCATTAAAGGCCATCATATCGGCACCAGTATTAGGAAATATTTTTATTTCCCTTTGACAAAACAATGTAACCATTCTTATACATATTTTATAACAGTATTATTGTATCTTTAAAGTTTTATGGAGTATAAAGTAACATATGAAGTGTATAAACATAAACGGATATAAAAATACTTCAAAAGATGCATGCAAAAACACTTGCAATTTCCCAACTTGCACACAAAATCATGTTTTCCTTGGTTAATATATATATATATATATATATATATATATATATATTTATATATATATATTATATATATATATATATATATATATATATATATATATATAATATATTCATATATATATATATATATTTCTCTGTTTTTGTGTTCATATTTTTATTTTGTTATAAAATTTTCGATTTATGCTTATTATTTTTCAATCCATGTCCACTGTTTGCTATTCTGAAAACTAGTGCTTTCCAACCAGGTGAGCTGGATCGACTCTGTACTCTGTGTCTGTTATTTGGTTGGGGCTGGATGATGACATAATCGGTTGCGACCTTCCCACTAGTAGTTTTCCCCTGATCGATCTGGTTAATCATGTCCTTTATTTAAATGTGGTTAATCTTGAGGTAGAAAAAATTCCAAACGATCCTCATCCAGTCCCTCCAGAAAACCACCGAGCCTCACCAGCTCACCCTTCGCCAGGAACCTCCACATACCCAGCCAAATGTTCCGACCACCCATCTCCTCCCAGCACCATCTCTGTCCTGAGCCCAGAAACGCTGGCAGTTCCCGAGTCAAGTCAGCCGGCGGTTCCACAGTCAAGCCCGCCGGACGTTAATGTGGCAAGTCCACCGGACGTTAATGTGGCAAGTCTGCCAGCTCACTCCAGTGCCCGCTCCTCATAAGTGCCTTCTAGAGCACCATCAAGAGCTCGCTCCAGTGTCGGCTCCAGCCCCAGAGCTCGCTCCAGTGTCGGCTCCAGCCCCAGAGCTTGCTCCAGTGTCGGCTCCAGCCCAAAGAGCTCGCTCCAGTGTCGGCTCCAGCCCCAGAGCTCACGCCAGTGTCGGCTCCAGCCCAAAGAGCTCGCTCCAGTGTCGGCTCCAGCCCCAGAGCTCACGCCAGTGTCGGCTCCAGCCCCAGAGCTCGCGCCAGTGTCGGCTCCAGCCCCAGAGCTCGCTCCAGTGTCGGCTCCAGCCCCAGAGCTCGCGCCAGTGTCGGCTCCAGCCCCAGAGCTCGCTCCAGTGTCGGCTCCAGCCCAAAGAGCTCGCTCCAGTGTCGGCTCCAGCCCCAGAGCTCACGCCAGTGTCGGCTCCAGCCCAAAGAGCTCGCTCCAGTGTCGGCTCCAGCCCCAGAGCTCGCTCCAGTGTCGGCTCCAGCCCCAGAGCTCACGCCAGTGTCGGCTCCAGCCCCAGAGCTCGCGCCAGTGTCGGCTCCAGCCCCAGAGCTCGCTCCAGTGTCGGCTCCAGCCCCAGAGCTCGTGCCAGTGTCGGCTCCAGCCCCAGAGCTCGCTCCAGTGTCGGCTCCAGCCCCAAAGAGCTCGCTCCAGTGTCGGCTCCAGCCCCAGAGCTCACGCCAGTGTCGGCTCCAGCCCCAGAGCTCACGCCAGTGTCGGCTCCAGCCCCAGAGCTCACTCCAGTGTCGGCTCCAGCCCCAAGATCCAGATCCGCCATGGCCTCCCGAGTCCCCAAATCCACCATGGCGCCCCAAACAGGTTCCGTGTCTGCTAGAGGGACCTCCAGAGTGCCCACCCACCCTCCCCATTGGATGTTATATGGCGTGAGGACACACCTTCTGGAGGGGGGCATTATGTCAGACTCTGTTCCTTTTTTTTTGTCTGTGTTCTGCTTCCCAAATGTTTCAATGCCCTTATTTGGTCCTTGATGTTCCCCATTGTGTTGATTTCATTCCAGGTGTTCCCCGTTTGTTTTGATTGAATCCAGGTGTGTCTAGTCGGTAGCTCCTAATGTCTGTGTATTTAAAGAGTGTTCAGTTCCCTGTTTCTAGGTCCGGTATTGTTTATGTCAACTCCTTGTGCTATGTGTGATTCCCATTATATGAATAAATTCCTTGGTTTAGTACTCCTGATCTCCTGGGCTCCATGTTCCCGCACAGTAGCAAATCGTGACAGTGTGCTAGTCTTTATGCACATTTTCATATATTTTGTCCCGTCTATTGCTATGGTTATCACCATGTCAAACACTGCTACTTCAAGAGAGAATCCCGCAAAAATATGCAGACGTCATTCCCAAAACTTTTCAACGTGTGTGGCTGAAAAAAAAAGTTCTACGTTTTAAATCGATTGCCTAGAAAGCTCACAAAGGGTACTCATAACTACTAAAAAGCTGTTACTCTTTGTTCATCACAATCTCACAAAGTTCTGTTACCAATGAATCTCACACTGCGCAATAAATATATTATATATTATTAACATTGTGTATGCCTTTATTTTTAAATTAAATTATTCAACTATTTATTACTTTGCATTTCACTAGAAAGTCCAATTGACCGTTTGCAGTCAACAAAGATCAGAATTATTATTCCAGAGCCAAAAACGATATAGAAATTCTAAAATCACCAACATACGGATGACCTACAGAAATTAATGTGAAAAATATGTGATGTACTGTAAGTTGCGTTTTAAATATTAGCCTATCACATTTAAGGCCTTTATGAAGCTGTTTCAGAGATAAACTGCTGTTTTTGACAAGAAGATGCCATGCAATAGACATTCAGAATCAGAATCAGAATCTCTAAAAATACCATTCTTGAGGTTCAAGGTGGAGAGATGAGAAAGCAGTGGGTACTGCAGATGATTTGAAATTGAACTAATATATATGTATACACACACTTCCAATATGCTTTCAAAGAATTCCAATTCTGAAATTTGTGAGGGCTGCACTTACACATCTCATTACCCCTGGATGTAGTTTGTTGTATAATTGCAGGAAGAATGGGAAACAAAATGAGGAAGGCGAGACAGGTGAGAGAGAGACTGAGACAGAGATTATAATGGTGATGGAGAAGGCCATGGTCTCAGTCAATCAGTGAGACTCAATTACTTAATAATGTCTCATTATTGAGCCCTGATTAACCCTCATCCATCTCCTGATATCACTACAAGGACACGCAGAGGACTCCCTCTTCCTGCTTTTTAGCGCCCAGTTTTTGCCCGCAATTATTACTCCTTCATTTCACTGCTTTCAGACATCTCACTCTATCCATCAATCTTTTCCTGCATTCATTTATCTCACTTGTCAGTATGTCATTTTAGGTCTAAGAAGGTCTGCCTGTAGGAAAGTAAAAATCACAAATAAGATCTCTTTAATTTCAGGTGTTTGTTCAATGAGATAAAATCGAGAGCAAATTAAGACTTGAACAGCTACTCAGAGCTCAACAATGTCTCAAAATAAATAGATTAATAAATAAAAACATAGCTTAAACCAACCTATAAGTCATTACAATTCACAGATTTTTTCCAGATTATTCCAAAACCAAATTATCTGTGCTATGAACATTATGCAAACATACTAAATGCCAACGTTTATCATATTTCCATATCTATTTTATTATATCTCTTAAGAAATTTGTTTAATATCTAATAATAAATATTAAATAATAAATAATAATAAGTATTTCAGTTTATAGAGTTATTTTAGTATAACTGATGAAGTCATGGCCTAATGGTTAGAGAGTTTGACTCCTAACCCTAAGGTTGTGGGTTCGAGTCTCGGGGTCGGCAATACCACGACTGAGGTGCCCTTGAGCAAGGCACAGAACCTCCAACTGCTCCCCGGGCACCGCAGCCCACTGCTCTTGGTGTGTGTTCATGTGTGCACTTTGGATGGGTTAAATGCAGAGTACGAATTCCGAGTATGGGTCACCATACTTGGCTGTATGTCACGTCACTCACTCACTAAAAGACTGGTTTGATTTGAAGACATTGTGAATAATAATTATAGTTTTACTATAACTATGGTTTTTAGTAATATTAGTATTTTCATATTATCCATTTTCTTGTTACTTTTAGGTAAAGTTGTATTAATTTTGTTGTGTTTTTGTCATTTTCATTAGTTTTTGTTTTTTAAAAATAGTACTTTATAGTTCTGACTAGTTTTTATTTCTGTTTAAGTTTTAGATGTTTTAGTGCTTCAAGTTAAACTAAGAATAAATAAGAAATTATGTCTTGGCAACTAGTTAAAATAAAATAAGTTTAATTAAAAGATGAATATGAGACAAAACTACAGAATGTCACAGTTTATTATCGGGTGATTCAACAAAGATATTTTTCCAGCTAAGGAGATCAGCACTTTTAGAGTTTCATGTCCCTATCTGATGTGAGCATTAGTATAGGAACAGTTGCCTCACAGGTCTTTCTAAGTGTTCAGCTGTGTCCTGTTGCATTAATTCTTCAGATATTAAAAGCTGGGAATGTGTCTTATAAGTTATATCCATTGCTTCTGCATTCTAAGTCTTGCATTCGATGATGACACACAAACCAGTATGAAGACGAGGATGCCGACTCTGAAAAAAAAGCAAGCAATTTGGATGCTAAAAGAAAAGAGGAAGTCAATTAGAACTATAGGAAAAACAAAGGGCATGGAGAAATCAAAAGTTTGGAAACTACCTGCGACATCAGCAACCAACGATGACCTGATCGGCTGAGAAAAACAACAGCAGTTGATGACAGACAAATCATAAAAGCTATGAAAACGAACCCTAAAATACAACCTCCAGAAAGCTGGGGTGATGCTCTGTCAATCTACAGTCTGCAGGAGAATTTGACACAGAATTACAGAAGATATACAGCAAGATGCAAACCTCTGATCAGCACCAAAAATAGAAAGGCAAGATTCTTCACAAATGTGAGCCAGTAGAGTTTTGGAACTGAGTTGATGGACAGATGAGACAAAGGTTAACCTTTATCTAAGTGATTGGAAAACAAAAGTGTGGAGAAAAAAGGGAACTGCAAATGATCCTAAGCTCATCTGAACCTCATCTGTAAAGCTTGGTGGAGATGGTGTCATGGCATGGGCATGCATGGCTGTCTCTAGAACAGGACCTCTTCATTTTAATGATGACTTAATGTATGATGGCAGTAGCAGAATGAATTTGGAAGGGTACAAAATCATCTTGGCTACAAATATTAAAGAAAATGCCACCAAACTCATTAGAAAGCACTTAATATTAGATCAGGACAATGACCCAAAACACCCTGCCAGTTCAGTCAAGGAATTTATCAGGGCAAAGAAATGTAAAGTCTTAGATTGCCCAAATCAATCTCCAGATTTAAATCAGATTGAATATTAATTTCACCAGATGAAGAGGAGACTAAAGACAGAAACTCCCCAAAACAAGCAACAGTTGGAATTGGCTGCTTTAAAGGCTGGGGAAAAACATTTCAAAGCATAAGACCAAGAGTCTGGTGATGTCTATGGGTTGCAGACTCACTGCTCTGATTGCATGCAAGGGATCTGCAACTAAATATTAGCTTTTAATCTTTTAAATCCAACTGTTCCAATACTTATGCTCACATCAAATAGTGGGATGAACTCTAAAAGTGCTGTCCTTTTTATTTGGTAAAACATGTATGTGTAGAAAGACCTAATAATAAAATGTGACATTCTGTGACAAATATCTTGACTTCAGAGCAGAGAAAGCAATTTTGTCTTTACTGTTCCAATACTTATGGTGGGCACTGTATATATATATATATATATATATATATATATATATATATATATATATATATATATATATATATATATATATATATATATATATATATATATATATATATAAAAAAATTTTTTTTTTTTTTTTTTATAAATTTTCTGTTAACATTTATTTTTTTCAAGTAACGAACATGTTTTTTTTTTTTTTCAAAGGGAACATTGGATGCAAAATTCACTTTTACATGGTGTTTGCATATAAATGTGTCTTAGCAGTGACAAGAATCCTACAATGACAAGAATTCATTTACTCCAGTTTTTTGTCAAACCCCAAATAACCTAAACAGTTTTGTAGTTGGATGTAAAAGTGAACATAAGAGTTTTTGTTTTCTCTTGGCATCAGAGCCACTGAGGACGCAGTGGATTAGTTTTATTTTTGATGGTAATGTGGCACCAAATACATCTAAATTCGTTTATGTCTGTGTGAATCATTTTACTCCAGAATGCTTTCTGAACAAGGGACAAGATAGTGAGCAGAGCTCATTAGCATTTAAAGAGACATGCACTGAAGCAGGTCGCTGTGAACAGAGCTGTTTTCGACAAGGTAAAAAGGTGTTGTTTTACATGACTGTTGAGGAATAAACTAAACTAAAAACTAATGAAGACCCTAAAGAATCATACCAACTTCTGGAAAAGGGGCATTCGATGTCACCTTTAACAGTTTTAGTCTTAATTTTAGTTTTAAAGATGGTAATACTCTTGAGATTTCCATTAAAGTCGACACAAAACTCTAAAATTGACAGTTTTCTTGCTTAAAGGGGTCATATGATGTTGCTAAAAAGAACATTATTTTGTATATTTGGTGTAATGCAATGTATTTATGTGGTTTAAAACACATGATTTTCTTCGTACTGTACATTATTGTTGCTCCTCCATGCCCCGGCTTTCTGAAACGCATCGATTTTTACAAAGCTCATCATTCTGGATAACGCTGATTGGCTAGTTATCCAGTGCGTTGTGATTGGCAGAATACCTCAAGCATGTGGTGGAAATGTTACACCCTTTACCATACTGTGATGCCGTGTCCCGGCGTGACGAGAAAAAAAACAAATAAAACCCATTGTAAACGAGGCATTTGTTGCATCCAGTGGGGACATAATTACTGATTATAATGACTTATAATGTCTTTTTACGAGTTGCATTGTGTATCGAACAGCGTAAACATAAAACCATTTGTGATTGGAGAAAATGACAAACAACAAGTGCTATTCTACACTGCTTAAAACTTGTGTTTGAATCATCAGTGGTAAATTCTTTAAATATGAAAATGTACTTACAGACTGTGAGTCAGAAGTGCCAGAATGTCCTTGCAAAGTTGGAATTGCCCAACTTTATAGAAACAGCCTTTGTGCACAGCTTTCTCAGGTTCAGCAAACAGTCCTCCGTAAAATGCGCTGCACACATCTGAATATTTGGGTTGAACTGTTCTGGAACAGTGTTGTAAATACAACTTAAACACTGATTTGGTTGCACTTTATTTTACAGTACGCGTACTTACATGTACTTATAGTGTACTTACAGTGTATTTATCTAAGAAAGTTCTGGTAATACAAGGTAACTACATGGGGTAGGGTTAGGTTTAGGGGTAGGTTCAGGGTTAGTACTTAGGTATTACATAGTTATTGTAATTACTATAATAAGGACATAGTATGTACATGAGGAACAGGACTGTAAAATAAACTGCTACCACTGATTTCTAGTTGTGTCCTCTTTTGGATGGCCAAAAAAAGTAGTTTTGCTTTCACAACGAAACACACAGCATCTCCATGACATGGCGGCAACAACAATTCTACAGCGAGAATCAAAGTTATGCCTTCTTTCTTTGCGTGAACATTTGGGTGGTGTTATGCAAATCTTCCCACACAGTGACGTAGACATGTGGGGGTGTTTTTAAACAAGGCAATTTAGGAGAGCGCGGACGAGTCTGAGTACTTTTATAAAGAATATCTTTTTGGGTTTGAGACTTTAGTCTTTGCAACTTTAGGGATCTTATCTATGCACGAACAGCTTGTAACACTCCGAAGAGAAAAGAAAACTTGAAATTGCATCAAATGACCCCTTTAATACACACTCTTGGTCTCACTGCGCATAATCAGATTCTTTACAGAAAAACAAAGAGAAGTTTTCTGTTATCTTTGATCAAAATGTAATAACCTGCTCTTCCTCTGAAAGACAACCCATTAGACTATTCAGATTTTGATGTTAATTAATATCCAAATATAACTATTTTAGTTTACCAAACTCCCAATCCAATTGGTTCCTTGTGGATAAAATCAAAACCTATGGTACAATTTCTTGCTGACTGACTGGGAAAAACCAGATTACAAAGCAGAATGTTGTGAATGAAGTTTCGCACTGACTTTAAATGAGCTGTATAAATGCGACATCACCTCAGAGCAGTAACATTTTCCATCCGGTGTCATTTTGTGACCTTGTTTTTGTCTGAGTGTGAAAGTGCTTGAACTGGCCTGCTTGTGTTCAGATCAATGGAAACAAGCATGAAAGTCAACACTTGACCACAATGACTCTCTCGGCTTATGGCCGTGCTACCGTGGGAACGTCGGTATCCATAGTGACACTGATATCTGCATCGCCAGTAGATGTCTGATCTATAACGTCACTCTCAACAGATACCTTTCTAATTAAATGCCATTGATTGGATCTCACCTCTCCACCTGTCTCGTTTAACTCCCCTATCTCTCAGTCACACAAACATACACAAAGAGTGAAAGAAAGCCAAATAATTAAAGTTTCCACATAAATGGAAAACCCCATCCTACCGTAATGAAGATCTAAAGGGAAGGCACTCAATTACATATCAAAATATCTTCCAAAGGATCTGATTTGCTTTCTATAGACCAGAATTACAGTATAATTACATCAAAGACAGCAGGATACACACTATAAGACAGAATTGAACACCACCACCTGCTGTATTGACTCTGAACTACTTCCTTAAAGTTCAAAAGACAGCATCACACCAAAGGACTCCTGGCGATCTGTTCTGCTTTAATAATGAATTTTTGCTTTTTTGAAAAAAGGAGCCAAAACCTTCTCTCACAGGTAAAAGAGCATTCTCATATCTCATGCTGGTAAAACCAGAGAAAAGCTAGCTTTCATTCCCTCCACCAGTGACATTTTAGATGCCCTTACGTTTCCTCCAAAAATGTGAAATACACTCTGTGCATGAACACACGCACAGTGGTTTGAGGCCATTTGAGATGAGCTCTACGGAAACTGAAATTGCTGTGGCCTGTGTCACTCAGTCGGTCTCTGCTGCTGAATATTAATGGGCGTATGCTAACTACCATCCTTTCACTTAATAACACAAACACTGAAATAGCTCTGCTAGGAAAAGGCAAGAAATGGTAAAGAGCATTTCAATTTCAAAAAATGATACAGATAACAAGATGGCACACTTGTCTATTTCACCTTTTTTTTTTCAGTGGCTGTTTTTATCAGATAAGCATACATTGAGAATGTGAAAATAGAGCAACAGGATGAAGTTATGATGAACATATGCTGTGCATTGGATGGCCCACTTCTCTTAAACTTCACTTTCTGCTCCATAAATTCCCAATTCAAAGCTTATGAGCTTTTAATGTCTTTCACACCTGCTGATTCCACTGTTTTCACTCTCGTTCTGTTTTCTGCTTATTTGTTATATCCTTCTCCTGTTTATTCAGCCAGTCACTGTGCTTGTATTTAAATGCAAGTATTTTTTACAAAGTGGTTCTTAATTTTTTGTTTTGAAGTTCCATATTATACTCATTTATAGGCTCCTAATTTTATTTTTGGGGTTCACTAGAATACATTTACCTGATTTAAAGTTCAAAAAACATATTTTTCTCATATTGTACATTGCTGCAGCACTTCTGTTCACCCTCTGCCTGAAACACTTTGGCTGCATCCAAAATCATATACTTAGTACAGTATGTGAACAGAGCAGTGACACAATGCAAATGGTGCATGACAATGAGAACATGACATACTTTTTTTAATGGTCATTAAGTAATTACTTGTTCACAAGAAGTACCTATTTAGAGAAAATTCGATTTTGGATGCAGCCTCTCTTTTAGTTTCCATTTCTTTAAAGCTCGCCTTCCTGAAAAGCCTAGTAAAACAAATAAAAATGTTGGAAAACATATATATATATATATATATATATATATATATATATATATATGTGAGAAAATATCCACATTAAAAACTTTAGAAACTGTAATCTCTAGATTCTGCTAACTGTTGTACACTCGTTCACGAGAGAGTGTGTTCCAGCGGATGACGTAGGTACATAGGTGAAGCTAGTCACGTGAGAACCAAGTTTTTTTTAACAGCAAAAGAAAGCCAGTCTCCTCTTGGCTTACATCGAAATCCTCCAACATTTCTCTTTACAGATCCTCATTTTGTTAGAAATTATGGTTTATAAAGTTTCAGATATGGATATTTTTCTCACACAAAGCATCACTTCAGAAGGCCTTCATTAATCCCTCGGAGCCGTGTGAAGTACTTTTATGATGGATGGATGAATTTATGCATTATGAATGAATTTTTGGGCTTCAAAATCTCGAACACCATTCACTGCCATTATAAAGCTTGGAAGAGCTAGGGCATTTTTTTAATATAACACCAATTGTAATACCTGAAAGAAGAAAGTCATATATACCTATAATGGTGAGTAAATTATGGGGTATTTTTTCATTTTCTGGTGAACTATCCCTTTAAGTAAATGGTCCAAAATCTGCTTTCACTGTATGGAAAAGATCTAATTTTGTGTCCCACGGAAGAAAAACTCTGGTTTAAAAATAAACATGCACAATGACAGAATGTTCTTTTTCAGGTAACCCATTTCTTTAAAAGTTACTTTCATTGGTGCAATAATGAGGAAAGATTGAGGCAGTCTAAATTGAATGATTTTATTTATGAAGCACATTTTGTGGTTTGTAAGACAAAATGAAATGAAATTGCTTTACCTTGTACTTTATTCTCAACACATAAGAGGAGCTCTATTCACACACCAGGAGACACACCACACACCATGAGAGAGAGAGAGTTGCCGCTTATCATAACCATTTATTATACATGTTTAATTTCAGTTGTCTCTCTATTTTTCCTGCTGTGAACTGCTCTACATGAATCAGTAAGGCTAAGCAGCAGCCATTCTTGTTCTCCAAACCCATGAAATTGAGCTGCGAGTATGTGTTTCTGAATTGAATGAAGGATTAAAAAGATATGATTTTTCCTGACTCTGTGTGCAAATGCAGCCAGACTCCGGATACCACAAGCTGTGGGTATCTCGCGAATCCTGCCACTAGAAAAACTGGGCTTAATCCCCAAAAATATGTCATTTATTATAACCACTGCTCACAAATGTTTTAATTCGACCCGTAGGCGAAATGAGCAATTGAGGCCGATGAAATGAAAAAACAATATTTTGTGTCTCTAGTCCAGATGTTTGCTAGGTAGTTGAAAATGATATTGTGAACCTTGGCATTGGCTTTAACATACTCTGGCTTATAGGATGAACACACAAATCTATTTTCTCATACGTTGCAGCAGGCTTACACGCTCAATCCTATTATAACTGGAAAGAGTGAATTAACTATTCTGACATGCTGACATCACTGCATCTTTTCTGAATGCACCCTGAGCAGCCAGACTTTGGACAATAAAGTCTGGTCCAGTCTGCAGTTTATTTGGTTTATTTACTGTATTGAGTACCATATGAATAAAACAACACAAGAACACTTAACAAATGAGCATGGTTTACAGCACAACTGTTTTCAACACTTATAATTATACAAAATGTTTCCTGTGCAACAAATCAGAATATTAGAATGGTTTCTGAAGGATCATGTGACATTGAAGTCTGGAGTAATGATGCTAAAAAAATCAGCTTTACGTCACAGGAATAAATTACATGTTAAAACATAAGCACAAGAGTCTCAAAAACACTAAAAACCTTACTGACTTCAAATTTTTGGCTGGTAATGTACGTAGTAATGTAATGTAATAAGATATGATAGGATAGGATAGAATATTTCACCAAAGTGCTCATTAGTACTGTAGCTTGAAAACACAACTTTATTAGATGTTTCCTGGCAAACTAATACAAACCTGCGCAAAGTCAGCCAATCAGATTAGAGCTTGCCAAATTAAAGTGCTTGCCATTCCATTGTGCAGCAGGCATCAGCTGTGAAGGGTCTGTGGGTGGTGTGCTGTCATGCTGTCTGAGCCTGAGACTGCCCTTTTGTGCCACAACTGACCTGCATTTAGGTGGCTCTTTGGCTATTAAGGGGCACAGAAAAGCCAGCTGGACAGAGAACAGATGTAAGGACCTCACAGAGGGGTGAGCACCCCTGTTTCGTGATTGGACGCAGTAAAGCATGAAGACATGCTCTGAGCAGGACAATAAAGAGAGAAGGAGTACAAACCTAGAGCTCCATTTTTCATGTTATCAAATGAAAAACAGATCTCCTTATATCTTTAGTCTGAACAGGCTGATAGCTCTCAATCTTTCTCCTGCTCTCTTCCTTCCTTTCACCCTCTTAAAGGTACAGGTCACCCAAGAATGAACCTTCTGACATTATTTACTCATTTAAAATGTAATCATTCATTAATTTATTATTACTAATAACAGAAAACCAAACACTTTAATACTATTTCATATACCATTTAAGTTCTTTATTTAACAGTTTTGTTTAATAATTTACTGAGACTGTAAACTAATGAAGATGGAAATTGGGAGCACTGTCAAAATAAAAGTCCTGTGCATTGTCGAACTAAATGTAATTTGCTTCCAACACATTGGCCAAACTGAAAAACTTACTAATGCTGATGATTAAAAAAGCCCAAATTTTCAGCCTTGCCGATATTTGTCAACCATTAATTCTAAAACCATATGACTGACTTTATTTTTGTGAAATACCGAAATAAGAAAAATGTGAAAGAACATTCTGACCATGTTTTCCATATAATATAAGTAGGAGGGGATGAGTGCAGCTCAAAAGGACAAATAAAATACTATAAATGTATCTTAATGGACCATTTAATTTGCAAATTTTCAGATGACAGGTTTATATCAAGTCGTTATTCGCTGTAGCTCTCATTTGTTGTTACTTTCAAACCTCATTTGCTTATGCATTCTTTCAAATATGTTGGCTATATGGTGGTAGATGGAACATGTCTGACACAGCATATTTTAAAGACGACATTTAATGGCTGTGGATGCAAATTAGATTTGTGACTTACAGTAGATTTTATCATATGATTTTAAATACATTGCAAACCACTTTTTGTGAAACTTACTGTATGCTACTTTTTAGATTGACAGTGTCGATCCCCTCTAGTCCCAAGCTTTAGACGAAGCTAATTCAGGTTGTTTTTATCTGCAGAGGACATAGTAAAGAAGAGGAGAGGGGTGAGAGAGGAGAGAAACAGTGGATGAAGAGTAGAGGTGCTAACTGATGAAACGAGAAGAGACAGAGGATAGTTGGACTGGACGGGCCATCTGTGTACAGATGATAAGACGCCTCTACGGGTCTGCCACCACCGGCCTCTCTCTCGTCCTATCGAACACATGCACAGTAATCCAGTAGCTTGTGACTTTCACTCGCTCCACTCACTGACTGTTCTCACCCTTATCTCTGCTCACAATCCATAATTACGAAAAAGTTGATACATACACTATTGGTCAAAAGTTTGGAATAATTAGGATTTATTTTTTTTAATGTTTTTTAAAGAAGGCTTTTATGTTTACAAAGGCTGCATTTATTTAATAATAATAATAATAATAAAACAGTAATATTACGAAATATCACAATGTTGTTTTCTATTTGGATATATTTAAAATATATTTTATTTCAGTGATGCAAAGTTGAATTTTCAGCATGATTACTCCAGTCTTCAGTGTCACATGATTCTTCAGAAATCATTCTAATATGCTGATAATCATTCTAATATTCTAATATGCTAATAATCATTCTAATATGCTGAAATCAGCTCAAGAAACTCAAGAAACATTTCTGATTTTGAATTTTGAAAACATTGATATCAATGCTGCCTAATATTTTTGTGTAAACTGTGATATATATATATATATATACATACATACACACACACACACACACACACACACACACACACACACACACACACACGTATGTTATAAGAGAATTCTATTTCAAATAAATGTTGCTCTTTTGAACTTTTTATTCATCAAAGAATCCTGGAGATAAAAAACAAACAGACAGTTTTCAGCACTGCCAATTACCAAAAAAAAACAAAAAAAAAAAAAACTTTTTTATTAATAATTGAGCACCAATAATACATTGAAATAATTGGAATGATTTCTGAAGGATCATGTGACAATGAAGACTGGAGTAATGGTGCTGAAAATTCAGCTTTGCATCACAGGAATAAATTACATTCTAAAGTCTATTGAAAACAGCATTTTTTGTAATAATAATATTTCACAATATTATTGCTTTTACTGTATTTTTTATCAAACAAATGCAACACTGCTGAGTGTAAGAGAAACATAAAAATAAAATAAAAAATCTTATTAAAATTATTATCTTAAATATTTCAAGCTTTGTCAGTTGAAATTCTTCTAAAATTTGCTCACCCTCATGACTTTACAAAGCCCGTATGGCTATCTTTATTCCACTGGTTATGCAAAACAGGAAAATACAGACTCAGAATGACCCATTTTACAAGACAATAAAGACACACAAACACGCACACACACACAAAACAAAAAAACAATCCAACTTGAAAACAAAGTGTGGGAGGGAAAAACTCTTTTTGTTAGAGAAAATTACTGGCATGGGGGATCTTTTGGCCGTTCTGATTGGTCGATTGTTTCAACCCTCTGAGTGTGCTCACTGCTCAGTAATTATCTTGTCTAACTGCCTCGCAGTACCATGGTGACCACAAACCCCACAATGCAGTGTCGCCATCACGACACCCGGCAGGAAAAGCACCTCCTATTGGCACAGGCACGCAAACTGACTCGCTTGGCACGGCAGGCTTTTGCCCTTTAAATCTGCCCACATATTTTATAGCACATTTTGTGTTTAGCGGTGCAATATTAATGAGGGTTATTTCTGAACCTTACCTCTGTGAAATGGCCATTTGGAAAGCGAATGCACACACAAACTTAATGTAAAAGAAAACCAAGCCTTTGGAGAAAGAGATTCCATTAGAGTAAACCAATAGCGGGGCTTGAGATGTGTAGTTAAAAGCTCTCAAATAGCACAACAGAAATCATAGCCTGCTCCCCTCTCTCTAGATAACAGGATTAGCCTCTCTGTGCTCTCACAAAACACTCTGTCTGTCTCTTTCAAACAGACACTGGCACACACACAAATATTCAATATAACAAAAATACATAATAGTTGTGGAGTAAGTGGATGTGGTTTTCCCTTGACCGGAGCTCTGCTGTCAAGTGGCAAATGGCAAAAACAACCATACTTTTAAAAAAAAACAACCATACTTACACACCCAATCAGCCACACTTGCCCAATCTGCCACTTTGATGCTAGTAATATTGATATCAGTGATGCACCATAATTTCAGAAACCAAACATTTCAGCTGAAAACAAAATAATTATTTTTTTGCCAAAAATTTTGAGTTGCAGAAATGACCAAAAATGCACATTTCAGTAATGGTTTTGTATGGGTGAATTCTTTGTAAACACGTTGGGTGAGTAGTCATAAATATGCTGTCTTAATGTTTGTTATAAAATCTATACTGTCTTCTTTATTAATCAGATTAGCTCCTTTATGTTTATTCACTGTATTATATCTGTCATCTGAAGCTGTCTTTGCATCTCATTGCATTAAACTAAGTGAACACACCTGACAACTAGAGTGATTAAACACTATCTGCCATAGATCTTCGATCAGCTGATCACATTCATATCAGGTTCAAAGACGTAAGTTGTATTTGTAGTATATATTTATATTTACCATGCTTTTACCACAGTAACTGAAGTTTTACTGTCATATTTGAAGTTGAAGCACAGTAGGACACTTACCATGCTTTTACCACTTTAAATAAGAATGAGAAATACAGGATGGATCTTTGATTAATGTTAATGTGAAATACAACTATTAAATGCTAGTTCATGTTAGCTCAAATCCATAACTTTAACAATTACAACTTTGATTTGAATAATGTACTAATGTTGAAACTAACTGAGAATTATAAATGCTTTAGACATATTTTTCATTAGCTGGGTTTCCATCCAAAGTTGTGAATTTAACTTATGCGCAAAACTGGAAACATTTGCGAATAAGCATTTCCATCCAGCGAGTCAAAGAGAACAAAAACGCCAATTCCTGATAAACTGGCACTAAATATCACTAAGAAAAGTAGGAGAAGCCACTGAATAAAATATTTTTCATATATAATAAATAACTTGCATCACAGAGCAAGCAGACGAAACAATAAATGCGGTCATTGCTTTCAGGTGTGGATGCAGCTGTTTGGGAACGCAGTCGTGTAAGACAGATCTGGGAGGCAATTATACAGAAATACTTTAACAGCAGACTTTTCTCTGGCATTTAAGAATGACATAACATTTCAGATGCTGTGCAACTATATCGGTTCGCTGGTTAGTCAGGTTATGCCGTCCCATAACACAAAGTCACATTACTTTTTTGATGTGCATGGAGCAATTTTTTCGGCAAATGCATTTCCATCTCTCATTATTCGTACAAGTGAAAAACCACCTCAACTGAGCGAAAAAACTTTTTTGCAAATTAAGGGATTTTTCTTTTTCTTTTTTTTTTTTTTTTTCTTTTTTTCCGAAATTTGACGTTTCCATCACTTGTTTCTGAGGAGGTACATCAAAATGCATAAAAACATGGTGATGGTGAAACATAGCTAGTTCATGTTAACTAAAGTTAACAAATGGAACCTCATTCTAAAGAATAACTGATATTCTGTATTTACTACTCCCTTCCTCTTCATTTTACTGGACCATCACAGTCGCGAGACACTGGAGATACTGAACAATGTCCAGCAGGTGTTTCTGCATTTGTCTGGATCTTATAGTTTGGATTTATGACAGCAGAGAAAAGCATGTTCTCCTGAAATTCAATGTATCTGTTATCTGTCTCAAAATACTTCCAACACAAAGAAATGTAATAATCTTTACTTTTATAAACCTACAGTAACAATTGGACCCCAAAATTAGATTTTTCTGTTTGACCTTTATTTTGCTCTCAATTATATCCAGATTTTTCGCTATGTTGCACTTCCCTTTGATCAATCTCCCATTCATTCACTGAGCTTCATCTGAACTCAACACTCTCATCTCTCTCATCCACACACACACACACACACACACACACACACACACACACACACACACACACACACACACACACACACACACACACACACACACACACACACACACACACACACACACACTTTTTCCCCCAATATAAAAATGTCTGAACCCAGATGGGGAAAAACTGCATTGCTGGAAGGTCTGTGCTGCTCAGGAGACTGCAATAATTGAGTTTTGACTTATTTCATTTTAGCAACTTAGACATTTGTCCGAAAAATATGGGATAAATGTTGAACTACAATAACAAAACAGAGCTTTTATAGATAGCAGAACACCTTTCATTGTTTCTCATTTCATTTAGAAATACATCAGATTACGGAAATAAACAGCCTTTTCCATTTCCAATGAGGCATTGCTTTCTGAGAAACAAATGAGAGATCTCAGTTGTGGTTTTTAATTCATGAGACTCAAGTTTATCTCATCGCAACATAAATTATATTCATTAGTACAGAATATAATGTGATGTGAATGTAATATTCTTTCCTCCTGATATCAATATAAGCAGGTTTGAGAGAAAGCATATATGAAGAATTAGTATTTGCTCCATTGCCAGATGAGTGAGTCAGGTCAGTGTAAAGCTATAAGGCTAATCCTGTTAGCCCTGGAGTTAGGGTATTACAGCAGAAAGGGCACATCAAAATAAAGAAAACACATCCAAGACGAGTCACACACTCTGCCAATCTGACATCACACACACTGTTGGTACTGCTGTCAGTATGTCGGCTCGTGTAAGTTAAAGCTAGCATGCATAGGTCTGAATAAGTACAGCGATGGTCACTGAAGCTCTAACAGATGACTTTGACTTACTTTGTGTGGATAAAAACTGTATGGCATCTGTTGGTTTTGAGGTGAATGTAAACAGCCCAGAAAACAAGGGGAATTAAATCAGAAATAACACAATTTTTCCTCCTATTCTTTTTTACGGACTTAATTTGACAAAATTAATTGACTTAATTTCTTGATAGATGTCATTTCAACCATCAACAGATTAAAAAATAAATTAAGAGAATTAAAAATGAAATTTAATATTTAAAAATTCAAAAGAACAGCATTTATTTGAAATAGAAATCTTTTGTAACATTTTTGCGTTTGTGTTTAATTTAATGCATTCTTAAAGGGGTCATCAGATGCAAAATTCACTTTTGTTGTTGTTTGAACATAAATGTGTGTTGGAAGTGTGTGTAAATATCCATCCTATAATGATAAAAATCCACCCAGGTTTTTTCTTTTTTTTTTAATCCCTATTTTAAAATCCCCTTTCTCAAATCAGGCTGTTCTGAGATTCCTGTCAGAGTGACGTAGTTCTGCACAGGCCCCTCCCACAATAGTTGATTGACAAGTCTGTTTTACCTTAGACCTGCCCTGAGTGAGCTGTGAGCTGTCCGCCATTGTGTCGACAAGAATGTCTCAGATTAACAAATCGACACCTGCTGCAAACACGCAGAGCTGTAAATGTGAAATGGTGGATCGACTCCCAACATCTGAGCGGATCAATACTCAAAGGATTAACGTTACTTTCGTTTTTGAAGGAAATGCACCGATCCCGATCTGCTTAAATGCATCTTGTTCGCGTGAATCATTCATGATTGAGCTTTATCTACAGAAGAAGTGAGTATGCAATATGAATGCAATTATGAATCTTTGCAAATCGCCTTAACTAATAATGCGCTAGTTAGCAAGTTTTGTGGCTAAAGTAAACAGTACTACTCGTTAACCCCACAGAAGAGAGGGCCGGGGTCAGCAGAGCTCATTAGCATTTAAAGCAACATGGGTTACATGAACATGAACGGCTTACTGAAAACAGAGCTCATTTTGACAGGGTTAAAAGGGTGTTTTTTACACTACCATAGAGAAATTTTAACCAAAGTATGTTATAATATATATTATATATTAAAAAAATCTACTTATATCAAACGGGCATCCAATGACCCCTTTAATAAAAGTATTCATGTTTTCCAAAAACAAATCTCATGCAAATCACATTCATATATAGTTCTAAGTCTCCAAATCCTTTTTGGGACCGTACAGACAATGGCCATTTTTCAAACAATTTGTGTGTGCATAAACAGCATGGCTGGTCAAAGAGCTACAATCCTTATGAAAACAATGCAAAGCTTTTGTTCTGAAAGCTATTATGAACTAAACACACACAAGATATGGTAACTGTATCATCACGGCACATGAAGGCCTTATGAATCTGAAGTCAATAATTTAAAGAATCCTGGTTGAGGAAATCCAGTATTACTGAACAATGCCAACACAATACTTCAGTCACACTATTCAGACTGACTCACAATACACACACACTTCTGCATTGTCACACAAAATTCTCTGACAAACCTCCCCATAAAAATCTCTCAATGAAACACAAGGACTGTAAATAAACTCCCACACACACCTAGCAGCAGGTAATGAGCAGAACCAGACTGTCACTTACATCAAACCGAACTCTTTCTCTTCAGCTCACCGGGACGAACCGAGTGTATTTTCCTTCAAGTCCTCCAGGATCATTTGCTTTCGTCTTCTCCTCCTCTCTCCTTCTTCTTCACTCTCTCTCTGTCATTGTTTTTAAGCAAAGGTTGTGCTCTTACTGCAGTGTGTTTGTGTGCATGTGCAGCATATAGTGTGTTAACTACGTCTCACGGCGGTACTGTTGACATAATTAATGTCTTTTTTAATTGTTATGCATGCAAATCATCAGTTTTCTTGTCATTGCGGCATGTGTTGTGCTTTGGTTACGATGCGGTTATGTGTGTGTGTGTGTGTGTGTGTGTGTGTGTGTAATGCAGATCTAATCCCTTTGAGGAGGTGAGAGAGTGGCTGCTTAGCAGCCGGGACTCCACAGGGAATGAAAGACTAATGTTTCAGCTCAACACACACACACACACAGTGCAAATTATATCATATTATGCAATAAACATCAACTACATATTAACCTCATCCTAAACACTCCCCTTCCACACAGAAAAGAGCACTCACACTCACATATACTTGTATAAGTGGATTAGAGTGTCAAAGTAGGACACAGTTTGAAGCTCTTAGCTACAAACGTCCTTGACACTGCCATCATTATGAGCAGGCAAAACAAACTCAAGACCTCATACACAATCAATACGCTGGACAGCTCACACACACACATCTTAACCCACTTTAACTGACTCGGTGATGATTGTGGTTTGTAAAAGTCGTAGGTTTCCTGAACGTGATTCGCAGAGGGTGTGAAAAACCGAAGTGATATCAATAGCGAGCAAAGCAGGGCTTAAGCAAGTCAAAGATTTGAGCGTGAGGTCATGTGATTACATGCCTGCCGTTCATTTGTTCCAACAGATACAAGATTCATCCGCATGTGTCACAAGCACATCCACATAAAAGCACAAACAAGCTAAGGTTAATATTGTTTATCAAGAGGTTTTTCTGCTCTGATCAATAAAAATCTTTATGAAAAGGTGCAGAGAAATTAAGAATGAGCGAGGGACAAATGGAAAGAAACACTGGGGGATGAGGAGAAAAAGAGAAAACACATCTTGACAGTTATTGAAAACATTCATTATTTCGCCTCAGCACCTGTCAAGGTTTGTTCATCTATCAGATGCACATTCACGCATAAACACAAGGCACTGGGAAGGGGCCAAAGAAACCATATATTCTGTGTAAGAATACAATATTTAAACCAGACCATCGTTCAACATCAAGCAGCGTCAGTGATGTCTTTTTTTAGCTGGTTATCAGGCATATAAAGGGGCTGATGGGAAGGATCTCATGTCCGCGGCCGAATGAAAAGACCTTTCCCTCCGCTAATGGCATCGTTCAGGTGTGAAATGAATCACCTGACCTTTCCAACACACACTCACAAATACAAACACACACAAAACTCAAGCTGTCTTTCAATCTCTACACAGCTGAATTTCTCCTAAAGGAAAACCAGTCCCAATGGGAGGCCATTCATTTATCCATTTAGTTTCTCTTTCTGTCAGTCTGTCTCCTCTTCATACCAACATAACCTCTTCCTCTACAATCCATTCACCAGATTCAACTGAAAAACTGTGTATTTTATCTCTCACAAGCAGACACTGGCCATACAGTCTATTTCAGTCCATGTTGAAATCCTCATGCTTTACAAAATACATCAGTCATTGAACTCTAAAATCATGGAAGGAAATGGTTTAAAACAGAGGAATACATAGCTCACAATACTGATAATATCATGATACAGCAATTCTGTGATAATCGAAAATGAAAAAATACTTCTGGAATCAAGGCAGCTGAAAAAAATGGTGCGGTACAGTTCCACATTGCTTTCAAAAAATGTTAACCAAATCATCTGCTATTGGCTGACCAAACAGATAGTCCCGACACAAACTGAAATCTTTGGTAATGAGTTAATCTTGCAGTGTACGGTTGCTTACGCTGTCACAGTGCGAGATTTTAGGGGGAAGTTTACAAATTGCTTACTAACAACCATCTTTTGGCTGTGATGCAGCATGAAGGATATTTCTTATCCAACCTCTCATAAAATACTTATATTTTCCGCTCTCATGCTTATTACTGAAGTCGTAAATGTTTTCATTGTAGGCTGAATGCGCCAAACAGCAAAAAATGAAAATTCTTTCATCATTCACTCACCCTCATGTTGTTCCAAAACCACATGGCATGCTTTCTTCAATAGAACGCAAAACAAAAACAAAGCTGCCCTTTTCCACATTTATATGCATATACAGTATATGCAGAAATTTTTCCATTCATTGTAGCAATTAAATTACATTTCCATATTCAAACCTGGCACACTGCAATCAATCACAACTCAAAGCGTGCAAGAATCAATGATGTTTGACACTAATGTCAAACCTGGTACAACATGTTTAAAGATACCAGTTTAGATTAAATTTCTGTATTTTCACACTTATATGGTACTCTTTAGTTCTTTTTTTAAGCTGGAAAACCCTGGTTTTATATCACATAAAACACAAATGATGACCGAGAATGTTTTTTTGTTTGTTTGTTTTTTTCTTAGTTAACCACACACACACACACACACACACACACACACACACACACACACACACACACACACAAACAAACAAAAACACACACACACACACACACACACACACACACACACAGAGTTCAGTGATGGACAGTCCGGTCAGTAAGATTAGAAGCAGTGCCTGGAGCCCGTCTGGTAGTTCTGAAAGCCAGACATAAACACACAAACATTGTTAATCAAGTTCGGGAGAGTAACAAAGAAATTCAATTGTACCCGAGTGTTCCTGCGTTTCTGTTCTTGACCACTGTTCTTAAAGGAGTAGTTGACTTCCAGAACAAAAAAGTTACAGATAATTTACTCACCCCCTTGTCATCAAAGATGTCCATGTCTTTCTTTCTTCAGTTGTAAAGAAATTATGTTTTTTTGAGCATAACATTTTAGGATTTCTCTGGACTTCTACTTCCAAAATTCAGCCTAAAAGGGTCCCAGCCTGAAGTTTATCTAGTGAAACGATCACCTGCAGTCAGCTCCAAACTCTGTGAACACTTCACCTCAAACAAGCCCCAAACCATCTCAAAACTCCAAAAACACTTCATTCAAAATCAACAAAATAAAGAAAAGATTTTTTACAAACAATAAAAATAACATATTTGACACTTTTTAAAAGGTCCAACAGTCTTACCTGTCAAGTTTGTGAACAAAAAACCATATAATATAAAGTAATGCCATAAAAAAAAATAAACAAAAACAGAAGACATAACCAGTCTTACCTGTCAAGTTTGTGTATTGACTAAAAAACATAATAAAGAAACCATATATTCATATTCAACAATTTTGAAGATTTTTTTTTTCTCTCAAAATTCTGTAATGGAAACAGTAAAAATACGTGCAGGTGTTGACACTTCAAAAGAAAGTCCAGTGCTGGCAAACGATGTAACGCTTGAAGGTTTGGTTTGAAGGCTTTGTTGGTGAATAGTCATTTCATTCAGCACTCCTTTAGCTCGCCGTGTTATTGTTTTACAAAGTGAGAAAAAACGATTGAAAGTGAATGTTTGTATGATTCAGACTGAATCGCTAACTGACCAGATAAATGTTCACTTCATGTCCTAAAATTCACAAGGTAATTCTGATCTAAAACAGAGGACATATTCTGTCTTACCTGTCAAGTTTGTGTCATGTCCTAAAATTCACAAGGTATATCTGTTATTTTTTAAGGTTTGTTATTTCATGTTTATTTTGTTAGCTGACATGGAGCTCATGCTCAAGAGCTGTTAAAGCAAAACAGGCACAAAGCCATCTGAAATTCATGTTCATAACTTTTCACTCAAACTGTTGTTGACCCTTTGTTGTTTACAATTTCATAACAATTGATTAAGAAGATTGATTAAAAGTAGGGTTCGGTGCTTAAATGCTAGCAAATGGTTTAAAATCTCCACTCCTCACACTGCATCCTGTGGGAATTACAATGACGTCTGTGGCAGTGAAGCAAAAGTACGATTTCCTTTTACCAACAATGTCTTTAGAATTTTGTTATCAAACACAATATTTTCAGGACGCTCTGCGAAGAACGGAGAAACATGTGGAAAAGTAAGGTTCTCGTCAAAGAATTGTAATTTGTTTCGCTCTTTTCTGCCGTGCTGTTTCTCAGAATGAAGCAGCTGAAGCCCCAGCGATGGAGAACAACTCAGATGCTCAGTGAAGCTTTGAGAATGGATAATCTGGAGGGACAGAGGAAGTGTAGTACACGGTGAGTGTGTGCTTTCGTCTGCTCTCAGAGTAAAAGGTCACTGATGTCATCTGTAGGTGTGTATCTATGAGTGAATATGTCAGTGACTGTGTGCATGATTCAGCAGATGTTTTTCTGTCTCAGTGGGCTGTGAAGATCAGAGTCTGCCCTGTTAATCTCTGTCAACCAAAGACACATTTACAGTGGGTGCCTCTATCTACATCTTTACATTTAACCTCTGCTTTTATTATTATTATTTTTTTTTTTCACATAAAATGTGGTTCTATAACACCTACGTTTATTTCCTGTGGCTCAGTGGTAGAGCATTGCATTAGCAGTGCAAAAGGTTGTGGGTTTGATTCCCAGGGAACACATTAAGTAAACAAATGTATAGCCTGAATGAACTGTAAGTCGCTTTGGATAAAAGCGTCTGCTAAATGCATAAATGTAAATGTAAATATTTATGTTTGCACAGGCGATATAAAGTAGAATTGTGAGTGAGATTAAATTTTAAAAAAAATCACAATTACCTTATTTATTTTTAATTCCATGGCGAAAACAAAAACAATTGCAAGATGTATACTCATAACTACAAGTCAGAATTCTGAGTTTGTATTTCATAAATCTGACTTTTTCTTTAAAATTGTTAGAAAAAATGTCTGATTTATTATTATTATTATTTTTCCCTTGTTTCTGTGATGGAAACAGGCTTTCATAGTCACCCTAACTGAGATCATGTGCAGTACATACAAATTCAAACCACACAGTAGTCCCGAGACACCACTTACATTTTTCTTTTGTTTGTTTGGTTTTTTGCATGACTTGATGCCAGGTGTGAGTGCTTATCCCTGGTGGTTTATAATGAACTAAGGGTCTGTGAGATTGAAATGTCAGTTGTGCTGTAATCACATAAAAAGGTCAACTGAGTGTTTCCAAATTCGCACACAGAAAGTAAAAAAACAAGAAAAGTTTTGTAACCTTAAGCTCACACTAATACCAATGAACACAAAGGCTAGCATAACATGACTCTTTCAAGTGTTTACCAATCAGCTATCGCTTTAAGGCACCCCTATTATTTCTGCTAGTAATTTGATTCCATGTGAAAGGAAAAGGCCATTCATAGTGTCCTTGAAAAGAAACCTTCACTGCATCACATCACTGAAAGCATCCTATCAGGGTCACAGCTTAATTAGCCTTTTGTGTTTTCAACAGAAGTCTGCACTAAAAAGCACAATCTGCTGGGATTAGACGAGGCATGATTACTTTTTTATTTTCTATTTTCTAGATGACTTAGGATCCATTCACACAGAATGTGATTTTGCGATAAAAATAGAGACGCATGACAGTGTAATGAACAAACACAAGGTGTTGAGATGCTTTTTGAAAAGTTGAACTCGAGTGTCGCATTTTTACGCGTGAGACGCTGCAAAAGACACACATGCTAAGGTCAAACATAGCTGTCTAGCACAAGTTTACATATAGAAAAACTATGGAAAAGGGTTCTGTACATATCAGATATTTTAAAGAAATTACATGGTAAATGATTAGTTAGTTTTCTTTTTGAAACATCCTTGTTTTAAATAGCAATAGCTTTCGTCACTGTAAAGTGATTTATTAAGGTGTTAATGTTAATATGTGCTTTGTATATTAATACAACGGGGGTCTTGAACATATTCCAGGTCATGGACCCAAGAGGAAAATCTCATAAAACGGCAGTTTGTTTCATTTAAAAGGAATAATTCACCCAAAATGAAAAATTACTCACCCTCAGGCCATCCAAGATGTATATGAGTTTGTTTCTTCATAGTAACAGATTTTGAGAAACTTAGCATTACATCACTTGCTCTGCAGTGAATGGGTGCCGTCAGAATGAGAGTCCAAACAGCTGATAAAAACATCACAATAATCCAGAAGAAATCCACACCACTCCAGTCCATCAATTAATGCCTTGTGAAGTGAAAAAAATAAATAAATAGATAGATAGATAGATAGATAGATAGATAGATAGATAGATAGATAGATAGATAGATAGATAGATAGATATAAAACATAACAAATCAATTAATATATATAAACATGCAGTTTCTAGAAGTTTAAAACTAATTCATATTTACCTAGTTAAAAAAAACTCCATACAAACATATCTTATTAATCTCTAGAGAATCATGTCGTTTTAATTTGCCGCACATTCTGTATTTATCTTAGAGGTGACTTCTAAACAATATCAGAGGCTTTCTGTGAGTAATGAATATGGTCACACATTTATGAAAAAATATCTTCAGAAACTTACCTAACATCTATGCACTGCCCACCCATGTCATCTCTACACAGACTAAACACGTCGGATCTGAAGATAGCCTTCATAGTCATAAATCAAGAACAAGAATCAAAGTCCACATCTCCTCTGATCTCAGGTACACACAATGAGAAAAATCAATACAAACCTGAAGTGTTTTTAAAGTAAGGCTACTGGGTTCACAACAGAATGTAGATTAGGAACAGATGACTAAGGCATCATTTGCAGGTATACTACAGTTATATATTGACATATTGAGGGACTGCAGGTGAAAATGAGTCTGTATGGCTAAATCTCAAACCTTTACATGATGGAATGAGTGCTCGTGTTAATTAATGTGCATTGTCACTTTTAAAATAAAGAATAGTGTAAAGTCAGTGGTAAGCTTGATCACGTGGCCACAGTGTAAGGTCAGGTGGACTCCCACCGGAATAAAGATCCCACTTTCTTTGCATATATTAGCATTGCATTATAAACTCAAGGTCAAGTGAGCTTGAGCATCTGAAGACAAATTTGTTTTGTTGGACTCTGAATCATATTCTAACCACATAATTATTTATGAGTCTGTTCTAGTCAAGTGCAGTTCTCTATATTCTCAGCAACACTGTCGCTTTGTTTCTCATAGGAATGTATTAATGCATTTGAAATCAGAATCTGACATTCAAAACGATGTTCCAAGGGCACGCAGGGATTTTATACTTGACTTCAGAGGAGGCAGGTAATACATATGTAAGGTGCTGAGGGTCAGATGATGTGCCGAATTAATTTAAGCAAATACACTTGCTCTGTTTGTGTGCACAAGGATGCGATGAGAGTTTTTGAAATATGCACAGATGGCTTCAAGCATTGAAATGTGTGGAAGAAACATGTAAAGAACAAAACTTGATGTGAATTGCTTTCAAAAGAAACTTCTTCTCCTGTTCTCAGGTCTAACATCCATTATGGGGAAAGTTACTTTTAAAAGTAATGCATCACAATATGGCGTTACTCCATAAAAAAACAACTAATTACTTAATTTTTACGGAAAGTAATGCCTTACAGTGGGCTGGGCTTGCTTGTTTGTTTTTCATATAAAAAGTTAGATTTTTGGCAAATGTGAAAAGCCCTTTCATGCCAAAATTGAAATGAATAAGCCTCAGGCTGAAATGTAAATTCATGTCTGTACAGTAGAGAGCGCAGCTCCAACAAACCTTTCAGCTGCGCTGCCATTCTGAATTGCATGAAGAAAAGGATGCAGGAAAATACATAAATTTGGTATTTGTGTTTTTTTAGCATTTAATTATTGCATTAAAATCCTTTGATAACGCTACATAGCATTTCATTACCCACAATGCACCTCTCTCTCTGATATGAGTTTGTATGGGGATTAAAGTGAATGGGGTGCTGATAACACCACCTCACACTGCTCACAGATCAGCAATGGACACATTCGCTTTGACTCTGAGGTTGTGATACAGGTCATAGTGCTCCACTGCTGAGGCTGATGGTATGATAGGAGATCCAGCAGTGTTCATACAGATGAACTGGGCAGGGGGATTCTCTTGATCCCTTTTTTTTCTTTCAGATATCAGGATTCAACCTTTGCTGCTTTCTAAAAGCTCATTAGAGATGGTAGATATGCTGAGATGCTACTGTTTAATCTGACAAGAATCACCAGCGGCCTCGGATCAGCTGGGCGGATGGTGCAGATGTCTGCCACTGATTTACAGCTTGTTTTGACTAATACCATCATGCCCTGCTCAACACTGAGGTGCTTTTCCAGAAATGATTCCATTTTTAAAAAAGAAAGGAATTTTGGAATGTGTTTTCTTCTTTCACAGCTATTGTTATAGTGCGGCTATTGTTATCCGATTCCCAAACAAAAGACAGAGTCGATTCTTTATAGAATGAGTCAGTTCTTTTTAGTGAATCAAAATGATTCCCAGATGAATGACTCTTATGAGCCGCCTCTTTTTAGTAAATCAAAAACATACAGTTCAACCATAGTTAGATTCATGAACGAATGAATGTTATAAGCCGGTTCTTTTTAGTAATTTAACCAAGTCACATTCCAAAAACAAATGACTCATACGAGCCGGTTCTTTGTAGTGAATCAAAGACATCCAGCTTAACAAGAGTATAGTCAGATTCCCCGAGCAAATTACTATTAATTGACGTAAGTTTTAATGAATAAAAATCATACAGTACAACTAACATAGTTTGTATTCCCTAAAAAATGACTCCTTTGAGCCAGTTCTTTTTAATGAATCAAAAACATTAAAAGCTCAACCAGACTCAGATTTCTAATGAAAGTCAGAGTTTTAAGGAATAAAATTCATGCAGTGAAACTACTGTAATCAGATTCCATGAACAAATGACTCCCAGCCAGTTCCTATTAATGAATCAAAAATGATTCAAAGTATTTGAATGCATTCAAAACCATTTTCCTTGAAAATTGAGTGAATCCCAAAGCACTGAAAAATTTTAGAGAAACTGACATATTTGTGGCATTGTATATGGCTATATATACAGTCAAACCAAAATGTATTCAGACACCTTCAACCTGTCACACATTATCACAGTTTATTCGCTATAGTTTAGAAAATGGTACAGCAATAAATTCATCTTGATGAAATCAGATAACACTTAAGCAAAACATGATCAGGTCAAAGTGCCTGAATAATTTTTGGTCCCAATTTTTTTACCAATTACTGCTACACGCAGGACTGTGCACACAATCACCGGCTCTGCATCAGGGTCTTGTCAAGGTCAGATTCTTGCCTCAAGCCTCATTCTATAATTATCCTTCAGTAACAATTTTGCTTTTCATTTTTGAACGATCAATTTTTATTTGACACCAGCAGCACCTTCACAAGAGTCCTGTCAGCAGAAATAAGCAAATTAATATATATATTTTTATTCATTTGAATGATTAAATGATTGCTATACCACATTTCATTCACACTCTTCAATACTGCAGTGCCATCTAGAGGTACAAGATGAAGAGAAAAAGAGTGCTAGAATATTAAAACAAGTTTTGTGGGACTCTGACGCCACCTACTGCATGAGAATGGAAGCGTAAGTAGCGGCAAATCTTTCAGTTGATTTATAGTGGACAAAAAGCGTTAATGTGAAGCATTTTGATAATATATGTAAATAAAAAAGACACAACTTAGCTTGGTAAATAGTTTTATATATGACTGTATATTTTTTTTATCTTTGCAAATACAGCATAAAAAACACTTATGGTAACATTTCAAAACATTAAAGCGAGTCTGAGCCATTAAGACATGTAGTGAAAATGTTCATCTACAATATTACAAATTAAAAAACAGCAACAACAACAAAGAGACACTCATCCTCATCAGTCATGCCGAAGGCTGCCCTCCGCTCCCAATCCAAATTCACAGTTGGCCATAATACTGATTCTTTTAATGGTGCTTGCCACTTTATTCAAAATATCAAACATTTAATGCAGTATTTAAAAGAAAAAAAAAAAGCATACATTTGTATTTACACAAGCTTATCGAATGAGTTTCAAATACACTGTATATATATCTTTCATATATATATTTCTTTACATTTATAAATGCTCACTGCCTTCTTGAAACCAGATGCACTCTAACAGAATCCCAATCTCAAATAGTATCCGATTCAAAATATAGAGTCGGTTCATTCATTTGCTCCACAATCCATCGTCCCGTAACAGGGTTTTCACAGGTGAGTGGAGCCACGTGTACAAGCACGCATGCATTATTACACACGTGCTGGACATCTTGTACAAAAAGTGACTCTAAACCACTATACAGCTTCCGAATTACCTGCAAATACAAATGTATATATATATAAAAAAAAATGTAAAACAATAATAATAGAACAAGGCTTTCAGTACCAGTACGTATATATATAGCGCTTGCAGCACAAGAGACTTCATACATTCAGCATGGGAGGGGGGGAAAGAGACAGGCACTCTATAGGGCAGCTATGCTTTTCTTTCTCTCTCCCTCTCCTGCACAACCATTTACACAACTCTCTCCAAACCCTCCAGAAAGACGTCCTGACACCCAGTATGAGAACAAAGGGCCAATAACAAGAGCTGTTAGTGATGGGAGAAACAAAGCCTTTTGAAGCTTGGAATCAACTGAATCAATTGCTTGGTAAAATAATTCACTGGTTCAAAGTGCTGGAAACACCACAGGCTGAAATATGTAAATGCAATAAAAACTTAGCCAATACATGCATAATAACACCTTTTACAAACCAACTGCAAATGTTTTCATGAAAGTGTAATCTATTAAACGTATCAAATTTGTGTTTTATTCATTTGTAGTCTATGTTTTTAAACTTGGTCAGTTAGAAGCAATTAAGTATATTTGTTTTCTTATTGTATTATACACACAAAAGTATTAAAGCTCCATAAATTAATTACAAATGAACCTACGTTACAAACCTAACCTGAGATCAGTTAAAAACCATTTACAGATTCACGAGATCGACAGCATCTGAATTTTTACGTTTTGAAATCAAGGTTTGAAACAGTTTGACATAAAGCCTCGTTTGATGAAATCACGTGACTTGGTGAGTTTGATTCAAGTATGATTCCTCCAACCAGTGATTCGAAACAAAAGATTCGTGACCAAGCTTCATGAAGGATTGTTTCGAAAGCGAGCAATCACTAGTTTCTGTTCATGTTCAAAACAACGTGAGCTATGGGTGCAGTCACAATAGTTAGATTTCAGCCAAAATTTGTGTAGGAAAAAAAAATCCATTGTCAATATAGTAGCAACGTATGAAGCACAGCTCACACAGAAGCCACTTTCAAACTAGGCAGCTTTCTCTTGGCAAGTGTGAAAATTCATGTGAGCAACTTGAACAAAAGAAATCGGTGCGAAATCTGCACGAAATCAGTCATCAGAAGGACTGGATTTCGTTCATGAACAAGAGTAAATGTGACCGGACCTATAGCCCTGCGTGAGTTAAAGAGACAGTTCACCCAAAAATTACAAGCTAAGTTTCTATCTTCTATTCAGCATAAAAGAAGATCATCTGTGGACTGTAGGTTATCAAACAGCTGCCGGTAGCCACTGACTTACACAATACTTTTGTCTATACTATGAAGTCAATGGCTACCGGAACTGTTTGTTTACCAACATTCTTCAAAATATCTTCTTTTGTGCTCAACAGAAAAAGAAACTCATACAGGTTTAGAACAGCATGAGGATGAGTAAATGATGACAGAATTTCATTTTAGGGAGAACTATCCCTTTAAAATACAGATGCATCTGGAATGTCTCGCTTTCAACATCTCATTTAACACACGTGCTAGTATTTTCTGTTGGAAAACACCTCATGCACACATAAACTAAACTATGCTGGACAGTCAAGCACACTTAGCTTGTAGTAGAGAACACGTTCCATAGTTAATCAAAGGCTCATGAGCTGCAGACAAACAAACCCTAGACTACACGCGCACACACTGACTTTTGGTATCTTAAAAACAAACAAACAAAAAAACATAGAAATCGATGCATGGTCCCTATAATTACGCTTCTATGGCCTGATGAAGGTAAAGAAATGCCCTAGGCTGGCTGCCTGCCATAAATAACAAGATTACATCAATAACAATATCACACCTCTTCTTAACCAAAAAACAAAAAAAAAAAAAAAAAACAGATTTCTGGACACATATCAGGAACTCGCAGATCGGAATCACCCAAAGGTTTTGATTGGCTTAACGAAAGCAAAATAACAGGTCAATGTGTAACAAGTTTTTGGCACTTCACACACGCCATAACATCGTAAAGTACTTCGCAATGACGTTGACACTCGGATGCTTTAGTAAAATGGGCACAAACTGTCTGGCAGCCGAGATCAGAAAAAGGCAGACTAGTTTCTTGGTTTGTGGTTTGAATTTCCATTTCCGTTCTCTTTTTGTTGTGGTTCTTTTTCGGAATATTCTATTATGGCACAAAGACATAAAAAGCGCGAGAGCTGTTCTCCCTCTCGCCCCGTTCCCAACCCCCCGCCGCCTCCGTCCCGTCTCTTAGCCGTCGTCGGGTGTGCTGGACTCTTCGGGGAACTCGTCGGACGAGCCGCTCTTGTGGATGCGTCCGTCGCTGCGCATGCTGTGGAAGGTTTTCTTAAAGGCTTCCATCATGGAGTGCGCCAGTTTTTTGGCCTCTAGTTTACTCTCGCACTCCACGGCATGGCAGTCCATCTGGAAGGTCAGATCGTCGTTGATTTGCCGGTAGATCCATGCGAACACGTTCGGGCTGACGTCGTGATCCGCCGTGCAGTACGCGATGCGAGCCACCTGGAAGGTGTCCATGGCAACCGTGGCCTCGCCCCGCCCATCCAGGTGATGCAGTCGTACCTGGAACGGCCGGATTTCCAGAATGGCGTTGCTAGAGGTGATGGAGTCATCATGGGTGACAGACGTCTGCTTTGTGTCCCATAATCCCACCACTGCCGACTCGGTGCAGCCGGACAGGAAATGAGTGCCGGAAATCGTCACTTTGCCAAGGTAGGTCACCTAGTAACACACAAAAGAAAAAGTGAAAAAAAAAATGATCTGGGTACAGATTCATACAAATGCCCACATGCACAAAGAAAGATTTATTTTAATATAAATTTTTGGGCACACTTTAGTTTGGGGAGCCATCCTCATTATTAACTAGCTACGACTTTTGCCTCAATAATCTGCTAATTTGCTGCTTATTAAAAGTAAGTAAGGTAGAGGTTAAGTTTTGGTATGATTAAGGGATCTAAAATATGGTCATGCAGAATAATGCATTAATATGTGCTTTGGAAGTACTGATAAACAGCCAATAATCTAGTAATATGCATGATAATAAGCAACTAGTTAATAGTGAGAATTGGTCCCTAAAGTGTTACTAAATATTTATTAGTTTTAATTCAATATTCTGAAAACAATGTACATTTTGGCTTTACTGATTACTGAACATGTTAATATATTTTATTATACTGAGAATATGTTTAGCTGCTTTGTTTTGTCTATAATTTTTTAATGACTAAATGTTATATTTTTTGCTAGTATTTATTTTCACATATTTATATAGACAAACAGTATTGATCTATGATAGAAGTACATTTACATAACCATTTTCAGCTCCGTAATCTTCTCTTAAATTAGCAACTTTTTTAACTAAAATAAATCACAGTAGCTATTTTTGGAATTGCAAAAATAATGCAAAAAAATAAAAACATTAAAATAGGTCCTAACTGTTTGTATCAATTAATTGTCAAAAAGAAAAAGAGTAATATTTTTTTGAAATACATATATATATATAAGAACTGTTTTCTATATTAAAATATTTTAAAACGTAATTTATTCCTGTGATCAAAAATGAATTTTCAGCGGTCATTACTCCGGTCTTCAGTGTCATATTTTAAAATAATAATAATAAAGATTTTACACACATTCAATGTTTAAAGAAAACATTTTGTTTCTTGTTACTTGATGGTTACGCTACTTCACATGTTCTACAGTCATAACTTTTGGTTGAAAGTGGTGTACAAAACTTTATTAAAAAAAATAAAAATAATAAAAAAAACTTAAATACTTAAGAATACTTAAGTCATTTGCATGAATATATGTATATTGTCCTTTCATCATTCTTATGTATCATTGGTCCAGGGCTGTAGAGATATGCTGTTGTTTTCTCAGGGAAAAACAAAAGATAGTTGTGAATACCTGGTCTTGTTGTGTTTGAATGTGTGCTTTTGGAAAAGGTTTGGAAAGAAAATTTGAAACTACAGAAGAAAGAAAAAAAAAAAAAGTCTGGCTGTCTGTTTTCCTCTTCCAGACGATTTGTTTAGTCTGCAACCACAAGGTCTAATTCTGGCCACGGTCTCTCCTTCCCATTTCTTTAACTCGTTTAGAGAATACAGTTAATCAAAAATAGTTTTTTTATTGCTTTAAAACTGTACAAACTTTGAAGACAGGCAAGAGGTCGAACATCTGTGCTATACTTGCTAAGAGAATTTCACAGCAGCATGCAAAGTCATCTCTCTTATGAACACGACTCCAGATGCGTTTTGTTTTTCTTAATCTCATTCTTTCTCTTGTGTCTGAGACAGACAGATGAGACTTTCCTGCGTGCCGGGAGCGGAAATGCCAGTGATATCTCTTCTCTTCTGAAAGCCATCTACATCAGAGAGAGGATGAGTGTTCTGTTCTGGAAGAAGCGTTGGGAAACATTTTACCTGAAAGAAGCCCCTCACTACACTGTGACTAACACTATGTGTGTTTCCCAATACCTGATGGATAACATTAAGCCTCATTATCATAAATGAACACAATCGCCACAGCAAGAAAAATACTGTTAGATAAAAATGCTCACTACTGTTCAAAAGTTTGGGGTCAGTAAAACATTTATAATCTTACAAAAGATTTCCATTTAAAAGAAATTTTAAAACCACAAACTTTTGAACAGTAGAGTATATTAAACACACAAAAATGCACAAAATTTTTGGCCAGCAAAATTATTTGCCCCAAAATGCATCAAAATGGCCCCAAAAAAAATCTCATTCAGAAATATGAACTGAAGAGCAACTACATTTGACTAAAAATTTTGAAGAAATAATTGTTTTTTTCTTTAGAATAACCTTCACCAATTAATTATTCACAGTAAGACAACTACGTAGTATATATATTATAAACAAAACCGATCTCTGATCCTCACTCTTTTGTCAAGTCATCCCTCATGTATTTGATGTGTGTTTCCCTCAGTGGTGAGAGGACAGATTACAGTCTTTCTGAGAAAGTGTGTGTTTTCACATGAACCTCATGATATCTGTTCCTGAGTGTGTGTGTGTACCTCCGGTGGAAACTGTGAGAAATCATCAAACACTGAGGCAGATTGATGCCTCTCAGTCACCACAGAGTCTAGACAGCAACAGAGCACTCATTCATCTCTCCGTCCTCTTACCTCCACAGGCAACTGAGAGCCTTCCAACAATACAGCTGCTCTTCCAGATCTCTGATGCACAAAACGAGTGAGCACAAATCTTGTGCAATTCATTAATCTGTCATTAATACGGCGTCCTATGATTGTAAATCATCTAAACTTGTAAAACAAGATGTAGTTTTCCACACAGTGCAAGCACATACACACACCTACACAAAGTACATGGAGAAACAATGTTGTTTGTGCAACACTTGTTATGCAGCATGTGGCCACAATTACTCACAATGTGCGTGATTCACTAGTTTAGTATTTTATACCGGGTGTTATAGCCAAAAATATCTGTATCACAATATTTTTCCACCTTTTGGTAAAAATTCTTGACATTTATGTACTTATTATGATTTGATACTACTGTTTCAAACTGATATATATATATATATATAGAGAGAGAGAGAGAGAGAGATAGAGAGATTTATACATAATCTGAAAGCTGAATAAATAAGCTTTCCATTGATGTATGGTTTGTTACGATATGACAATATTTGGCTGAGATAAAACTATTTGAAAACCTGGAATCTGAGGGTGCAAATAATCTAGATATTGAGAAAATCACCTTTAAAGTTGTCCAAATGAAGTTCTTAGCAATGCATATTACTAACCAAAAATTAAGTTTTGATATATTTACAGTAGGAACTTTATAAAATCTCTTCATGGAACATGATCTTTACCTAATGATTTTTGGCATAAAAGAAAAATCGATAATTTTGACCCATACAATGTATTTTTGGTTATTGCTACAATTTTTCACATGCTACTTATGACTGGTTTTGTGGTCCATACACACACATATAAAAAGCAATATTTTTTTAAATGGTTCATATGGCACTGCAATTTTGTATGCAAATTTTACAATTTTAATTCAAATCTTAAACTCTTTCTTTAATTAAAAAAAATAAAAAATAAATTGCATTGATATTTTGCTTTTGTCCAGTGGTCTGACTGTATGAGGTAAAATTCAATACAATGCATTCAAACAGCTTAAAAACAAAAATAAAGAAAATAAGTATCATTAAAATAATGCATACAACTATATAAAAGTATATTAATGCCTTGAACAAAAATCTTTTTCTTATGAAATTCAAGGATGTAAACTCTCTTTGGGAAACTTCATGGCTAAACAAAAAGTACACTAAAACATTTACAAATGTTGCAAATACATTTAATACATCGCCCGGACCTACTTTATGTATTTATTAACAGCATATATAGATCAGTCAAAAAACATACTTCTGAAACTCTACAAGTTGCTCCGCTCGTGACTCTTGTGTCCAGCAGGTGGCAGCGTGATGAATGAAAATCTATCTGGTGCTCCAGACTCTCCATGCATAATTCAGAAAAAAAGAAATTCTTCACCAGCTCAGCATTCCAGAGCTGGAAATTAATGATTCCAGAATGAGAGGCACATGTGTCCCCCGACACGGCTGTACAATGATACAAGTCATGTATTACTGCATACTCTCACGTGTGTGTATGTGAAAGAGTGTGTTTGTGTGCCTAAGCCAGACAAAGTTTGTTCTGAGGGAATGTGATGACTACATTTGGTCTGTGTGTGTGTGTTGTGTGTGTGTGTGTGTGTGTGTGTGGGGGGGGGGGGGGGGGGGGGGGGTGTGTAAACAGCACACAGAACAGACGGGGTCACTATGTTTGTTAACAGAATGTGTGTGTGTGTAAACAGCACACAGAACAGACTTTGTACACGCTGAGCTCACAGAATGAATCTTTCACCTCTGACTCCATAATGAAGGCTTTCACAAACATACAGCACCAGCATACACCGAAATATAATCTCACCAAATACATTCTCACAAAAAAGCATCTAAATGATGAGTCGCTAGTAGAAGCACACACACGCACTCATGCTATGAGTCACTCGCTCTTAGTGTTGCTACACTGCTCTCTCTTTCTCTTCTCTGATACACAAGTGTGTGAACACAGACAAAAAAAACCAAACAAACTCAATTTCCTACGTAACCCCATTTCCAAAACTGAAAGAACTCAAAACATAATGCTGGACAAATGCGTCTCGGATTCTCAGATTCCACATATGGGGCTCTTTCAAAACATTTTGAAAAAAAAAAACCTCCAAAATCAATTTTTCTATGGAAGCCCATTTCCGCCACTGAATAAAAAATAAAAAAGGTAATTGCGTCTTTTTATCTCACAATGATATAAACTCACAATTCTGAGAACATATCAGTCTCCAATACCCCCCACCACCATTTCAATAGTAACTTTTATATCATGTTTATATCATGCAATTGCGAGTTTTTATCTCGCAATTGTGACTTTATATTTCGCAATTCTGATTTTATATCTTGCAATTCTGTGAAAAAAGTCAGAATTGTGAGATAAAAAGTCACAATAACCTTTTTTTTTATTCAGTGGCGTTAACAGGCTTCCATAGTTTTCTCTGTTCTCAGCAATAGTTTGAAGAGAATCTTGCTGATCAAGTCAAAGTTAGTTAACACTGACATGTTTCTGTAGTTTTGTTGATAATGATAAGACAAAAAAAGACATTTTTACCATTATGAGGCATATTTTAAAATAACTAGTAGATGTATGCATCATCTTTTATGTCAAGTTCTTAAATTTAATCAATTAACTCAATTATGAAATGATTTAAAAAAATAAAATGTTTTAAATATAAAAACCAGCCAGTAGGTGGCAGCAAATCAGCGTGTTAATGAGTGAGGCATTGAATCATTTACTTAACCAATTCGTTTAAATGGCTGATTTATTCAGGACTCATTCAAGCAAGTGACTGTCTTTATGAATGGATTATTGCACGAAACACCACTGCACATTGGATTGCGTTGTGCTTCAAAGAGGAGGTAGATGAACGTGAGATTATAGAGGCGGAGTCTAAGTGACTAAATGATTTTCTGGTGCATATGTCACCAGAAAGTCATCTAACATTTTCATTGGACAATCCATTTTGATGAAACATTATGAGGTCAAAAATGAAAAATGCATGGATGAATTGTTCACAATAAGATCTATTTACAGGCATGTAGGTCGCACATGTGCAATGACTTGGTTTTGCACTAATCAGTTGCTCCACAAGGTGGCAACATTGGCCCGGGCCGACAAAACAACCACAAAATAGCGGAGTCTGCAACAACAACAGACACTCGCATTGATGAGCGCTAGTGTGAGTTATGAGATACCTACAACTTCAGTTTAAAAGAGTACAAAGACAGAAAAATGGTGCAGACACAAGGATGAAGCTTTCTAGACTGCATGTGTCGAGCGCCTACATTCGCTTACACCTCAAATGGACTGCACTTTGAAAGGCTATGCCCATGATTGTGTGCATACGAATGTCTACTTCGGCCTCAAAGCTTCTTTAACAGGGTCTTGGATCTCTCAAAGTCCATATTCATCTCATGGGAATTCAAAGAAGAAGACCGAGACATCAGGGCAGAGCAAGAATGTGTTTATGACGGATTGTGGTGACAGTTGAAACCCATGTGTGACCCTGATCAAAATAAGGCCAATTCCACAAACCCGCAGAGTTATGAGGAGATCAATAGAGAAACCACAGTTACTGACACACAACACCACAAACATACATGGGAAACATTCATCATTCAATCACGTCTGTCTGAAACGTCCAAAACCTTGACTGCACACACACTGGCCCTGCAGAGTTCAATCTCAATGAAAGTCAGTGAAAAGGAATATTAAATACGTGTTCTGAGTTTGTCACACTACAGAAAAAAAAGCGTTATTAAACACACAACCAAATTTGAATGCTAAATAAACCGCCAAGTTATCAAAGCCACGCTCACTCGAGGAAAAGCTGCCGAAAACTGAAATAAGACTAATAAAAACTACAGACAAAAAAACTAAAAAAATAAAAGACAAAAAAACCTAAAAAACTTTCAAATTAAAGTAAAATCAAAAACTACAAAAAAAAAAATTAAAAATCAGCTAGTTGTCAATGCAACATTTCTAATTCCATTAACTTAAACTAAAATAGCTAAAATAAAAATGAATAAAAACTTTACAGACAAAAACTTAAAAAAAAAATAATAATGACAAAAATAAAGTTACTTAAACATTACATTGCATACATTAACATTGACAAAGAATTCAGAAAAAAAAAATCTAAATAATAATAAAACTCAATATCTTGATGCTAAAATAACACTGTTTAAATGTGGAAAGAGCAGACATTTCATGTACTGAGAAGTGAGCACAGGACTGTGTGTATAACACACACACACAGTGCGGGTCCGCTCACCATGGAAACAGCATATAGACTAGCGTTGTTGAGTTGTTACATAATCAAACGGCCTCAGTGGATGATTAGGTGGTTCTTTCTGTCTGTCTTTCCATCACTAACCCTCTCAAACAGCTACTCTTAAGCAACAACACGTGGTCAGACTGGACATCGGTTAAAACAGCTTCTGCCATCTTATGAAACATGTGAATCATTATAAAACTGGTCTACACCCAAAAATGTAGAAATGCTTGTGGTGAAGTGTGAGCGAGTGTGTTTAGGGTAGACCAGATGCTTCATATTCTCTGAGGTCCATGTTAAAATACACAGATGAATATATGTGAAATGTTTCAGTTGACCGCAAATACAGTGGGTATAGAAAAGAACCCCCCTTAAAAAAATCGTTTTGTAGCTTTGCAGCCTAAAATGAAGATGGACATGACACAAAGACAGACAGAGATGCTCTGTGTTTGTCTTAGCCAGCATTTTACCATGAATGGATGCTGCGGTTTCCATGGCAACAACATTGCAGCTTCTTTAGTAGGCCGAGCTCCTTGAGAGATTTTCTGTATTTTTTTTTTTCTGTATTCTGTATTATTCTGCTGTTCTTTCTCTCAATACATACATGTGACTCTACAATATTCTACAAGGACAGGTGGACCAACACTAGAACATGAATGTGTCCAAATACAGGAACCCCCCCCCTAATTCTTTTTTTTTTAATGTGAAGCATGTCATTTGTATGGTACTAGTGGAACTTAAAAAATATTTCCCTATTTTCCCAAAGGACAAACAGGTTGTCCTGACCAAACTCACACGATTGAATAAATAAACCCTTTAAAATTTCTGAACAAAAATGACAATTCAACTTGAAATTCAACTTTAACACACACCCACGTGAATTTCAGGTCAAGGGTTTTGGCATACTCTCATGAAAACCCTTCCTATTCAAAAAAGGAGCATATCATGCAAATGGTTCTCTAAACGAGCTATGTTGGGTCAAAAAACCTGTGGACTTTTAAAACATTCTTTACCTGACTGGCTGTCCAAATTTATAATTTTGAACGAATGGCTTTCCCAAATCAGGACCTAGGACAAAACATGATGCCAAAGGGGGACACACGATTGAATGTAAAGATCGATTAATTTATTGGACTGACTGGAAAATACAAGCCAGAAACAATATCAACAGACTGAAAAAACTTTTTCAGTGGTCCTCATGCCTGAGTCCGTAATTAGGTCCTTGTGGGTCCACTGTGTATATGGTCAATATAGCTATCTTTGGAGATTACCATTGTAAATATCAAGCTTAATACCATGATACACCATTTTATATGTCTCAGATTCGATAGAAAAGTATTCCATCATAATATATCCACAAGCTATATCATTTCAGCAAAAATTTGGTTTTTTTTGTAAGGTTGACTATCATATAGTAAATAACTGCTATATATGATATATATATTAATTTATTCAATAATAAGTATATATATATAAAATATATATATATATGCATGAAAATTTGTACATTTTAAACATTTTGGGGGGCAAAAAGTAAAAAATGTCAAGGTGAAACAACTTTCCTGAGATTATAATGAAGAAGCCACCTCAGTGAAAGTATAACATTCTTGAAAAGAAAACATTTCATAATTTGGCAACTTTTTTAAAACCAGAAAAAAATAAAAAAATAAAATCTTTTAACAAAACTGCTTGACTATTTGTTAAAATTTGAAAACCTTTTTTTCTGCTAAATGAAAGTCATGTGGTGCAACCAAGATGCAGAAAATGCAGCAAAATATAACACCGGAAATGATTTCATAAAGAAGAGCCCTCATTACTATGTCATTAAAGTTCTTAAAATATTAGATAATTTTATCTTTTTATGGCAAAGCAAGGTTAGTGCAGGTAATAAAATGTCATGCAGTTTGACTCCCTAAAATCTGAATGAATAATTCATGATATTTATAAGAACAGAAAATGCTTTTTTTTTAAGATAAAAAAAAAAAAACAAGACGTTTACACTCGCATGCATTTAAGGAATAAGAAAAAAAGGTTATTACCTTTTACTTGATGGTTGCACCACATGACGATATACAAACTTCTCTTGAAAATGGTACAAACACAAAAGTACATGACACCAACATACATTTCTAGGAACTTGTTAAAGGTTTTAAACTAGACTTTTTTAAAATTCTTTTCATTATCATGGACACTCAATTTGTCATTGAGCATTAAACACATCCTTTGAAAGTAAATGAACAAAAAGGAGTTATACAGCAAAAGTCAAATGCACCATTTTTGATCATTTATTCATTTAGTTGGTCAGACGATGCTTCAAAATTGACTCTTTGAATCTTGATGGCAGATATCAACAGGTTGTTTACCTTGTATCCTGTGTGTGTGCGGTTCTTCGTATTAGGTGTGGTGGAGCACAGCTCGATGGCTTCTGGCTCATGAAAGATCACTGTAGGCAGCGGATCCTTCCGAAGCGTCAGCACGTTGAGTTTGGTCTTTAGCATGGTCTGTAGATGCTGAAAAAGAGAAGAGCTCAGTTTAGACTACAGCTTGAACATGTTTAACAAATACAGATTCACAGGTGCCTCTGTTTAAACTCATAAAACACCACTTTCACAAGCTGCACGGATGAATGAATCGTTTGCGCATAACATCCAAGTTACTTCATAAAGTTTATGGCACACTTGTGTGATATTACACAGACGTCTGTCTCTCTCTCAGTCCACTCTCATTCTGTAATGAAGTGTTATTTATATATAATAAATACGAAATAAGACAGCACTCACCCCCTCAAACAAATGCTAAGGGAGATTTAAATTATATTAATATGAAATATACAGGGAACCTTCTAACTTATACATTGCACATTACAAAAAATATTATATATATATATATATATATATATATATATATATATATATATATATATATATATATATATATATATATATATATATATATAATTAAATTAACAACAGGGACCAAACTGTGAAGTTCAGTGGGCATAATAATCAAATCTGTGGCATCTGGTATTTCTTGAACAAAAGTATTGGTTTTCATGAAATCATGAACACTTCAGTTCTTATAAACTAACACTTATAAACTCTCATTAAAGAGTATAGAACGTTTGTGAGTCTTTTTGACCGATTAATTTAAAGAAACAACTCATAAGAGTCATTTGTCTGTGAATTGGACTACACTGGTTGTGCTGTATAATACTGATTCTCTAAAACAAACCAGTTTAAAAGAGTCATTTGTTGCTGAATCACACTTAATTTAAACTTATTAAAAAGTGTTAAATGGAGTGAACTTCACTTTTAACGTGACAGCATGATAAAATTAGCCTAAATATAAACTCAACAATCATTTATAGGGCAGGGTGTAGTTCTTGTTTAATCCTGGGTGTTCAGATTCATCTGAATCAGAGCCGTTTGAGTCAAAGATGATGGAGATTTCGAAGGGAGAGAAGAAAGTGAAGAAATATGGAAAAGAGGGCGAACTGAGCGAGTGAGACAGAGGCATCGAGAGAACGACAGAAGCCACATGTATAAACACACCCTGAGCCCAGAATCAGCACTTTACAACTTTCTGAGAGAAAGAAACATTCCTGCGGTCTGAGGATAAAAGCATAAAGAGAGAAACAGTGAGAAAGAAAGAAAGGGAGGTTTGTTCAGGGGAGGGCGAGGTGCTGAAACAAATCTGGAATTTTATTCATAATATTTTGACTGCGTTTAATTTTTATTTTCAGTCAGGAAGTCAAAAAAAAAATAAAAATTCCTTCAGAGACTCTATTTACAGCTTATTCACCAGAAGACTATAGAGATGGAGCAATGGACACCTTCCAGTTTTTGTCATGTTCTGCTCTTTATTTGTGCTCAACTGTTTACCAAAACATATCTGTTTTAATTTCTACATTATAAAATGATAATAATAAAAACAATGACAATTCAAACATTTGGTATGTTGACCTTAAACTTCCCTTCCTGAAATAAGATATTGTTTTCCAAACTGTACCTCCTACAGAGCGAAGGGTTTCTCTCCAGAGAGAGAGAGAAAGAGTTTCTGAGAAACAGGGGAACATTCTAATTTCAGGAAAGCTCTACACACATTTTCTCCCTTTACTTCAACAGTGGATGCACGTTTCTGTAACATAGGCGCCTTTTCAATGGGCTGATCCACAGGAACAGTTTCACTTCTGCTTTTAGTGGCCAACAATAACAAGTGCTGAAGAAACATCACATGAGCTTCAAAAAGAAGCTTTAGTACCAAAGCAAAGAGCAATGTCAACAATTTTGAATTATTTTGGATTTGCTAGAGGTGACTGGTAATGCATGCAATGAGAACAATGTATTACCCAGCAAAAACAAAATTGTCATATATTGGATATTTAACTGGACATGCACATTTTTTTTTTTTTTTGAGTGTAAGTATTTTAAAATGGTTAACTAAAAACATTTCTATGAAGACAGACGCAGCTTTTGTTTATCCAGCTGTATGTACTCACTGTAACTTATAACATCCAAGTGAAATATAAAACACCAGCATATCACTAAACTAATTAAACTAATAATAAACTGAACTGAAGCGGTAAACTTGCAGTGTAGAATGCTTTATTGATTATAATAGGAGAGCTCCATTTCAAAATAATTCAGTATGCATTTTGTAATTTTGTAATTAGAGTTTCTGTTTTTTTGATGGATTTTATGAAAGTCTGAAAACATATTGCCAACAGACTGTGTTTCTATCCCTCACAGCCTCATATTCTTTTACATTGAAAATGGCTTCTACTCTGACTAGGCTCTATATCCTCCATCTCAGAGCTTACAAAAACGCTTATTTTGAACCTCCAAAATGTTTCTTACATTATCTCTCTGCTGAGGTCTTCACTATGCCTGCCAATATCTGCTACAATTCGATTCAAAACAATGTTCCTGGCCCAAACTGCAGCCAATGAGCTCCACTTAATGACTTCCACACCTGAACTACTAACGCCCTGAGTTTGTTTCTCCAACCAATCTTTAGGGCACAGCATAGTGCCACAGTGAATTAAGCCAGTGGTTCCCAAGCATGTTCCTCCTTATAAGTACCCAATCATAGGCTGCGTTTACACTTGGCATTAACATGCGATCACTATGATCCAATCAGGAAGATCGGACCATCAGTCAATCAGAACATGGTGCATTTACACTTGGCAACATCAAGTGACTTCTTTCTGGACTCTATCTGGATAATCGATCGGATCTCTCTTTCCCACACAATATTTAAATAAGTCTTCTGACAGTTCAGGAGAGTGGGGGCGGGGTTTTGCATGACGTCGACCTGTGAATACAGACATGATGGCTGGATTGCGTTTACATTACACAATGCGTCCTCGACTACCTCTGGACCAGGACTCGCTGATCGGGTAACATTCCGATCAAAAGTGCATTTACACTTATTGTATTTGGACAACATCTGTATACAAGTTGCATGTTAAAGCCAAGTGTAAACGCAGCAAAACACATTGGAATGCATTCATCTGTTCATCAGTGGTGACCAAAATAAATGGGGAGATATCCAAAATGTGGGGCCTCCAAGAATAGGGTTTGGGAATTTGCTTTCATCACTTGGTCCAAACCCAAGTTTGAGTGCATTATTTGGCACATTTGAGTCATCAACATTAGCCAAATGGATCGAGGTCCACAACAAATGTTCTAGTGAGAAAAAGGGTGGCCTAATGTCGTTGTAATGTTGTCTTGTAAAAGTCAATGTCGTAAAAACAACAAAATACATTTAAACTTCAAAATAATAATAATAATACAATTAATAAAATACAATAATTTTGTATCAGGATCACAGAACATGTCACAAAGCTACGATAAAATATAACCTACAGCTAAAATAAATAAATAAATAAATAACTACATACATACATATTGCTAAGCTTTACCTTGGCAATTCTGTCAAATACGTTGCATAAGTAGTAATTACCAGTCATAATAATAGTTGTTGAAAGTACTTTTGTAGACCAAGTGTCTGCACATAAGAAAGTGACTGTGAGAGAATCTACTTCTATGAAGTCTACAACATGCATCAAATAAAATATGCAATGTTTAAACATGTTCAAGAAAGGGAGGTAGAAAACTAGTCGGATCTAAACGGTGAACCATGTATAAATGCGTGTGCCTCCTGCATGCTGTGTGTGGGTGAGAGATGGACTAAACTGTGCTAGTGTTTAACACATTATACGGCCGTTTGTGGGTCTGTCCTGCAGTGATGGGTTTAACAAGACCAGGAGTCTCTCTGTTCATTCATATATCACTCACAGACAGAGACAGAAAGAGAAAAACATGAGAGAGCTGGAGTGAGTTAGCAAAGTACTGAGACAATGGAAACGGTTCAGGCAGATCTCTGGCGGCTATCAGCTTGATTACATCTGACAAGCCTCGTTTTTTATCCGCACTCAGATTTAGCTGACTTCTGGCAACATTCCTCAGCAATTTGGTCTCCAAAATATAGGTCAGAAACGCATAAACAGAGTCTTTGCAACATATTTTGAGTAAAATGCAACAGTCTTCACAATGCCTGCCAATATCTGCAACAATTCAAAACACTGTTTTTGGCCTTCACTGCTGCCAAAGGCTTTCGCTTCATGACTTCCACAACTGAACTACAAAGTTCAGTGCGGTCTCCACTCATCTTCAGGGTCATTTGTAGCCACTATGTCAATGATTCAGGCAATGTTTTCAAATTTAGTTGAACTGTTTGTTCCAAACTTGAGTTAGAAACTCTCCCATTCAAGTCTCAATGGTTTGTGCTCAAGATATTTTCACGTTTTAGTCTACAACATACAATACATCAGTGTTTTTTAAAGCTATTACTAACAAGTGGTTAAATGGGACTAAAGGGGTTGGTAGGAATGGGTAAACTCATCTACACACTAGGCACTTTCACAACCTCATTGTGTTTATAATCACGCGCTTGCAAACTATTCTAACTCGAACTTTCATGGAAAATGTTTAGACAAAGACTGAAAGTTGTTGGAAGCTTAGTATTGGTGTAGTTGAAGCCATGCAACTGTGTCATATAGCCTTCATTTAGCTTTTTACTTCTACCGATTGTATACAGACTTCAGAATTCATAAAGGATGTGTTTATTTGTCCCAAGGAATCACAAACTTTTCTTGGACACAGAGCTTATTTTCTGGAATAATCCAAAAATCCTGGGTTTCTGACAACGGAACCAGGGTGATGTGAACTTCTAGGCTGGTCTTCAAAAATATATATTCACTGCAGTAATCTATTAAGTTTCCTACAAAACTCTATAGATTGAAAACCTGCTGAAAGCTATAGTTGGCTTGATGAATTTATCGGCTGAATGAAATATTTTGCATTTAGTGAACGAATAAATTCAAACTGACAAAACAAAGTAGTGTTACTTAAGACAAATGAATTGCATGGCATTTACAGCTCAGGCGATTGGTTCAAAATGTGCCCAACAAAACTTTGCAAGAGATGCGAAGAATGCGAGCTGCTCTCCAAAGGCGATTTATTGGCCTATTTGAAAGCCGACTTTCACACAGAGATGGTACACGCCAATGGTAGTTTGCTAAGAATGAGAGTGTGTCCAGTAAAAACTCGTAAGTTTGGGGTTTGGGTATAACTTTATGAGGGTCCGTGTTGTGTTTCACATGGACCCGCCAGGGCCAAGTCAGGACAGACACGTAGGAGGTTGCATGCTGCCATTGGTGGATGCCACTGGATACAAAAATCCAACAAAAATGGCGTGGGAAGTTTCCAATGGCAGCAGAAAACCTCAAAGTCAACCCTTGCCCCACCCACCTTCCTAAAAACACCAATCAATGTCAACTTGTTCAAGTACTACTCACACATTCGCACAAATAAACATATGCATCAGTTAACTGTAAATGCATTCATTTTCAAATATTTTTCAGATTTGCACACGCACACAGACCCCGACATAAGCTCTCTGTGAACCCTGTGAGAGAGTCCTGCCAGACACTAGAGAAGCTAACGACAGACAGACATATCTGTGGTTTACCCTCAAACTCACTCAACACATGCACACACACACTCACTCAAACTCAAATGATATTCTTGGAAACTCTGCATTGTAACAGAATAAGGCCGTGTTTTACTGCAGTTCTCTCAATTAATCCTTTAAAGAACACCCAAAACACATACTTCACACAAATGCCAAACCCAAATCTCTCCTCTCCATGCGAACGCACTACAGAAAGACTGGATTTAACTCTGAAGGTAGGTTCACTTCAGTTCACTTATAATGACATAAACAATGGAACAAGGTGGGATGGAAATTTCTACAACAAGCTATTTTGTAATGGGACAAGGAATTAGTAGCTTACATGGGCGTCTTTTCCGGATTGACCTTGGTGTTTAAGTAAATGAACTGTTATTTAAGAGTCGAAAATCAAGGTACCTCTTACAAGCTGTTCAAGAAACAGGATTGCACCCACCTGCCTATCTTAGTGCCCCTATCGTGCCCTTTTTAAGGTTAATGTTGTTTTGGGAGTCTCCTACAATAGGTTTACATGCATGCAATGTCAAAAAACACAGGCAGGCATTACGTAAATGTGTTACCCTGTGACATGTACACATGTTCACAGAACTGGGATTCGAAATACTGATGACTCGTTTAGGGTGTTCAGAGTCGATTCTTTCTTAAGAATACAATAACTCAAAAACACATACACTACACACTGCATAAAATGCAAAGATTGTTTGCATTCACATACAGCTACATTACACACTGCATGAAAGACTATGAATATTCAAACTGGCATAATAGGGGCACCTTAAAAATGTGTATTTCTCTGAGATTTGAATTCAATTGAACTCAGTTCTATGATATTTTGAACTTAACTTCAGACAATTTTATGTTACGTTATGGTAGCATTTATAGCCCGAGATTTTAGTTATTTGCACTTATAAATAGTTTTGAATTATGATCTGGGTCTTTGTGAACCAAGCTGTCAGGACATGACATTTTAAACTTATGTTGCATTCAATAAGTGTAGAAAATCTGGAACTATTATTTTAGCTTTTACTCTAAAATAATACAACCTGCATTTCTGCCGTGATCTCTCTTAAAGGGATAGTTCACTCAAAAATGGAAGCTGTCATCATTTACTCAACTTCAAGTACGAGTTTCTTTCTTCTGTTAACACAAAAGAAGATATTTAAA